>NW_028154817.1:35000-471091 GCF_963691815.1 Echiichthys vipera | reverse complement strand
CTACTTAAAGGTGCTAGACTTTAGCTGAAAAACCGGTTTTGGCCGCGGCCAAAAGGACAGTGTGAGCACGCTGTCAGTTAACTTCAGTAACCAGATTTTGTAGGTTTGCTCATAAGTTCTTCTTTGTCTGATTTCACAGGTTCCTCAACACACAACCAGAGGCGGTGAACTTAACTGTTGGAAAAGAAACTTTCCACTTATCCCCTGGTTACAGCATGTCTGCTAGTAAAACAATGGATCCAAGAAAGTGAATTGTTCTCATTTCCTGATTCTTTCTTTACTTCTTCCAAATGTCCCTCAGCTATAGTGGCTCATACAGAAGAATACTTTTACTCCCATAACAATAACCTTATCCCACTTCACAACTCACCTAAATAATGAATTGGTTGTGTGTATGTGTGATGTAACTGTTCCATTCAATGTAGACCTGTACACATTCAGTCAAATCATGTGTTTTTTGTTCTTTCTCTTTCATCCTTCCTGCATAGATACCCACATGTCAGCTGCAGCTCACAGCCAGAGAAGTGCTCTAATCTTGACCTGGGCCTGCTGGACTTTGGAGCTTCCTACACTTTCATACTCACGGAGGTCAGGATGTTTGCTGCAAGTATATAAGTGGATTAACAGATGTTTAAATTAGTTACAGAACATGAAACCCCCCCCCACTTTCTCTGTGTTTCCTCAGGAATCCGGTAAATATGTGGCTCACAGGATGGAGGACATAATCCCCAACAACGTGCACATTGCCTGGCAGATCCCCCAGTATGTTATCATGACTATGGGAGAGGTCATGTTCTCCATCACAGGCCTAGAGTTCTCCTACTCCCAGGTTTGTCATCACACAAATGATCAATGATAACTCTGTTTTCTTTCAATTCTTAGAAGGATAGTTTATGCTTTTTTAGAAGATGAGTTCCTGTGGATGGGGGCAGCGACTAAACATATTTTAACCACCTAGAAAGCGATCCATTTCAGTTTAAGTGCACGCTATAGTTAGAATATTTTCACTTCCTTTTTCTGTTAACTCCGGCTCATAAAGGGATCCTGTTATTGCTCATTTTTATTGTCTTGTATTTGGTTTTTCCATAATCAGAGGAGAGCCTGAATCAAACAGCTGGTCTGCGGCTTAGTACAGTCTGCGGCACAGTTGTGTAGGAATACGTAAATAAAATGTAGTTGAGTAAAGTGGTGAAAACCTTCTTATTATAGCGTACACTTAAACTGATATTGTTTTAGGTGGGCCTTTTTTGAGGGGGATAAATAACGTTTAACTGCTGCCCCCATTCACAGCAGTACATTGCTTAGTGTCCGTGTCGATAGTCCTGTCTGCTTCTTCAAACTGGTGGCGTGCCGTCCGTCATATGCTGTAGGTAATACACTAAATAAGGATTTAAATAAGCACCTCATATAACCCCAGTTCAAAAAAGACAAACTAGCCCTTTAATGGCCCACTGAAACCCTCACTACCTGTTGATTTAAAGGCAAAGTTTGTAGCTTCCTTCTGCCTGTTCTGTTTATACTCCTGTTCATTTGTACTCACACGCCAGGCAGTGTGAGTACAAACGGGGCTGGGGCGCGGGGGGGGGAGAGGGAAGGGGGGACAAGGACCCTAAAGTCCGGGTCTCGGTCCGGGAGGATAGTGTGAGCGCGCCCTAACAGAGCAAACCTCAGCCGTGAACTACCAAGATACAGACAACAGGTTAAGTGTCCCACCAGGGACAACAACACTCTGGACCATTGCTCCACTGTTCTAAAGGACTCCTATCGCTCTGTTCCCCGTGCAGCTTTGGGGCTCTCTGATCACTGGATGGTCCATCTTGTTCCAAACTACAGGCGGAAACTCCAATCTGCCAAGCCTGTAGTGAGGACTGTGAAGAGATGGAGCACAGAGTCAAAGCTGGAGTTCCACGCCTGCTTTGACTGCACTGATTGGAGTGTTTTTGAGGCTGCTGCTGCAGATCTGGACGAGCCGACTGACACTGTGACAAGCTACACCAGCTTTTGTGAGGACGTGTGTGTGTGCCGACCCAAACCTTCTGCACATACGACAACAATAAACCCTGGTTCACTGCGAAACTCAGGACGCTTCGCCAGGCCGAGGAGGAGGCCTACAGAAGTGGGGACAGAGAAAACAGACTGAAACAGACACTGAAACACACTGAAACACACTAAAACAGACTAAAACAGACACTGAAACTCACTAAAACAGACTAAAACACACTAAAACACACTAAAACAGACTAAAACACACTAAAACAGACTAAAACACACTGAAACACACTGAAACACACTGAAACAGACACTGAAACAGACTAAAACAGACACTGAAACAGACTAAAACACACTAAAACACACTAAAACAGACTAAAACAGACTAAAACAGACTAAAACACACTAAAACACACTAAAACAGACTAAAACACACTGAAACACACTAAAACAGACTAAAACAGACTAAAACACACTGAAACACACTGAAACAGACACTGAAACACACTGAAACACACTGAAACAGACTAAAACACACTAAAACAGACTAAAACAGACTAAAACACACTGAAACACACTAAAACAGACTAAAACAGACACTGAAGGTGGCAAAAAGGTGCGACACTGAGAAGCTGAAGAGCAGTTTGTCAGCGAACGACCCTGCGTCAGTGTGGAGAGGTCTACAGGACATAACCGACTACAGGAGACCATCCCCCCCACACTGCAGTGAACCGTCAACTGGCTGACGACCTGAACGTCTTCTACTGCAGGTTTGAGACGCCAACTTTCACACCCATCACCCACTCCACCATCACACAACCCTCATCACCCCTCCCTCCCCCCCCCACCGTCACTCAGGATCTGTGGAGAGGATGTGTGTCAGCTCTTCAACAAACTAAAGACCAAGAAAGCTCCAGGCCCAGACGGTGTGTCACCCTCCTGTCTGAAGGTCTGTGCTGACCAGCTGACCCCCATCTTCACCCAGATCTTCAACAGATCCCTGGAGCTGTGTGAAGTCCCCTCCTGCTTCAAACGCTCCACAATAAGAAAGCAGCAATCACAGGACTAAATGACTACAGGCCTGTGGCCCTGACATCTGTGCTCATGAAGTCCTTTGAGAGACTGGTGTTGAGCCACTTGAAGGACATCACAGGACCCCTGCTGGACCCCCCTGCAGTTTGCATATCGGGCAAACAGGTCAGCGGATGATGCAGTCAACATGGCACTGCACCACATCCTGCAACACCTTGACACCCCGGGGGCTTATGCAAGGATCCTGTTTGTGGACTTTAGCTCGGCTTTCAACACAATCATCCCGGACATCCTCCGCTACAAACTCTCCCAGCTCACCGTCCCAGCCTCCACCTGTCAGTGGATTACTAACTTTTTGACTGACAGGAGACAGCAGGTGAGGCTGGGGCGGATCACATCCAGCACCCGGACCGTCAGCACAGGCGCTCCCCAGGGGTGTGTGCTCTCTCCACTGCTCTTCTCCCTTTATCCAAATGACTGCACCTCGAGTGACCCGTCTGTCAAACTCCTGAAGTTTGCAGACGACACAACCGTCATCGGTCTCATCCGGGACGGTGACGAGTCGGCTTACAGACGGGAGGTGGGACAGCTGGCCCTCTGGTGCGGTCAGAACCATCTGGAGCTAAACACGCTCAAAACTGTGGAGATGACAGTGGACTTCAGGAGCCGCCCCCCCCCACACTGCCCCCCATCACCACCCTCAACAACACCGTGTCTGCTGTGGAAACCTTCAGGTTCCTGGGATCCATCCTCTCCCAGGATCTGAAGTGGAGCCCCAACGTGGACTCCATCATCAAAAAGGCCCAGCAGAGGATGTACTTCCTGCGTCAGCTGAGGAAGTTCAACCTGCCCCAAGAACTGCTGATCCAGTTCTACACGGCAATAGTTCAGTCTGTTCTCTGCACCTCCATCATTGTTTGGTTCGGATCGGCCACCAAACAGGACAAGAACAGACTGACACGGACAATCAGGACTGCAGAGAGAATCATTGGTGTCAAACTGCCCACTCTCCAGGACCTGCACTGATCCAGAGTCAGGAAAAGGGCCGTTCACATCTGTGCAGACCCTTCACACCCTGCACATCACCTCTTTGAACGTCTCCCCTCTGGCAGGCGTTACAGAACTCTGTACACAAAACCAGTTTCTACCCCCAGGCCGTCACACTGCTGAACGACTGACCCCACCCGACACATCACACACACATGCCAGACATACAAGACACATGCACCTAATGCACCTCATGCACCTCATGCACCTCATGCACCTCATGCACCTCATGCACCTCATGCACCTCATGCACCTCATGCACCTAATGCACCTAATGCACCTCATGCACCTCATGCACCTCATGCACCTCATGCACCTCATGCACCTCATGCACCTAATGCACCTCATGCACCTCATGCACCTCATGCACCTCATGCACCTCATGCACCTCATGCACCTCATGCACCTCATGAACCTAATGCACCTCATGCACCTCATGCACCTCATGCACCTCATGCACCTCATGCACCTCATGCACCTAATGCACCTCATGCACCTCATGCACCTCATGCACCTCATGCACCTCATGCACCTCATGCACCTAATGCACCTCATGCACCTCATGCACCTCATGCACCTCATGCACCTCATGCACCTCATGCACCTCATGCACCTAATGCACCTCATGCACCTCATGCACCTCATGCACCTCATGCACTTCATGCACCTCATGCACCTAATGCACCTCATGCACCTCATGCACTTCATGCACCTCATGCACCTAATGCACCTCATGCACCTCATGCACCTCATGCACTTCATGCACCTCATGCACCTCATGCACTTCATGCACCTCATGCACCTCATGCACCTCATGCACCTCATGCACCTCATGCACCTCATGCACCTCATGCACCTCATGCACCTCATGCACCTAATGCACCTCATGCACCTCATGCACCTCATGCACTTCATGCACCTCATGCACCTCATGCACCTCATGCAGCTCATGCACCTCATGCACCTAATGCACCTCATGCACCTCATGCACCTCATGCACCTCATGCACCTCATGCACCTCATGCACCTAATGCACCTCATGCACCTAATGCACCTCATGCACCTCATGCACCTCATGTATATCACTGTAAATAACATAACAAAGATATTTAGAACAGCCTGGTCACTTTACTTTGCACACTTATTTTATCTTTCTATTTTAAATTTCTCATATTTACTTGTTAACCTATTTTTAATATTACCTCTATTTTTGATCTTAAATTATTGTTAATGTTATTGTTATGTTTAGGTTTGTCCTGTTAAATGTTTGGAACTGTGAGCAAAGCATGAGCCGGAGTCAAATTCTCTGTATGTCCAACAAACTTAGCAATAAACCTGATTCTGATTCTGATTCTGATGAACAACAGGTGGTGCAATCCTGGTCACGTCACCATCAAAGACCGCATCTGCAGTCCGGATATCGAACTGTGATCTGTGGGCCTCCGTCCGTACTCTGTACCCCGTGAACTCTCACATGCTATCGTTGTGGCTGTTTACATTCCCCCGTCCGCTAACCCAACGTCCTAAAAACTCTGTATTTTTTATTTTTAATGTTTTTTTTGTGTTTTTAAAACATGAATTCTTCCAAAATTCTATGTTTTTTGGGGGAATAACTCATTAAACATCATTAAACATCAATAAATGTCATAAAAAGCTTTTTATTTTTTTATTTTTAATGTTTTTTTGTTGTTTTTTGTGTTTTTAAAACATGAATTCTTCCAAAATTCTATGTTTTTTGGGGGAATAACTCATTAAACATCAATAAATGTCATAAAAACTCTGTATTTTTTTATTTTTTAATGTTTTTTTGTTGTTTTTTGTGTTTTTAAACATGAATTCCTCAAAAAACGCAAATAAAACACAAAAAAACGCAAAAAACGCAAAAAAGACGCAAAAAAACGCAAAAAAGACGCAAAAAAGACGCAAAAAAACGCAAATAAAACACAAAAAGACGCAAAAAAACGCAAATAAAACACAAAAAAACGCAAAAAAAACACAAAAAACGCAAATAAAACACAAAAAAACGCAAAAAAAGCTAAAAAAAGGAAAAAAAAACGCTAAAAGACGCAAAAAAAGGCAAAAAAAACACAAAAAAACACAAAAAAACGCAAAAAAGACGCAAAAAAGACGCAAAAAAGACGCAAATAAAACACAAAAAGACGCAAAAAAACGCAAATAAAACACAAAAAAACGCAAAAAAATGCAAAAAAAACACAAAAAACGCAAATAAAACACAAAAAAACGCAAAAAAAGCTAAAAAAAGGAAAAAAAAACGCTAAAAGACGCAAAAAAAGGCAAAAAAAACGCAAAAAAATACGCAGAAATACGCAAAAAAACGCACCCCCGACTGCTCTGATTCTAATCTCGGGTGACTTCAACCATGTCTGCGTTAAAAAGACACTGCTGCTGAAATTCACCCAGTGTGTGACCTGTACAACAAGAGAGGAAAGGACCCTGGACCTGTTGTATGCTAATGTGAAGGACGCATACACCTCCACGTCCCTTCCCCCCCTGGGGAGATCAGATCACAACCTGGTGCTTCTCACCCCCTGCTATGTGCCTCTAGTGAAGAGGCTGCCTGTGACCACAGAGACAGTGAGGACATGGTCAGAGGACTGCTATGAGGCACTGCAGGGCTGTTTGGAGGTGACAGACTGGAATGCACTCTGTGAGCCGCACGGAGAGGACATTGATGGGCTTACTGAACGCATCACAGACTACATCAATGTCTGTGTGGACGGCATTGTCCCAGCTCGGACTGTGCGTTGTTACCCAAACAACAAGCCCCGGGTAACCAAAGACATCAAAGCCACTCTGAACCAGAAGAAGAGGGCCTTCAGAGGTGGCGACAGGGAGGAGCTTCGGGACGTTCAGAGGGAGCTTAACAACAAGATCAGAGAGGCTAAGGACGGCTACAGGAGGAAGCTGGAGGTGAAACTCCAGCAAAACAACATGAGGGAGGTCTGGAGTGGCATGAAGACCATCACAGGCTTCAGACCAGCTAGCGGTGGATCTGATGGCAGTGTGGCTGGGGCTAATGAGTTGAATCTGTTCTTCAACAGGTTTGACACTGCAGCCCAGGCCCCTGCTGTCTCTCCTGCTGACTGTCTCCAGCCATCACTGCTTCTGACCCCCCCCTCCTCCTCCTGTTAGCACCTCATTCAACGCCATGAGACCCTCACACCCATCCCCCTCTCTTCACACCTCTCCTGGCTCCCCTGCTACCTGCCCTCCTCTCACTCTGGACTTCAAACCTCCCCCTGCTCAACCTGCACAGTTTACAGCGCTTCAGGTACGGAGACAACTGAGCAAACTCCACGCCGGTAAGGCTGCAGGCCCTGATGGTGTCAGTCCACGGGTCCTCAGAGCCTGCGCCGAACAGCTATGTGGAGTTCTACACCACGTCTTCGAGATGAGCCTGAGCCTCCAGAGGGTCCCTGTGATATGGAAGACGTCCTGCCTCGTTCCAGTGCCAAAGACGCCGCAGCCCAGCGGTCTCTCAGACTACCGACCGGTGGCACTGACGTCTCATATCATGAAGACCCTGGAGAAGAGACTCGTCCTGGAGCAGCTCAGGCCTATGGTCAGGCCACACCTGGACCCCCTGCAGTTCGCCTATCAGCCCCGGATTGGAGTTGAGGATGCCATCATCTACCTGCTAAACCGTGCCTACACCCACCTGGACGAGCCGAGGAGCACTGTGAGGGTCACTTTCTTTGACTTCTCCAGCGCATTCAACACCATCAGGCCTGCTCTACTGGGTGACAAGATGACGGCGATGCTGGTGGATCCCCCCC
This sequence comes from Echiichthys vipera, assembly GCF_963691815.1. Taxonomy (NCBI): domain Eukaryota; kingdom Metazoa; phylum Chordata; class Actinopteri; order Perciformes; family Trachinidae; genus Echiichthys; species Echiichthys vipera. Next base: position 463,226 of record NW_028154817.1, on the reverse strand, counting down.
CTTGTTTCCTGGATTGTGGACTACCTCACCGGTCGACCACAGTACGTGCGCCTGCGTCACTGTGTGTCAGACGCGGTGGTTAGCAGCACTGGCGCACCACAAGGGACTGTTCTCTCTCTCCTTTCCTCTTCACCCTTTACACCACAGACTTCAGCTACCAGACAGAGTCTCGCCATCTTCAGAAGTTTTCTGATGACTCTGCTGGAGTGGGATGTATCAGTAAGGGTGAGGAGGCTGAACACAGGGCTGTGGTTGACAACTTTGTCACATGGTGTGAGCTGAACCACCTGCAGCTCAACACAGCAAAAACCAAAGAGCTGGTGGTGGATCTGAGGAGGACAAAGACACCAGTGACCCCAGTTTCCATCCGGGGGCATCACGTGGACATTGTAGAACACTACAAATATCTGGGGGTGTTCACTGACAATAAACTGGACTGGACTAAGAACACTGAAGTCCTTTACAAGAAGGGACAGAGCCGCCTCTATTTTCTGAGGAGGCTCCGCTCCTTCAACATCTGTCGGACCATGCTGAGGATGTTTTATGAGTCTGTGGTGGCGAGTGCTTTTCTGTTTGCTGTAGTGTGCTGGGGCAGCAGACTGAAGGTTGCAGATGCCAACAGACTCAATGAACTGATCAGAAAGGCCAGGGACATTGTGGGGGTGGAGCTGGACACCTTGGCTGCAGTGTCAGACAGGAGGATGCTGTGGAAGGTGCGGGCGATGCTGCAGCATGGCTCTCACCCTCTCCACAACACTCTGGCTGAACTGAGGAGCACCTTCAGCCACAGACTGATGCTCCTGAATGCACCACTGAGCGCCACAGGAGGTCATTCTTACCTGTGGCCATTAAACTCTTTAATTACCGGACTCTTGACGACTTCAAAACAAAACAAAACAAAATATAAATATCTGTTCTCATTTCATTTCAGTTGCCATAACAACCTAATTGTACAGTGTATATACCTCAGATTGTAGTTTCACACCCACTTTAGATTGTTTACTTCATCCCACCTTCCACGTCTCCAGAGTCAAACCGGTCCGAGAGAGTGCCCTGGTCCCCGCCATCCCACCTCCTCCACCTCCTCGTTTCACTGACGGAGGCCTCACCTACACAGTCCGTCGTCTCCTGCAGTCCCGCCGACGTGGGAGGGGCCTCCAATACCTGGTGGATTGGGAGGGATACGGCCCCGAGGAGAGATCCTGGGTTCCTGCCAGACACATATTGGATCGCCACCTCGTCAGGGACTTTCATCAGCGTCACCCCGATCAACCCGCCAGAACCAGTTACATCCCCAGACCACGGACTCCACCTTCCCGGCCACTCCATCGATCTGAACAATTGGATGATGAGTCCGATGACCCACCCTCGGATGCAGATGACTCATTCCCTGCAGTCAGGGGATGAGGGGATGGAGGTGGACGTCTCTGACGAATGTTAACCCTCCTCCGGACCCCCTCCACCCACCCGGCTCTGCATTGGTTTGTTTGGGTCGCCAGGAGTCGCCCCTTAAGGGAGGGGTTCTGTCACAGTTCCTCTCTGACAGATTGAAGCAGGTGCAGAGTGTGAGGCAATCAGACACACCCCTCTCATCAAGCCAACTCCACTCACCTGTGCTCTCTGCTCTGGCTGCATTTAAAGCCCAGCTCCACACTCACTCACTGCCAGATTGGTCTCGATGCTTGCACCAGACTCTCCAGCGTTACTCTGCCTGATCTCCCGGTTTCCACCCAGCCTGCCTCCGACTATCCTGCCTGACCGATCTCCTGGAAACCACCTCAGCCTTCCGTCCCTGACCACGATCCTCGCCTGTCCCCTTCTGGACTCTGCCTGTCGGCTCCTGTGGCTAACTGGCGGTTACCTGGTTCAGCTCTTCAGAGTGAGTGTAACTCCAGTCTCCTCTGTGGCTCCCTGCAGCTGCTGGAGTGGGACTGTTTATGTTTCATCTGCAGCTGCTGGAGTGGGACTGTTTATGTCTCATCATCAGCTGCTGGAGTGGGACTGTTTATGTTTCATCTGCAGCTGCTGGAGTGGGACTGTTTATGTTTCATCTGCAGCTGCTGGAGTGGGACTGTTTATGTTTCATCATCAGCTGCTGGAGTGGGACTGTTTATGTTTCATCTGCAGCTGCTGGAGTGGGACTGTTTGTGTTTCATCTGCAGCTGCTGGAGTGGGTCTGTTTGTGTTTCATCTGCAGCTGCTGGAGTGGGACTGTTTCATCTGCAGCTGCTGGAGTGGGACTGTTTATGTTTCATCTGCAGCTGCTGGAGTGGGACTGTTTATGTTTCATCATCAGCTGCTGGAGTGGGACTGTTTATGTTTCATCTGCAGCTGCTGGAGTGGGACTGTTTGTGTTTCATCTGCAGCTGCTGGAGTGGGACTGTTTGTGTTTCATCTGCAGCTGCTGGAGTGGGACTGTTTCATCTGCAGCTGCTGGAGTGGGACTGTTTATGTTTCATCATCAGCTGCTGGAGTGGGACTGTTTATGTTTCATCTGCAGCTGCTGGAGTGGGACTGTTTGTGTTTCATCTGCAGCTGCTGGAGTGGGTCTGTTTGTGTTTCATCTGCAGCTGCTGGAGTGGGACTGTTTCATCTGCAGCTGCTGGAGTGGGACTGTTTATGTTTCATCTGCTGCTGCTGGAGTGGGACTGTTTATGTTTCATCATCAGCTGCTGGAGTGGGACCGTTTATGTTTCATCTGCAGCTGCTGGAGTGGGACTGTTTATGTTTCATCTGCAGCTGCTGGAGTGGGACTGTTTGTGTTTCATCTGCAGCTGCTGGAGTGGGACTGTTTGTGTTTCATCTGCAGCTGCTGGAGTGGGTCTGTTTGTGTTTCATCTGCAGCTGCTGGAGTGGGACTGTTTCATCTGCAGCTGCTGGAGTGGGACTGTTTATGTTTCATCTGCAGCTGCTGGAGTGGGACTGTTTATGTTTCATCATCAGCTGCTGGAGTGGGACTGTTTATGTTTCATCTGCAGCTGCTGGAGTGGGACTGTTTGTGTTTCATCTGCAGCTGCTGGAGTGGGACTGTTTGTGTTTCATCTGCAGCTGCTGGAGTGGGACTGTTTCATCTGCAGCTGCTGGAGTGGGACTGTTTATGTTTCATCATCAGCTGCTGGAGTGGGACTGTTTATGTTTCATCTGCAGCTGCTGGAGTGGGACTGTTTGTGTTTCATCTGCAGCTGCTGGAGTGGGTCTGTTTGTGTTTCATCTGCAGCTGCTGGAGTGGGACTGTTTCATCTGCAGCTGCTGGAGTGGGACTGTTTATGTCTCATCTGCAGCTGCTGGAGTGGGACTGTTTCATCATCAGCTGCTGGAGTGGGACTGTTTGTGTTTCATCTGCAGCTGCTGGAGCGGGACTGTTTGTGTTTCATCATCAGCTGCTGGAGTGGGACTGTTTATGTTTCATCTGCAGCTGCTGGAGTGGGACTGTTTATGTTTCATCTGCAGCTGCTGGAGTGGGACTGTTTATGTCTCATCATCAGCTGCTGGAGTGGGACTGTTTATGTTTCATCTGCAGCTGCTGGAGTGGGACTGTTTATGTTTCATCTGCAGCTGCTGGAGTGGGACTGTTTATGTTTCATCATCAGCTGCTGGAGTGGGACTGTTTATGTTTCATCTGCAGCTGCTGGAGTGGGACTGTTTGTGTTTCATCTGCAGCTGCTGGAGTGGGACTGTTTGTGTTTCATCTGCAGCTGCTGGAGTGGGTCTGTTTGTGTTTCATCTGCAGCTGCTGGAGTGGGACTGTTTCATCTGCAGCTGCTGGAGTGGGACTGTTTATGTCTCATCTGCAGCTGCTGGAGTGGGACTGTTTCATCATCAGCTGCTGGAGTGGGACTGTTTGTGTTTCATCTGCAGCTGCTGGAGCGGGACTGTTTGTGTTTCATCATCAGCTGCTGGAGTGGGACTGTTTATGTTTCATCTGCAGCTGCTGGAGTGGGACTGTTTGTGTTTCATCATCAGCTACTGGAGTGGGACTGTTTGTTTCATCTGCAGCTGCTGGAGTGGGACTGTTTGTGTTTCATCATCAGCTGCTGGAGTGGGACTGTTTATATTTCATCTGCAGCTGCTGGAGTGGGACTGTTTGTGTTTCATCATCAGCTGCTGGAGTGGGACTGTTTATGTTTTATCTGCAGCTGCTGGAGTGGGACTGTTCATGATTCATCATCAGCTGCTGGAGTGGGACTGTTTGTGTTTCATCTGCAGCTGCTGGAGTGGGACTGTTTTATCTGCAGCTGCTGGAGTGGGACTGTTTATGTTCCATCTGCAGCTGCTGGAGTGGGACTGTTTGTGTTTCATCTGCAGCTGCTGGAGTGGGACTGTTTGTGTTTCATCTGCAGCTGCTAGAGTGGGACTGTTTATGTTTCATCTGCAGCTGCTGGAGTGGGACTGTTTGTGTCTCATCATCAGCTGCTGGAGTGGGACTGTTTGTCTCATCATCAGCTGCTGGAGTGGGACTGTTGATGTTTCATCTGCAGCTGCGGGAGTGGGACTGTTTGTGTCTCATCATCAGCTGCTGGAGTGGGACTGTTTGTGTTTCATCATCAGCTGCTGGAGTGGGACTGTTTGTGGTTCATCTGCAGCTGCTGGAGTGGGACTGTTTATGTTTCATCATCAGCTGCTGGAGTGGGACTGTTTGTGTTTCATCATCAGCTGCTGGAGTGGGACTGTTTGTGTTTCATCATCAGCTGCTGGAGTGGGACTGTTTGTGTTTCATCTGCAGCTGCTGGAGTGGGACTGTTTGTGTGTCATCATCAGCTGCTGGAGTGGGACTGTTTGTGGTTCATCTGCAGCTGCTGGAGTGGGACTGTTTATGTTTCATCATCAGCTGCTGGAGTGGGACTGTTTGTGTTTCATCATCAGCTGCTGGAGTGGGACTGTTTGTGTCTCATCATCAGCTGCTGGAGTGGGACTGTTTGTGTCTCATCATCAGCTGCTAGAGTGGGACTGTTTGTGTCTCATCATCAGCTGCTGGAGTGGGACTGTTTGTGTTTCATCTGCAGCTGCTGGAGTGGGACTCTTTGTGTTTCATCTGCAGCTGCTAGAGTGGGACTGTTTGTGTCTCATCATCAGCTGCTGGAGTGGGACTGTTTGTGGTTCATCTGCAGCTGCTGGAGTGGGACTGTTTGTGTCTCATCATCAGCTGCTGGAGTGGGACTGTTTGTGTCTCATCATCAGCTGCTGGAGTGGGACTGTTTGTGTTTCATCATCAGCTGCTGGAGTGGGACTGTTTGTGTCTCATCATCAGCTGCTGGAGTGGGACTGTTTGTGTCTCATCATCAGCTGCTAGAGTGGGACTGTTTGTGTCTCATCATCAGCTGCTGGAGTGGGACTGTTTGTGTTTCATCATCAGCTGCTAGAGTGGGGCTGTTTGTGTCTCATCATCAGCTGCTGGAGTGGGACTGTTTGTGTCTCATCATCAGCTGCTGGAGTGGGACTGTTTGTCTCATCATCAGCTGCTGGAGTGGAACTGTTTGTGTTTCATCTGCAGCTGCTGGAGTGGAACTGTTTATGTTTCACCTGCAGCTGCTGGAGTGGGACTGTTTATGTTTCACCTGCAGCTGCTGGAGTGGAACTGTTTGTGTTTCATCATTAGCTGCTGGAGTGGGACTGTTTATGTTTTATCTGCAGCTGCTGGAGTGGGACTGTTTTAGTTTAGTCTGCAGCTGCTGGAGTGGGACTGTTTATGTTTCATCTGCAGCTGCTGGAGTGGGACTGTTTGTTTCATCTGCAGCTGCTGGAGTGGGACTGTTTATGTTTCATGTGCAGCTGCTGGAGTGGGACTGTTTGTGTTTCATCTGCAGCTACTGGAGTGGGACTGTTTATGTTTCATCTGCAGCTGCTGGAGTGGGACTGTTTATGTTTCATCTGCAGCTGCTGGAGTGGGACTGTTTGTGTTTCATCATCAGCTGCTGGAGTGGGACTGTTTGTGTTTCATCATCAGCTGCTGGAGTGGGACTCTCTATGTTTCATCATCAGATGCTGGAGTGGGACTGTTTATGTTTCATCTGCAGCTGCTGGAGTGGGACTGTTTATGTTTCATCTGCAGCTGCTGGAGTGGGACTGTTTATGTTTCATCTGCAGCTGCTGGAGTGGGACTGTTTGTGTTTCATCTGCAGCTGCTGGAGTGGGACTGTTTCATCTGCAGCCGCTGGAGTGGGACTGTTTATGTTTCATCTGCAGCTGCTGGAGTGGGACTGTTTGTTTCATTTGCAGCTGCTGGAGTGGGACTGTTTGTGTTTCATCTGCAGCTGCTAAAGTGGGACTGTTGATGTTTCATCTGCAGCTGCTGGAGTGAGACTGTTTATGTTTCATCATCAGCTGCTGGAGTGGGACTGTTTCATCTGCAGCTGCTGGAGTGGGACTGTTTCATCTGCAGCTGCTGGAGTGGGACTGTTTATGTTTCATCTGCAGCTGCTGGAGTGGGACTGTTTGTGTTTCATCTGCAGCTGCTGGAGTGGGACTGTTTCATCTGCAGCTGCTGGAGTGGGACTGTTTATGTGTCATCTGCAGCTGCTGGAGTGGGACGGTTTGTGTTTCATCTGCAGCTGCTGGAGTGGGACTGTTTATGTTCCATCTGCAGCTGCTGGAGTGGGACGGTTTGTGTTTCACCTGCAGCTGCTGGAGTGGGACTGTTTGTGTTTCATCTGCGGCTGCTGGGGTGGGACTGTTTCACCTGCAGCTGCTGGAGTGGGACTGTTTGTGTCTCATCTGCAGCTGCTGGAGTGGGACTGTTTATGTTTCACCTGCAGCTGCTGGAGTGGGACTGTTTATGTTTCATCTGCAGCTGCTGGAGTGGGACTGTTTATGTTTCTTCTGCAGCTGCTGGAGTGGGACTGTTTGTGTTTCATCTGCAGCTTCTGGAGTGGGACTGTTTGTGTTTCATCTGCAGCTGCTGGAGTGGGACTGTTTATGATTCATCTGCTGCTGCTGGAGTGGGACTGTTTGTGTTTCATCTGCAGCTGCTGGAGTGGGACTGTTTGTGTTTCATCATCAGCTGCTGGAGTGGGACTGTTTATGTTTCATCATCAGCTGCTGGAGTGGGACTGTTTATGTTTCATCATCAGCTGCTGGAGTGGGACTGTTTATGTTTCATCTGCAGCTGCTGGAGTGGGACTGTTTGTGTTTCATCATCAGCTGCTGGAGTGGGACTGTTTGTGTTTCATCTGCAGCTGCTGGAGTGGGACTGTTTGTGTTTCATCATCAGCTGCTGGAGTGGAACTGTTTCATCTGCAGCTGCTGGAGTGGGACTGTTTATGTTTCATCTGCAGCTGCTGGAGTGGGACTGTTTGTGTTTCATCTGCAGCTGCTGGAGTGGGACTGTTTGTGTTTCATCATCAGCTGCTGGAGTGCGACTGTTTGTGTTTCATCATCAGTTGCTGGAGTGGGACTGTTTATGTTTCATCATCAGCTGTTGGAGTGGGACTGTTTGTCTTTCATCTGCATCTGCTGGAGTGGGACTGTTTATGATTCATCATCAGCTGCTGGAGTGGGACTGTTTGTGTTTCATCATCAGCTGCTGGAGTGGGACTGTTTATGTTTCATCTGCAGCTGCTGGAGTGGGACTGTTTGTGTTTCATCATCAGCTGCTGGAGTGGGACTGTTTATGTTTCATCTGCAGCTGCTGGAGTGGGACTGTTTATGTTTCATCTTCAGCTGCTGGAGTGGGACTGTTTGTGTTTCATCTGCAGCTGCTGGAGTGGGACTGTTTGTGTTTCATCATCAGCTGCTGGAGTGGGACTGTTTGCATTTCATCATCAGCTGCTGGAGTGGGACTGTTTATGTTTCATCCTTAGCTGCTGGAGTGGGACTGTTTTTGTTTCATCATCAGCTGCTGGAGTGGGACTGTTTGTGTTTCATTTGCAGCTGCTGGAGTGGGACTGTTTGTGTTTCATCATCAGCTGCTGGAGTGGGACTGTTTGTGTTTCATCTGCAGCTGCTGGAGTGGGACTGTTTGTGTTTCATCATCAGCTGCTGGAGTGGGACTGTTTGTGTTTCATCTGCAGCTGCTGGAGTGGGACTGTTTATGATTCATCATCAGCTGCTGGAGTGGTACTGTTTGTGTTTCATCATCAGCTTCTGGAGTGTGACTGTTTATGTTTCATCTGCAGCTGCTGGAGTGGGACTGTTTATGTTTCATCTGCAGCTGCTGGAGTGGGACTGTTTTGTTACATCATCAGCTGCTGGAGTGGGACTGTTTATGTTTCATCTGCAGCTGCTGGAGTGGGACTGTTTGTGTTTCATCTGCAGCTGCTGGAGTGGGACTGTTTGTGTTTCATCATCAGCTGCTGGAGTGGGACTGTTTGTATTTCATCATCAGCTGCTGGAGTGGGACTGTTTATGTTTCATCCTTAGCTGCTGGAGTGGGACTGTTTTTGTTTCATCATCAGCTGCTGGAGTGGGACTGTTTGTGTTTCATCTGCAGCTGCTGGAGTGGGACTATTTGTGTTTCATCATCAGCTGCTGGAGTGGGACTGTTTCTGTTTCATCTGCAGCTGCTGGAGTGGGACTGTTTGTGTTTCATCTGCAGCTGCTGGAGTGGGACTGTTTGTGTTTCATCATCAGCTGCTGGAGTGGGACATTTTGTGTTTAATCTGCAGCTGCTGGAGTGGGACTGTTTATGTTTCATCTGCAGCTGCTGGAGTGGGACTGTTTATGTGTCTTCTGCAGCTGCTGGAGTGGGACTGTTTATGTTTCATCTGCAGCTGCTGGAGTGGGACTGTTTGTGTTTCATCTGCAGCTGCTGGAGTGGGACTGTTTATGTTTCATCTGCAGCTGCTGGAGTGGGACTGTTTGTGTTTCATCATCAGCTGCTGGAGTGGGACTGTTTGTGTTTCATCTGCAGCTGCTGGAGTGGGACTGTTTATGTTTCATATCAGCTGCTGGAGTGGGACTGTTTGTGTTTCATCATCAGCTGCTGGAGTGGGACTGTTTATGTTTCATCATCAGCTGCTGGAGTGGGACTGTTAGTGTCTCATCTGCAGCTGCTGGAGTGGGACTTTTTATGTTTCATCTGCACCTGCTGGAGTGGGACTGTTTATGTTTCATCTGCAGCCGCTGGAGTGGGACTGTTTATGTTTCATCTGCAGCTGCTGGAGTGGGACTGTTTGTTTCATTTGCAGCTGCTGGAGTGGGACTGTTTGTGTTTCATCTGCAGCTGCTAAAGTGGGACTGTTGATGTTTCATCTGCAGCTGCTGGAGTGAGACTGTTTATGTTTCATCATCAGCTGCTGGAGTGGGACTGTTTCATCTGCAGCTGCTGGAGTGGGACTGTTTCATCTGCAGCTGCTGGAGTGGGACTGTTTATGTTTCATCTGCAGCTGCTGGAGTGGGACTGTTTGTGTTTCATCTGCAGCTGCTGGAGTGGGACTGTTTCATCTGCAGCTGCTGGAGTGGGACTGTTTATGTGTCATCTGCAGCTGCTGGAGTGGGACGGTTTGTGTTTCATCTGCAGCTGCTGGAGTGGGACTGTTTATGTTCCATCTGCAGCTGCTGGAGTGGGACGGTTTGTGTTTCACCTGCAGCTGCTGGAGTGGGACTGTTTGTGTTTCATCTGCGGCTGCTGGGGTGGGACTGTTTCACCTGCAGCTGCTGGAGTGGGACTGTTTGTGTCTCATCTGCAGCTGCTGGAGTGGGACTGTTTATGTTTCACCTGCAGCTGCTGGAGTGGGACTGTTTATGTTTCATCTGCAGCTGCTGGAGTGGGACTGTTTATGTTTCTTCTGCAGCTGCTGGAGTGGGACTGTTTGTGTTTCATCTGCAGCTTCTGGAGTGGGACTGTTTGTGTTTCATCTGCAGCTGCTGGAGTGGGACTGTTTATGATTCATCTGCTGCTGCTGGAGTGGGACTGTTTGTGTTTCATCTGCAGCTGCTGGAGTGGGACTGTTTGTGTTTCATCATCAGCTGCTGGAGTGGGACTGTTTATGTTTCATCATCAGCTGCTGGAGTGGGACTGTTTATGTTTCATCATCAGCTGCTGGAGTGGGACTGTTTATGTTTCATCTGCAGCTGCTGGAGTGGGACTGTTTGTGTTTCATCATCAGCTGCTGGAGTGGGACTGTTTGTGTTTCATCTGCAGCTGCTGGAGTGGGACTGTTTGTGTTTCATCATCAGCTGCTGGAGTGGAACTGTTTCATCTGCAGCTGCTGGAGTGGGACTGTTTATGTTTCATCTGCAGCTGCTGGAGTGGGACTGTTTGTGTTTCATCTGCAGCTGCTGGAGTGGGACTGTTTGTGTTTCATCATCAGCTGCTGGAGTGCGACTGTTTGTGTTTCATCATCAGTTGCTGGAGTGGGACTGTTTATGTTTCATCATCAGCTGTTGGAGTGGGACTGTTTGTCTTTCATCTGCATCTGCTGGAGTGGGACTGTTTATGATTCATCATCAGCTGCTGGAGTGGGACTGTTTGTGTTTCATCATCAGCTGCTGGAGTGGGACTGTTTATGTTTCATCTGCAGCTGCTGGAGTGGGACTGTTTGTGTTTCATCATCAGCTGCTGGAGTGGGACTGTTTATGTTTCATCTGCAGCTGCTGGAGTGGGACTGTTTATGTTTCATCTTCAGCTGCTGGAGTGGGACTGTTTGTGTTTCATCTGCAGCTGCTGGAGTGGGACTGTTTGTGTTTCATCATCAGCTGCTGGAGTGGGACTGTTTGCATTTCATCATCAGCTGCTGGAGTGGGACTGTTTATGTTTCATCCTTAGCTGCTGGAGTGGGACTGTTTTTGTTTCATCATCAGCTGCTGGAGTGGGACTGTTTGTGTTTCATTTGCAGCTGCTGGAGTGGGACTGTTTGTGTTTCATCATCAGCTGCTGGAGTGGGACTGTTTGTGTTTCATCTGCAGCTGCTGGAGTGGGACTGTTTGTGTTTCATCATCAGCTGCTGGAGTGGGACTGTTTGTGTTTCATCTGCAGCTGCTGGAGTGGGACTGTTTATGATTCATCATCAGCTGCTGGAGTGGTACTGTTTGTGTTTCATCATCAGCTTCTGGAGTGTGACTGTTTATGTTTCATCTGCAGCTGCTGGAGTGGGACTGTTTATGTTTCATCTGCAGCTGCTGGAGTGGGACTGTTTTGTTACATCATCAGCTGCTGGAGTGGGACTGTTTATGTTTCATCTGCAGCTGCTGGAGTGGGACTGTTTGTGTTTCATCTGCAGCTGCTGGAGTGGGACTGTTTGTGTTTCATCATCAGCTGCTGGAGTGGGACTGTTTGTATTTCATCATCAGCTGCTGGAGTGGGACTGTTTATGTTTCATCCTTAGCTGCTGGAGTGGGACTGTTTTTGTTTCATCATCAGCTGCTGGAGTGGGACTGTTTGTGTTTCATCTGCAGCTGCTGGAGTGGGACTATTTGTGTTTCATCATCAGCTGCTGGAGTGGGACTGTTTCTGTTTCATCTGCAGCTGCTGGAGTGGGACTGTTTGTGTTTCATCTGCAGCTGCTGGAGTGGGACTGTTTGTGTTTCATCATCAGCTGCTGGAGTGGGACATTTTGTGTTTAATCTGCAGCTGCTGGAGTGGGACTGTTTATGTTTCATCTGCAGCTGCTGGAGTGGGACTGTTTATGTGTCTTCTGCAGCTGCTGGAGTGGGACTGTTTATGTTTCATCTGCAGCTGCTGGAGTGGGACTGTTTGTGTTTCATCTGCAGCTGCTGGAGTGGGACTGTTTATGTTTCATCTGCAGCTGCTGGAGTGGGACTGTTTGTGTTTCATCATCAGCTGCTGGAGTGGGACTGTTTGTGTTTCATCTGCAGCTGCTGGAGTGGGACTGTTTATGTTTCATATCAGCTGCTGGAGTGGGACTGTTTGTGTTTCATCATCAGCTGCTGGAGTGGGACTGTTTATGTTTCATCATCAGCTGCTGGAGTGGGACTGTTAGTGTCTCATCTGCAGCTGCTGGAGTGGGACTTTTTATGTTTCATCTGCACCTGCTGGAGTGGGACTGTTTATGTTTCATCTGCAGCTGCTGGAGTGGGACTGTTTGTGTTTCATCTGCAGCTGCTGGAGTGGGACTGTTTGTGTTTCATCTGCAGCTGCTGGAGTGGGACTGTTTGTGTTTCATCTGCAGCTGCTGGAGTGGGACTGTTTGTGTTTCATCTGCAGCTGCTGGAGTGGGACTGTTTATGTTTCATCTGCAGCTGCTGGAGTGGGACTGTTTATGTTTCATCTGCAGATGCTGGAGTGGGACTGTTTGTGTTTCATCATCAGCTGCTGGAGTGGGACTGTTTATGATTCATCATCAGCTGCTGGAGTGGGACTGTTTGTGTTTCATCATCAGCTTCTGGAGTGGGACTGTTTGTGTTTCATCATCAGCTGCTGGAGTGGGACTGTTTGTGTCTCATCTGCAGCTGCTGGAGTGGGACTGTTTATGTTTCATCTGCAGCTGCTGGAGTGGGACTGTTTGTGTTTCATCATCAGCTGCTGGAGTGGGACTGTTTGTGTTTCATCATCTGCTGCTGGAGTGGGACTGTTTGTGTTTCATCTGCAGCTGCTGGAGTGGGACTGTTTGTGTTTCATCTACAGCTGCTGGAGTGGGACTGTTTCATCTGCAGCTGCTGGAGTGGGACTGTTTCATCTGCAGCTGCTGGAGTGGGACTGTTTGTGTTTCATCATCAGCTGCTGGAGTGGAATTGTTTCATCATCAGCTGCTGGAGTGGGACTGTTTATGTTCCATCTTCAGCTGCTGGAGTGGGACTGTTTGTGTTTCATCTGCAGCTGCTGGAGTGGGACTGTTTATGTTTCATCATCAGCTGCTGGAGTGGGACTGTTTGTGTTTCATCTGCAGCTGCTGGAGTGGGACTGTTTGTGTCTCATCATCAGCTGCTGGAGTGGGACTGTTTATGTTTCATCATCAGCTGCTGGAGTGGGACTGTTTGTGTTTCATCATCAGCTGCTGGAGTGGGACTGTTTATGTTTCATCTGCAGCTGCTGGAGTGGGACTGTTTGTGTCTCATCATCAGCTGCTGGAGTGGGACTGTTTGTGTTTCATCATCAGCTGCTGGAGTGGGACTGTTTGTGTTTCATCATCAGCTGCTGGAGTGGGACTGTTTATGTTTCATCTGCAGCTGCTGGAGTGGGACTGTTTATGTTTCATCTGCAGCTGCTGGAGTGGGACTGTTTGTGTTTCATCTGCAGCTGCTCGAGTGGGACTGTTTATGTTTCATCATCAGCTGCTGGAGTGGGACTGTTTATGTTTCATCTGCAGCTGCTGGAGTGGGACTGTTTATGTTTCACCTGCAGCTGCTGGAGTGGGACTGTTTATGTTTCATCTGCAGCTGCTGGAGTGGGACTGTTTATGTTTCTTCTGCAGCTGCTGGAGTGGGACTGTTTGTGTTTCATCTGCAGCTTCTGGAGTGGGACTGTTTGTGTTTCATCTGCAGCTGCTGGAGTGGGACTGTTTATGATTCATCTGCTGATGCTGGAGTGGGACTGTTTGTGTTTCATCTGCAGCTGCTGGAGTGGGACTGTTTGTGTTTCATCATCAGCTGCTGGAGTGGGACTGTTTATGTTTCATCATCAGCTGCTGGAGTGGGACTGTTTATGTTTCATCATCAGCTGCTGGAGTGGGACTGTTTATGTTTCATCTGCAGCTGCTGGAGTGGGACTGTTTGTGTTTCATCATCAGCTGCTGGAGTGGGACTGTTTGTGTTTCATCTGCAGCTGCTGGAGTGGGACTGTTTGTGTTTCATCATCAGCTGCTGGAGTGGAACTGTTTCATCTGCAGCTGCTGGAGTGGGACTGTTTATGTTTCATCTGCAGCTGCTGGAGTGGGACTGTTTGTGTTTCATCTGCAGCTGCTGGAGTGGGACTGTTTGTGTTTCATCATCAGCTGCTGGAGTGCGACTGTTTGTGTTTCATCATCAGTTGCTGGAGTGGGACTGTTTATGTTTCATCATCAGCTGTTGGAGTGGGACTGTTTGTCTTTCATCTGCATCTGCTGGAGTGGGACTGTTTATGATTCATCATCAGCTGCTGGAGTGGGACTGTTTGTGTTTCATCATCAGCTGCTGGAGTGGGACTGTTTATGTTTCATCTGCAGCTGCTGGAGTGGGACTGTTTGTGTTTCATCATCAGCTGCTGGAGTGGGACTGTTTATGTTTCATCTGCAGCTGCTGGAGTGGGACTGTTTATGTTTCATCTTCAGCTGCTGGAGTGGGACTGTTTGTGTTTCATCTGCAGCTGCTGGAGTGGGACTGTTTGTGTTTCATCATCAGCTGCTGGAGTGGGACTGTTTGCATTTCATCATCAGCTGCTGGAGTGGGACTGTTTATGTTTCATCCTTAGCTGCTGGAGTGGGACTGTTTTTGTTTCATCATCAGCTGCTGGAGTGGGACTGTTTGTGTTTCATTTGCAGCTGCTGGAGTGGGACTGTTTGTGTTTCATCATCAGCTGCTGGAGTGGGACTGTTTGTGTTTCATCTGCAGCTGCTGGAGTGGGACTGTTTGTGTTTCATCATCAGCTGCTGGAGTGGGACTGTTTGTGTTTCATCTGCAGCTGCTGGAGTGGGACTGTTTATGATTCATCATCAGCTGCTGGAGTGGTACTGTTTGTGTTTCATCATCAGCTTCTGGAGTGTGACTGTTTATGTTTCATCTGCAGCTGCTGGAGTGGGACTGTTTATGTTTCATCTGCAGCTGCTGGAGTGGGACTGTTTTGTTACATCATCAGCTGCTGGAGTGGGACTGTTTATGTTTCATCTGCAGCTGCTGGAGTGGGACTGTTTGTGTTTCATCTGCAGCTGCTGGAGTGGGACTGTTTGTGTTTCATCATCAGCTGCTGGAGTGGGACTGTTTGTATTTCATCATCAGCTGCTGGAGTGGGACTGTTTATGTTTCATCCTTAGCTGCTGGAGTGGGACTGTTTTTGTTTCATCATCAGCTGCTGGAGTGGGACTGTTTGTGTTTCATCTGCAGCTGCTGGAGTGGGACTATTTGTGTTTCATCATCAGCTGCTGGAGTGGGACTGTTTCTGTTTCATCTGCAGCTGCTGGAGTGGGACTGTTTGTGTTTCATCTGCAGCTGCTGGAGTGGGACTGTTTGTGTTTCATCTGCAGCTGCTGGAGTGGGACTGTTTGTGTTTCATCATCAGCTGCTGGAGTGGGACATTTTGTGTTTAATGTGCAGCTGCTGGAGTGGGACTGTTTATGTTTCATCTGCAGCTGCTGGAGTGGGACTGTTTATGTGTCTTCTGCAGCTGCTGGAGTGGGACTGTTTATGTTTCATCTGCAGCTGCTGGAGTGGGACTGTTTGTGTTTCATCTGCAGCTGCTGGAGTGGGACTGTTTATGTTTCATCTGCAGCTGCTGGAGTGGGACTGTTTGTGTTTCATCATCAGCTGCTGGAGTGGGACTGTTTGTGTTTCATCTGCAGCTGCTGGAGTGGGACTGTTTATGTTTCATATCAGCTGCTGGAGTGGGACTGTTTGTGTTTCATCATCAGCTGCTGGAGTGGGACTGTTTATGTTTCATCATCAGCTGCTGGAGTGGGACTGTTAGTGTCTCATCTGCAGCTGCTGGAGTGGGACTTTTTATGTTTCATCTGCACCTGCTGGAGTGGGACTGTTTATGTTTCATCTGCAGCTGCTGGAGTGGGACTGTTTGTGTTTCATCTGCAGCTGCTGGAGTGGGACTGTTTGTGTTTCATCTGCAGCTGCTGGAGTGGGACTGTTTGTGTTTCATCTGCAGCTGCTGGAGTGGGACTGTTTGTGTTTCATCTGCAGCTGCTGGAGTGGGACTGTTTGTGTTTCATCTGCAGCTGCTGGAGTGGGACTGTTTGTGTTTCATCTGCAGCTGCTGGAGTGGGACTGTTTATGTTTCATCTGCAGCTGCTGGAGTGGGACTGTTTATGTTTCATCTGCAGCTGCTGGAGTGGGACTGTTTGTGTTTCATCATCAGCTGCTGGAGTGGGACTGTTTATGATTCATCATCAGCTGCTGGAGTGGGACTGTTTGTGTTTCATCATCAGCTTCTGGAGTGGGACTGTTTGTGTTTCATCATCAGCTGCTGGAGTGGGACTGTTTGTGTCTCATCTGCAGCTGCTGGAGTGGGACTGTTTATGTTTCATCTGCAGCTGCTGGAGTGGGACTGTTTGTGTTTCATCATCAGCTGCTGGAGTGGGACTGTTTGTGTTTCATCATCAGCTGCTGGAGTGGGACTGTTTGTGTTTCATCTGCAGCTGCTGGAGTGGGACTGTTTGTGTTTCATCTGCAGCTGCTGGAGTGGGACTGTTTGTGTTTCATCTGCAGCTGCTGGAGTGGGACTGTTTATGTTTCATCATCAGCTGCTGGAGTGGGACTGTTTATGTTTTATCCTTAGCTGCTGGAGTGGGACTGTTTTTGTTTCATCAACAGCTGCTGGAGTGGGACTGTTTGTGTTTCATTTGCAGCTGCTGGAGTGGGACTGTTTGTGTTTCATCTGCAGCTGCTGGAGTGGGACTATTTGTGTTTCATCATCAGCTGCTGGAGTGGGACTGTTTGTGTTTCATCTGCAGCTGCTGGAGTGGGACTGTTTATGATTCATCATCAGCTGCTAGAGTGGTACTGTTTGTGTTTCATCATCAGCTGCTGGAGTGGGACATTTTGTGTTTCATCTGCAGCTGCTGGAGTGGGACTGTTTATGTTTCATCTGCAGCTGCTGGAGTGGGACTGTTTATGTGTCTTCTGCAGCTGCTGGAGTGGGACTGTTTATGTTTCATCTGCAGCTGCTGGAGTGGGACTGTTTGTGTTTCATCTGCAGCTGCTGGAGTGGGACTGTTTATGTTTCATCTGCAGCTGCTGGAGTGGGACTGTTTGTGTTTCATCTGCAGCTTCTGGAGTGGGACTGTTTGTGTTTCATCTGCAGCTGCTGGAGTGGGACTGTTTGTGTATCATCATCAGCTGCTGGAGTGGGACTGTTTATGTTTCATCTGCAGCTGCTGGAGTGTGACTGTTTGTGTTTCATCTGCAGCTGCTGGAGTGGGACTGTTTATGATTCATCATCAGCTGCTGGAGTGGGACTGTTTGTGTTTCATCATCAGCTGCTGGAGTGGGACTGTTTATGTTTCATCTGCAGCTGCTGGAGTGGGACTGTTTGTGTTTCATCATCAGCTGCTGGAGTGGGACTGTTTATGTTTCATCTGCAGCTGCTGGAGTGGGACTGTTTGTGTTTCATCTGCAGCTGCTGGAGTGGGACTGTTTATGTTTCATCTGCAGCTGCTGGAGTGGGACAGTTTGTGTTTCATCTGCAGCTGCTGGAGTGGGACTGTTTGTGTTTCATCATCAGCTGCTGGAGTGGAACTGTTTGTGTTTCATCTGCAGCTGCTGGAGTGGGACTGTTTGTGTTTCATCTGCAGCTGCTGGAGTGGGACTGTTTGTGTTTCATAATCAGCTGCTGGAGTGGGACTGTTTTGTTACATCATCAGCTGCTGGAGTGGGACTGTTTATGTTTCATCTGCAGCTGCTGGAGTGGGACTGTTTGTTTTTCATAATCAGCTGCTGGAGTGGGACTGTTTGTGTTTCATCTGCAGCTGCTGGAGTGGGACTGTTTGTGTTTCATCTGCAGCTGCTGGAGTGGAACTGTTTATGTTTCATCTGCAGCTGCTGGAGTGGGACTGTTTGTGTTTCATCTGCAGCTGCTGGAGTGGGACTGTTTGTGTTTCATCTGCAGCTGCTGGATTGGGACTGTTTGTGTTTCATCTGCAGCTGCTGGAGTGGGACTGTTTATGTTTCATCTGCAGCTGCTGGAGTGGGACTGTTTATGTTTCATCAGTTGCTGGAGTGGGACTGTTTATGTTTCATCTGCAGCTGCTGGAGTGGGACTGTTTGTATCTCATCATCAGCTGCTGGAGTGGGACTGTTTATGCTTCATCTGCAGCTGCTGGAGTGGGACTGTTTATGTTTCATCATCAGCTGCTGGAGTGGGACTGTTTATGTTTCACCATCAGCTGCTGGAGTGGGACTGTTTGTGTCTCATCATTAGCTGCTGGAGTGGGACTGTTTATGTTTCATCATCAGCTGCTGGAGTGGGACTGTTTGTGTCTCATCATCAGCTGCTGGAGTGGGACTGTTTGTGTTTCACCTGCAGCTGCTGGAGTGGGACTGTTTATGCTTCATCTGCAGCTACTGGAGTGGGACTGTTTATGTTTCATCTGCAGCTGCTGGAGTGGGACTGTTTGTGTTTCACCTGCAGCTGCTGGAGTGGGACTGTTTATGTTTCATCATCAGCTGCTGGAGTGGGACTGTTTGTGTCTCATCATCAGCTGCTGGAGTGGGACTGTTTGTGTTTCATCATCAGCTGCTGGAGTGGGACTGTTTTTTTACATCATCAGCTGCTGGAGTGGGACTGTTTATGTTTCATATCAGCTGCTGGAGTGGGACTGTTTGTGTTTCATCATCAGCTGCTGGAGTGGGACTGTTTGTGTTTCATCATCAGCTGCTGGAGTGGGACTGTTTATGTTTCATCATCAGCTGCTGGAGTGGGACTGTTAGTGTCTCATCTGCAGCTGCTGGAGTGGGACTTTTTATGTTTCATCTGCAGCTGCTGGAGTGGGACTGTTTGTGTTTCATCATCAGCTGCTGGAGTGGGACTCCTTGTGTCTCATCTGCAGCTGCTGGAGTGGGACTGTTTATGTTTCATCTGCAGCTGCTGGAGTGGGACTTTTTGTGTTTCATCTGCAGCTGCTGGAGTGGGACTGTTCATGCTTCATCATCAGCTGCTGGAGTTGGACTGTTTATGTTTCATCTGCAGCTGCTGGAGTGGGACTGTTTATGTTACTTCTGCAGCTGCTGGAGTGGGACTGTTTAAGTTTCATCTGCAGCTGCTGGAGTGGGACTGTTTGTGTTTCATCATCAGCTGCTGGAGTGGGACTCCTTGTGTCTCATCTGCAGCTGCTGGAGTGGGACTGTTTATGTTTCATCTGCAGCTGCTGGAGTGGGACTGTTTGTGTCTCATCTGCTGCTGCTGGAGTGGGACTGTTTGTGTCTCATCTGCAGCTGCTGGAGTGGGACTGTTTATGTTTCATCTGCAGCTGCTGGAGTGGGACTGTTCGTGATTCATCTGCAGCTGCTGGAGTGGGACTGTTTATGTTTCATCATCAGCTGCTGGAGTGGGACTGTTTATGCTTCATCATCAGCTGCTGGAGTGGGACTATTTGTGTTTCATCTACAGCTGCTGGAGTGGGACTGTTTATGTTTCATCATCAGCTGCTGGAGTGGGACTGTTTATGCTTCATCATCAGCTGCTGGAGTGGGACTGTTTATGCTTCATCATCAGCTGCTGGAGTGGGACTGTTTGTGTTTCATCTACAGCTGCTGGAGTGGGACTGTTTATGTTTCATCTGCAGCTGCTGGAGTGGGACTGTTTGTGTCTCATCTGCAGCTGCTGGAGTGGGACTGTTTGTGTTTCATCTGCAGCTGCTGGAGTGGGACTATTTATGCTTCATCATCAGCTGCTGGAGTGGGACTGTTTGTTTTTCATCTGCAGCTGCCGGAGTGGGATTGTTTGTGTTTCATCTGCAGCTGCTGGAGTGGGACTGTTTGTGTCTCATCATCAGCTGCTGGAGTGGGACTGTTTGTGTTTCATCTGCAGCTGCTGGAGTGGGACTGTTTATGTTTCATCATCAGCTGCTGGAGTGGGACTGTTTATGTTTCATCATCAGCTGCTGGAGTGGGACTGTTTTTGTTTCATCTGCAGCTGCTGGAGTGGGACTGTTTATGTTTCATCATCAGCTGCTGGAGTGGGACTGTTTATGTTTCATCATCAGCTGCTGGAGTGGGACTGTTTGTGTTTCATCTGCAGCTGCTGGAGTGGGACTATTTATGCTTCATCATCAGCTGCTGGAGTGGGACTGTTTGTGTTTCATCTACAGCTGCTGGAGTGGGACTGTTTCTGTTTCATCTGCAGCTGCTGGAGTGGGACTGTTTCTGTTTCATCTGCAGCTGCTGGAGTGGGACTGTTTGTGTTTCACCTGCAGCTGCTGGAGTGGGACTGTTTGTGTTTCATCATCAGCTGCTGGAGTGGGACTGTTTGTGTTTCAGCTGCTGGAGTGAGACTGTTTGTTTTTCATCTGCAGCTGCTGGAGTGGGACTGTTTGTGTTTCATCATCAGCTGCTGGAGTGGGACTGTTTATGTTACATCTGCAGCTGCTGGAGTGGGACTGTTTATGTTTCATCATCAGTTGCTGGAGTGGGACTGTTTATGTTACATCTGCAGCTGCTGGAGTGGGACTGTTTATGTTTCATCATCAGCTGCTGGAGTGGGACTGTTTGTTTCATCTGCTGCTGCTGGAGTGGGACTGTTTATGTTTCATCTGCAGCTGCTGGAGTGGGACTGTTTGAGTTTCATCAGCAACTGCTGGAGTGGGACTGTTTATGTTTCATCTGCAGCTGCTGGAGTGGGACTGTTTGTGTTCCATCTGCAGCTGCTGGAGTGGGACTTTTTGTGTTTCATCATCAGCTGCTGGAGTGCGACTGTTTATGTTTCATCTGCAGCTGCTGGAGTGGGACTGTTTGTTTCATCTGCAGCTGCTGGAGTGGGACTGTTTGTGTCTAATCTGCAGCTGCTGGAGTGGGACTGTTTGTGTCTCATCATCAGCTGCTGGAGTGGGACTGTTTGTGTCTCATCTGCAGCTGCTGGAGTGGGACTGTTTTCGTTTCATCATCAGCTGCTGGAGTGGGACTGTTTGTGTTTCATCTGCAGCTGCTGGAGTGGGACTGTTTATGTTTCATCTTCAGCTGCTGGAGTGGGACTGTTTGTGTTTCATCATCAGCTGCTGGAGTGGGACTGTTTGTGTTTCATCTGCAGCTGCTGGAGTGGGACTGTTTATGTTTCATCATCAGCTGCTGGAGTGGGACTGTTTCATCATCAGCTGCTGGAGTGGGACTGTTTATGTTCCATCTTCAGCTGCTGGAGTGGGACTGTTTATGTTTCATCTGCAGCTGCTGGAGTGGGACTGTTTATGTTTCATCATCAGCTGCTGGAGTGGGACTGTTTGTGTTTCATCTGCAGCTGCTGGAGTGGGACTGTTTGTGTTTATTCATCAGCTGCTGGAGTGGGACTGTTTATGTCTCATCTGCAGCTGCTGGAGTGGGCCTGTTTATGTTTCATCATCAGCTGCTGGAGTGGGACTGTTTATGTTTCATCATCAGCTGCTGGAGTGGGACTGTTTGTGTTTCATCTGCAGCTGCTGGAGTGGGACTGTTTGTGTTTCATCATCAGCTGCTGGAGTGGGACTGTTTATGTTTCATCATCAGCTGCTGGAGTGGGACTGTTTCATCATCAGCTGCTGGAGTGGGACTGTTTATGTTCCATCTGCAGCTGCTGGAGTGGGACTGTTTATGTTTCATCTGCAGCTGCTGGAGTGGGACTGTTTATGTTTCATCATCAGCTGCTGGAGTGGGACTGTTTTTTTTTCATCATCAGCTGCTGGAGTGGGTCTGTTTATGTTTCATCATCAGCTGCTGGAGTGGGTCTGTTTATGTTTCATCATCAGCTGCTGGAGTGGGACTGTTTGTGTTTCATCATCAGCTGCTGGAGTGGGACTGTTGGTGTTTCATCATCAGCTGCTGGAGTGGGACTGTTTATGTTTTATCTGCAGCTGCTGGAGTGGGACTGTTTATGTTTCATCTGCAGCTGCTGGAGTGGGACCGTTTGTGTTTCATCTACAGCTGCTGGAGTGGGACTGTTTTCGTTTCATCTGCAGCTGCTGGAGTGGGACTGTTTATGTTTCATCTGCAGCTGCTGGAGTGGGACTGTTTATGTTTTATCTGCAGCTGCTGGAGTGGGACTGTTTATGTTTCATCTGCAGTTGCTGGAGTGGGACTGTTTGTGTTTCATCTGCAGCTGCTGGAGTGGGACTGTTTATGTTTCATCTGCAGCTGCTGGAGTCGGACTGTTTATGTTTCATCTGCAGTTGCTGGAGTGGGACTGTTTGTGTTTCATCTGCAGCTGCTGGAGTGGGACTGTTTGTGTTTCATCATCAGCTGCTGGAGTGGGACTGTTTGTGTTTCATCTGCAGCTGCTGGAGTGGGACTGTTTGTGTTTCATCTGCAGCTGCTGGAGTGGGACTGTTTATGTTTCATCTGCAGCTGCTGGAGTGGGACTGTTTGTGTTTCATCTGCAGCTGCTGGAGTGGGACTGTTTTGTTACATCATCAGCTGCTGGAGTGGGACTGTTTATGTTTCATCTGCAGCTGCTGGAGTGGGACTGTTTATGTTTCATCTGCAGCTGCTGGAGTGGGACTGTTTATGTTTCATCTACAGCTGCTGGAGTGGGACTGTTTGTGTTTCATCTGCAGCTGCTGGAGTGGGACTGTTTATGTTTCATCTGCAGCTGCTGGAGTGGGACTGTTTGTGTTTCATCTGCAGCTGCTGGAGTGGGACTGTTTTGTTACATCATCAGCTGCTGGAGTGGGACTGTTTGTGTTTCATCTGCAGCTGCTGGAGTGGGACTGTTTGTGTTTCATCTGCAGCTGCTGGAGTGGGACTGCTTGTGTTTCATCATCAGCTGCTGGAGTGGGACTGTTTGTGTTTCATCTGCAGCTGCTGGAGTGGGACTGTTTGTGTTTCATCTGCAGCTGCTGGAGTGGGACTGCTTGTGTTTCATCATCTGCTGCTGGAGTGGGACTGTTTATGTTTCATCTGCAGCTGCTGGAGTGGGACTGTTTGTGTTTCATCATCAGCTGCTGGAGTGGGACTGTTTGTGTTTCATCATCAGCTGCTGGAGTGGGACTGTTTGTGTTTCAACATCAGCTGCTGGAGTGGGACTGTTTGTGTTTCATCTGCAGCTGCTGGAGTGGAACTGTTTATGTTTCATCTGCAGCTGCTGGAGTGGGACTGTTTATGTTTCATCTGCAGCTGCTGGAGTGGGACTGTTTGTGTTTCATCATCAGCTGCTGGAGTGGGACTGTTTGTGTTTCAACATCAGCTGCTGGAGTGGGACTGTTTGTGTTTCATCTGCAGCTGCTGGAGTGGGACTGTTTGTGTTTCATCATCAGCTGCTGGAGTGGGACTGTTTATGTTTCATCTGCTGCTGCTGGAGTGGGACTGTTTGTGTTTCATCTGCAGCTGCTGGAGTGGGACTGCTTGTGTTTCATCATCAGCTGCTGGAGTGGGACTGTTTGTGTTTCATCTGCAGCTGCTGGAGTGGGACTGTTTGTGTCTCATCTGCAGCTGCTGGAGTGGGACTGTTTATGTTTCATCTGCAGCTGCTGGAGTGGGACTGTTTATGTTTCATCTGCAGCTGCTGGAGTGGGACTGTTTATGTTTCATCTGCAGCTGCTGGAGTGGGACTGTTTGTGTTTCATCTGCAGCTGCTGGAGTGGGACTGTTTGTGTTTCATCTGCAGCTGCTGGAGTGGGACTGTTTGTGTTTCACCTGCAGCTGTTGGAGTTGGACTGTTTGTGTTTCATCATCAGCTGCTGGAGTGGGACTGTTTGTGTTTCATCATCAGCTGCTGGAGTGGGACTGTTTGTGTTTCATCTGCAGCTGCTGGAGTGGGACTGTTTGTGTGTCATCATCAGCTGCTGGAGTGGGACTGTTTGTGTTTCATCTGCAGCTGCTGGAGTGGGACTGTTTGTGTCTCATCTGCTGCTGCTGGAGTGGGACTGTTTGTGTCTCATCTGCAGCTGCTGGAGTGGGACTGTTTATGTTTCATCTGCAGCTGCTGGAGTGGGACTGTTCGTGATTCATCTGCAGCTGCTGGAGTGGGACTGTTTATGTTTCATCATCAGCTGCTGGAGTGGGACTGTTTATGCTTCATCATCAGCTGCTGGAGTGGGACTGTTTGTGTTTCATCTACAGCTGCTGGAGTGGGACTGTTTATGTTTCATCATCAGCTGCTGGAGTGGGACTGTTTATGCTTCATCATCAGCTGCTGGAGTGGGACTGTTTATGCTTCATCATCAGCTGCTGGAGTGGGACTGTTTGTGTTTCATCTACAGCTGCTGGAGTGGGACTGTTTATGTTTCATCTGCAGCTGCTGGAGTGGGACTGTTTGTGTCTCATCTGCAGCTGCTGGAGTGGGACTGTTTGTGTTTCATCTGCAGCTGCTGGAGTGGGACTATTTATGCTTCATCATCAGCTGCTGGAGTGGGACTGTTTGTTTTTCATCTGCAGCTGCCGGAGTGGGATTGTTTGTGTTTCATCTGCAGCTGCTGGAGTGGGACTGTTTGTGTCTCATCATCAGCTGCTGGAGTGGGACTGTTTGTGTTTCATCTGCAGCTGCTGGAGTGGGACTGTTTATGTTTCATCATCAGCTGCTGGAGTGGGACTGTTTATGTTTCATCATCAGCTGCTGGAGTGGGACTGTTTTTGTTTCATCTGCAGCTGCTGGAGTGGGACTGTTTATGTTTCATCATCAGCTGCTGGAGTGGGACTGTTTATGTTTCATCATCAGCTGCTGGAGTGGGACTGTTTGTGTTTCATCTGCAGCTGCTGGAGTGGGACTATTTATGCTTCATCATCAGCTGCTGGAGTGGGACTGTTTGTGTTTCATCTACAGCTGCTGGAGTGGGACTGTTTCTGTTTCATCTGCAGCTGCTGGAGTGGGACTGTTTGTGTTTCACCTGCAGCTGCTGGAGTGGGACTGTTTGTGTTTCATCATCAGCTGCTGGAGTGGGACTGTTTGTGTTTCAGCTGCTGGAGTGAGACTGTTTGTTTTTCATCTGCAGCTGCTGGAGTGGGACTGTTTGTGTTTCATCATCAGCTGCTGGAGTGGGACTGTTTATGTTACATCTGCAGCTGCTGGAGTGGGACTGTTTATGTTTCATCATCAGTTGCTGGAGTGGGACTGTTTATGTTACATCTGCAGCTGCTGGAGTGGGACTGTTTATGTTTCATCATCAGCTGCTGGAGTGGGACTGTTTGTTTCATCTGCTGCTGCTGGAGTGGGACTGTTTATGTTTCATCTGCAGCTGCTGGAGTGGGACTGTTTGTGTTTCATCATCAGCTGCTGGAGTGGGACTGTTTGTGTTTCATCTGCAGCTGCTGGAGTGGGACTGTTTATGTTTCATCATCAGCTGCTGGAGTGGGACTGTTTCATCATCAGCTGCTGGAGTGGGACTGTTTATGTTCCATCTTCAGCTGCTGGAGTGGGACTGTTTATGTTTCATCTGCAGCTGCTGGAGTGGGACTGTTTATGTTTCATCATCAGCTGCTGGAGTGGGACTGTTTGTGTTTCATCTGCAGCTGCTGGAGTGGGACTGTTTGTGTTTATTCATCAGCTGCTGGAGTGGGACTGTTTATGTCTCATCTGCAGCTGCTGGAGTGGGCCTGTTTATGTTTCATCATCAGCTGCTGGAGTGGGACTGTTTATGTTTCATCATCAGCTGCTGGAGTGGGACTGTTTGTGTTTCATCTGCAGCTGCTGGAGTGGGACTGTTTGTGTTTCATCATCAGCTGCTGGAGTGGGACTGTTTATGTTTCATCATCAGCTGCTGGAGTGGGACTGTTTCATCATCAGCTGCTGGAGTGGGACTGTTTATGTTCCATCTGCAGCTGCTGGAGTGGGACTGTTTATGTTTCATCTGCAGCTGCTGGAGTGGGACTGTTTATGTTTCATCATCAGCTGCTGGAGTGGGACTGTTTTTTTTTCATCATCAGCTGCTGGAGTGGGTCTGTTTATGTTTCATCATCAGCTGCTGGAGTGGGTCTGTTTATGTTTCATCATCAGCTGCTGGAGTGGGACTGTGTGTGTTTCATCTTCAGCTGCTGGAGTTGGACTGTTTATGTTTCATCTGCAGCTGCTGGAGTGGGACTGTTTGTGTTTCATCTTCAGCTGCTGGAGTTGGACTGTTTATGTTTCATCTGCAGCTGCTGGAGTGGGACTGTTTGTGTTTCATCATCAGCTGCTGGAGTGGGACTGTTTGTGTTTCATCTGCAGCTGCTGGAGTGGGACTCTTTGTGTTTCATCTGCAGCTGCTGGAGTGGGACTGTTTGTGTTTCATCATCAGCTGCTGGAGTGGGACTGTTTGTGTTTCATCTGCAGCTGCTGGAGTTGGACTGTTTATGTTTCATCTGCACCTGCTGGAGTGGGACTGTTTGTGTTTCATCTGCAGCTGCTGGAGTGGGACTGTTTGTGTTTCATCATCAGCTGCTGGAGTGGGACTGTTTGTGATTCATCATCAGCTGCTGGAGTGGAACTGTTTGTGTTTCATCTTCAGCTGCTGGAGTGGGACTGTTTATGTTTCATCTGCAGCTGTTGGAGTGGGACTGTTTGTGTTTCATCTGCAGCTGCTGGAGTGGGACTGTTTTGTTACATCATCAGCTGCTGGAGTGGGACTGTTTGTGTTTCATCATCAGCTACTGGAGTGGGACTGTTTGTGTTTCATATGCAGCTGCTGGAGTGGGACTGTTTATGATTCATCATCAGCTGCTGGAGTGGGACTGTTTGTGTTTCATCATCAGCTGCTGGAGTGGGACTGTTTATGTTTCATCTGCAGCTGCTGGAGTGGGACTGTTTGTGTTTCATCTGCAGCTGCTGGAGTGGGACTGTTTGTGTTTCATCTGCAGCTGCCTGAGTGGGACTGTTTGTGTTTCATCATCAGCTGCTGGAGCGGGACTGTTTATATTTCATCATCAGCTGCTGGAGTGGGACTGTTTGTGTTTCATCTGCAGCTGCTGGAGTGGGACTGTTTGTGTTTCATCATCAGCTGCTGGAGTGGGACTGTTTGTGTTTCATCATCAGCTGCTGGAGTGGGACTGTTTGTGTTTCATCTGCAGCTGCTGGAGTGGGACTGTTTATGATTCATCATCAGCTGCTGGAGTGGGACTGTTTGTGTTTCATCATCAGCTGCTGGAGTGGGACTGTTTATGTTTCATCTGCAGCTGCTGGAGTGGGACTGTTTATGTTTCATCTGCAGCTGCTGGAGTGGGACTGTTTATGTTTCATCGTCAGCTGCTGGAGTGGGACTGTTTGTGTTTCATCATCAGCTGCTGGAGTGGGACTCTTTATGTTCCATCTGCAGCTGCTGGAGTGGGACTGTTTGTGTTTCATCATCAGCTACTGGAGTGGGACTGTTTATGTTTCAGCTGCAGCTGCTGGAGTTGGACTGTTTATGTTTCATCTGCAGCTGCTGGAGTGGGACTGTTTGTGTTTCATCTGCAGCTGCTGGAGTGGGACTGTTTATGATTCATCATCAGCTGCTGGAGTGGGACTGTTTGTGTTTCATCATCAGCTGCTGGAGTGGGACTGTTTATGTTTCATCTGCAGCTGCTGGAGTGGGACTGTTTATGTTTCATCTGCAGCTGCTGGAGTGGGACTGTTTATGTTTCATCTGCAGCTGCTGGAGTGGGACTGTTTATGTTTCATCGTCAGCTGCTGGAGTGGGACTGTTTGTGTTTCATCATCAGCTGCTGGAGTGGGACTCTTTATGTTCCATCTGCAGCTGCTGGAGTGGGACTGTTTGTGTTTCATCATCAGCTGCTGGAGTGGGACTGTTTGTTTCATCATCAGTTGCTGGAGTGGGACTGTTTATGTTTCATCTGCAGCTGTTGGAGTGGGACTGTTTGTGTTTCATCTGCAGCTGCTGGAGTGGGACTGTTTGTGTTTCATCTTCATTTGCTGGAGTGGGACTGTTTGTGTCTCATCATCAGCTGCTGGAGTGGGACTGTTTGTTTCATCATCAGTTGCTGGAGTGGGACTGTTTATGTTTCATCTGCAGCTGCTGGAGTGGGACTGTTTATGTTTCATCGTCAGCTGCTGGAGTGGGACTGTTTGTGTTTCATCATCAGCTGCTGGAGTGGGACTCTTTATGTTCCATCTGCAGCTGCTGGAGTGGGACTGTTTGTGTCTCATCATCAGCTGCTGGAGTGGGACTGTTTGTTTCATCATCAGTTGCTGGAGTGGGACTGTTTATGTTTCATCTGCAGCTGTTGGAGTGGGACTGTTTGTGTTTCATCTGCAGCTGCTGGAGTGGGACTGTTTGTGTTTCATCTTCATTTGCTGGAGTGGGACTGTTTGTGTCTCATCATCAGCTGCTGGAGTGGGACTGTTTATGTCTCATCATCAGCTGCTGGAGTGGGACTGTTTATGTTCCATCTGCAGCTGCTGGAGTGGGACTGTTTATGTTTCATCATCAGCTGCTGGAGTGGGACTGTTTGTTTTTCATCTGCAGCTGCTGGAGTGGGACTGTTTGTGTTTCATCTGCAGCTGCTGGAGTGGGACTGTTTATGTTTCATCATCAGCTGCTGGAGTGGAACTGTTTGTGTTTCATCTGCAGCTGCTGGAGTGGGACTGTTTGTGTTTCATCTGCAGCTGCTGGAGTGGGACTGTTTGTGTTTCATCATCAGCTGCTGGAGTGGGACTGTTTGTGTTTCATCATCAGCTGCTGGAGTGGGACTGTTTGTGTTTCATCATCAGCTGCTGGAGTGGGACTGTTTGTGTTTCATCTGCAGCTGCTGGAGTGGGACTGTTTATGTTTCATCATCAGCTGCTGGAGTGGGACTGTTTGTGTTTCATCATCAGCTGCTGGAGTGGGACTGTTTATGTTTCATCATCAGCTGCTGGAGTGGGACTGTTTGTGTTTCATAATCAGCTGCTGGAGTGGGACTCTTTATGTTTCACCTGCAGCTGCTGGAGTGGGACTGTTTGTGTATCACCTGGAGCTGCTGGAGTGGGACTGTTTGTGTTTCATCATCAGCTGCTGGAGTGGGACCTTTTATGTTTCATCTGCAGCTGCTGGAGTGGGACTGTTTCATCTGCAGCTGCTGGAGTGGGACTGTTTATGTTTCATCTGCAGCTGCTGGAGTGGGACTGTTTATGTTTCATCTGCAGCTGCTGGAGTGGGACTGTTTATGTTTCATCATCAGCTGCTGGAGTGGGAATGTTTGTTTCATCATCAGCTGCTGGAGTGGGACTGTTTTTTTCATCATCAGCTGCTGGAGTGGGTCTGTTTATGTTTCATCATCAGCTACTGGAGTGGGACTGTTTGTGTTTCATCATCAGCTGCTGGAGTGGGACTGTTTGTGTTTCATCATCAGCTGCTGGAGTGGGACTGTTTATGTTTTATCTGCAGCTGCTGGAGTGGGACTGTTTGTTTCATCTGCAGCTGCTGGAGTGGGACTGTTTCATCTGCAGCTGCTGGAGTGGGACTGTTTGTGTTTCATCTGCAGCTGCTGGAGTGGGACTGTTTCATCTGCAGCTGCTGGAGTGGGACTGTTTATGTTTCATCTGCAGCTGCTGGAGTGGGACTGTTTATGTTTCATCTGCAGCTGCTGGAGTGGGACTGTTATTTTTTTTTATCATCAGCTGCTGGAGTGGGTCTGTTTATGTTTCACCATCAGCTGCTGGAGTGGGACTGTTTATGTTTTATCTGCAGCTGCTGGAGTGGGACTGTTTATGTTTCATCTGCAGCTGCTGGAGTGGGACTGTTTTCGTTTCATCTGCAGCTGCTGGAGTGGGACTGTTTGTGTTTCATCTGCAGCTGCTGGAGTGGGACTGTTTACGTTTAATCTGCAGCTGCTGGAGTGGGACTGTTTATGTTACATCTGCAGCTGCTGGAGTGGGACTGTTTGTGTTTCATCATCAGCTGCTGGAGTGGGACTGTTTTTTTTTCATCATCAGCTGCTGGAGTGGGTCTGTTTATGTTTCATCATCAGCTGCTGGAGTGGGACTGTTTGTGTTTCATCATCAGCTGCTGGAGTGGGACTGTTTATGCTTCATTTGCAGCTGCTGAAGTGGGACTGTTTATGTTACATCTGCAGCTGCTGGAGTGGGACTGTTTGTGTTTCATCATCAGCTGCTGGAGTGGGACTGTTTGTGTTTCATCATCAGCTGCTGGAGTGGGACTGTTTATGTTTTATCTGCAGCTGCTGGAGTGGGACTGTTTCATCTGCAGCTGCTGGAGTGGGACTGTTTATGTTTCATCTGCAGCTGCTGGAGTGGGACTGTTTATGTTTCATCATCAGCTGCTGGAGTGGGACTGTTTATGTTTCATCTGCAGCTGCTGGAGTGGGACTGTTTGTGTTTCATCATCAGCTGCTGGAGTGGGACTGTTTGTTTCATCTGCAGCTGCTGGAGTGGGACTGTTTATGTTTCATCTGCAGCTGCTGGAGTGGGACTGTTTGTGTTTCATCTGCAGCTGCTGGAGTGGGACTGTTTGTGTTTCATCTGCAGCTGCTGGAGTGGGACTGTTTATGTTTCATCTGCAGCTGCTGGAGTGGGACTGTTTATGTTTCATCTACAGCTGCTGGAGTGGGACTGTTTGTGTTTCATCATCAGCTGCTGGAGTGGGACTGTTTATTTTTCATCATCAGCTGCTGGAGTGGGACTATTTGTGTTTCATCATCAGCTGCTGGAGTGGGACTGTTTATGTTTCATCTGCAGCTGCTGGAGTGGGACTGTTTGTGTCTCATCATCAGCTGCTGGAGTGGGACTGTTTGTGTTTCATCATCAGCTGCTGGAGTGGGACTGTTTGTGTTTCATCTGCAGCAGCTGGAGTGGGACTGTTTGTGTTTCATAATCAGCTGCTGGAGTGGGACTGTTTGTGTCTCATCATCAGCTGCTGGAGTGGGACTGTTTGTGTTTCATCATCAGCTGCTGGAGTGGGACTATTTATGTTTCATCTGCAGCTGCTGGAGTGGGACTGTTTGTGTTTCATAATCAGCTGCTGGAGTGGGACTGTTTATGTTTCATCATCAGCTGCTGGAGTGGGACTGTTTCATCTGCAGCTGCTGGAGTGGGACTGTTTATGTTACATCATCAGCTGCTGGAGTGGGACTGTTTATGTTTCATCATCAGCTGCTGGAGTGGGACTGTTTGTGTTTCATCATCAGCTGCTGGAGTGGGACTGTTTATGTTTCATCTGTAGCTGCTGGAGTGGGACTGTTTATGTTTCATCTGCAGCTGCTGGAGTGGGACTGTTAATGTTTCATCTGCAGCTGCTGGAGTGGGACTTTTTATGTTTCATCTGCAGCTGCTGGAGTGGGACTGTTTGTGTTTCATCTGCAGCTGCTGGAGTGGGACTGTTTATGTTTCATCTGCAGCTGCTGGAGTGGGACTGTTTGTGTTTCATCATCAGCTGCTGGAGTGGGACTGTTTGTGTTTCATCATCAGCTGCTGGAGTGGGACTGTTTATGTTTCATCTGCAGCTGCTGGAGTGGGACTGTTAATGTTTCATCTGCAGCTGCTGGAGTGGGACTGTTTATGTTTCATCTGCAGCTGCTGGAGTGGGACTGTTTGTGTTTCATCTGCAGCTGCTGGAGTGGGACTGTTTATGTTTCATCTGCAGCTGCTGGAGTGGGACTGTTTGTGTTTCATCATCAGCTGCTTGAGTGGGACTGTTTATGTTTCATCTGCAGCTGCTGGAGTGGGACTGTTTGTGTTTCATCTGCAGCTGCTGGAGTGGGACTGTTTATGTTTCATCTGCAGCTGCTGGAGTGGGACTGTTTGTGTTTCATCATCAGCTGCTGGAGTGGGACTGTTTGTGTTTCATCATCAGCTGCTGGAGTGGGACTATTTGTGTTTCATCATCAGCTGCTGGAGTGGGACTGTTTATGTTTCATCTGCAGCTGCTGGAGTGGGACTGTTTGTGTCTCATCATCAGCTGCTGGAGTGGGACTGTTTGTGTTTCATCATCAGCTGCTGGAGTGGGACTGTTTGTGTTTCATCATCAGCTGCTGGAGTGGGACTGTTTGTGTTTCATCTGCAGCAGCTGGAGTGGGACTGTTTGTGTTTCATAATCAGCTGCTGGAGTGGGACTGTTTGTGTCTCATCATCAGCTGCTGGAGTGGGACTGTTTGTGTTTCATCATCAGCTGCTGGAGTGGGACTATTTATGTTTCATCTGCAGCTGCTGGAGTGGGACTGTTTGTGTTTCATCATCAGCTGCTGGAGTGGGACTGTTTGTGTTTCATCATCAGCTGCTGGAGTGGGACTGTTTCATCTGCAGCTGCTGGAGTGGGACTGTTTATGTTACATCATCAGCTGCTGGAGTGGGACTGTTTATGTTTCATCTGCAGCTGCTGGAGTGGGACTGTTTGTGTTTCATCTGCAGCTGCTGGAGTGGGACTGTTTGTGTTTCATCTGCAGCTGCTGGAGTGGGACTGTTTATGTTTCATCTGCAGCTGCTGGAGTGGGACTCTTTATGTTTCACCTGCAGCTGCTGGAGTGGGACTGTTTGTGTATCACCTGCAGCTGCTGGAGTGGGACTGTTTGTGTTTCATCATCAGCTGCTTGAGTGGGACCTCTTATGTTTCATCTGCAGCTGCTGGAGTGGGACTGTTTTCGTTTCATCTGCAGCTGCTGGAGTGGGACTGTTTATGTTTCATCTGCAGCTGCTGGAGTGGGACTGTTTTCGTTTCATCTGCAGCTGCTGGAGTGGGACTGTCTATGTTTCATCATCAGCTGCTGGAGTGGGACTGTTTATGTTTCATCTGCAGCTGCTGGAGTGGGACTGTTTGTGTTTCATCTGCAGCTGCTGGAGTGGGACTGTTTATGTTTCATCTGCAGCTGCTGGAGTGGGACTGTTTGTGTTTCATCATCAGCTGCTGGAGTGGGACTGTTTTCGTTTCATCTGCAGCTGCTGGAGTGGGACTGTTTATGTTTCATCATCAGCTGCTGGAGTGGGACTGTTTATGTTTCATCTGCAGCTGCTGGAGTGGGACTGTTTGTGTTTCATCTGCAGCTGCTGGAGTGGGACTGTTCATGTTTCATCTGCAGCTGCAGGAGTGGGACTGTTTGTTTCATCATCAGCTGCTGGAGTGGGACTGTTTTTTTTTCATCATCAGCTGCTGGAGTGGGACTGTTTATGTTCCATCTGCAGCTGCTGGAGTGGGACTGTTTGTGTTTCATCATCAGCTGCTGGAGTGGGACTGTTTATGTTTCATCTGCAGCTGCTGGAGTGGGACTGTTTGTGTTTCATCTGCAGCTGCTGGAGTGGGACTGTTTATGTTTCATCTGCAGCTGCTGGAGTGGGACTGTTTATGTTTCATCTGCAGCTGCTGGAGTGGGACTGTTTTCGTTTCATCTGCAGCTGCTGGAGTGGGACTGTTTATGTTTCATCATCAGCTGCTGGAGTGGGACTGTTTATGTTTCATCTGCAGCTGCTGGAGTGGGACTGTTTGTGTTTCATCTGCAGCTGCTGGAGTGGGACTGTTTATGTTTCATCTGCAGCTGCTGGAGTGGGACTGTTTGTGTTTCATCATCAGCTGCTGGAGTGGGACTGTTTTCGTTTCATCTGCAGCTGCTGGAGTGGGACTGTTTATGTTTCATCATCAGCTGCTGGAGTGGGACTGTTTATGTTTCATCTGCAGCTGCTGGAGTGGGACTGTTTGTGTTTCATCTGCAGCTGCTGGAGTGGGACTGTTTGTGTTTCATCTGCAGCTGCTGGAGTGGGACTGTTTGTGTTTCATCTGCAGCTGCTGGAGTGGGACTGTTTGTGTTTCATCTGCAGCTGCTGGAGTGGGACTGTTTGTGTTTCATCTGCAGCTGCTGGAGTGGGACTGTTTATGTTTCATCTGCAGCTGCTGGAGTGGGACTGTTTATGTTTCATCTGCAGCTGCTGGAGTGAGACTGTTTGTGTTTCATCATCAGCTGCTGGAGTGGGACTGTTTGTGTTTCATCATCAGCTGCTGGAGTGGGACTGTTTGTGTTTCATCATCAGCTGCTGGAGTGGGACTGTTTGTGTTTCATCATCAGCTGCTGGAGTGGGACTGTTTGTGTTTCATCTGCAGCTGCTGGAGTGGGACTGTTTATGTTTCATCATCAGCTGCTGGAGTGGGACTGTTTATGTTTCATCATCAGCTGCTGGAGTGGGACTGTTTATGTTTCATCTGCAGCTGCTGGAGTGGGACTGTTTGTGTTTCATCATCAGCTGCTGGAGTGGGACTGTTTGTGTTTCATCTGCAGCTGCTGGAGTGGGACTGTTTGTGTCTCATCATCAGCTGCTGGAGTGGGACTGTTTGTGTCTCATCATCAGCTGCTGGAGTGGGACTGTTTATGTTTCATCATCAGCTGCTGGAGTGGGACTGTTTGTGTTTCATCTGCAGCTGCTGGAGTGGGACTGTTTGTGTTTCATCTGCAGCTGCTGGAGTGGGACAGTTTATGATTCATCATCAGCTGCTGGAGTGGGACTGTTTGTGTTTCATCTGCAGCTGCTGGAGTGGGACTGTTTATGTTTCATCATCAGCTGCTGGAGTGGGACTGTTTGTGTCTCATCATCAGCTGCTGGAGTGGGACTGTTTATGTTTCATCTGCAGCTGCTGGAGTGGGACTGTTTATGTTTCATCTGCAGCTGCTGGAGTGGGACTGTTTGTGTTTCATCATCAGCTGCTGGAGTGGGACTGTTTGTGTCTCATCATCAGCTGCTGGAGTGGGACTGTTTATGTTCCATCTGCAGCTGCTGGAGTGGGACTGTTTATGTTCTATCTACAGCTGCTGGAGTGGGACTGTTTATGTTTCATCATCAGCTGCTGGAGTGGGACTGTTTATGTTTCATCATCAGCTGCTGGAGTGGGACTGTTTGTGTCTCATCATCAGCTGCTGGAGTGGGACTGTTTATGTTTCATCATCAGCTGCTGGAGTGGGACTGTTTATGTTTCATCTGCAGCTGCTGGAGTGGGACTGTTTGTGTTTCATCTGCAGCTGCTGGAGTGGGACTGTTTGTGTTTCATCTGCAGCTGCTGGAGTGGGACTGTTTATGTTTCATCATCAGCTGCTGGAGTGGGACTGTTTATGTTTCATCATCAGCTGCTGGAGTGGGACTGTTTGTGTCTCATCATCAGCTGCTGGAGTGGGACTGTTTATGTTCCATCTGCAGCTGCTGGAGTGGGACTGTTTATGTTCCATCTGCAGCTGCTGGAGTGGGACTGTTTATGTTCCATCTGCAGCTGCTGGAGTGGGACTGTTTATGTTTCATCATCAGCTGCTGGAGTGGGACTGTTTATGTTTCATCATCAGCTGCTGGAGTGGAACTGTTTGTGTCTCATCATCAGCTGCTGGAGTGGGACTGTTTGTGTCTCATCATCAGCTGCTGGAGTGGGACTGTTTATGTTTCATCTGCAGCTGCTGGAGTGGGACTGTTTATGTTTCATCATCAGCTGCTGGAGTGGGACTGTTTATGTTTCATCATCAGCTGCTGGAGTGGGACTGTTTATGTTTCATCATCAGCTGCTGGAGTGGGACTGTTTATGTTTCATCATCAGCTGCTGGAGTGGGACTGTTTATGTTCCATCTGCAGCTGCTGGAGTGGGACTGTTTGTGTTTCATCATCAGCTGCTGGAGTGGGACTGTTTGTGTTTCATCATCAGCTGCTGGAGTGGGACTGTTTGTGTTTCATCTGCAGCTGCTGGAGTGGGACTGTTTGTGTTTCATCTGCAGCTGCTGTAGTGGGACTGTTTGTGTCTCATCTGCAGCTGCTGGAGTGGGACTGTTTGTGTTTCATCTGCAGCTGCTGGAGTGGGACTGTTTACGTTTAATCATCAGCTGCTGGAGTGGGACTGTTTATGTTTCATCTGCAGCTGCTGGAGTGGGACTGTTTGTGTTTCATCTGCAGCTGCTGGAGTGGGACTGTTTGTGTTTCATCATCAGCTGCTGGAGTGGGACTGTTTGTGTTTCATCATCAGCTGCTGGAGTGGGACTATTTGTGTTTCATCATCAGCTGCTGGAGTGGGACTGTTTATGTTTCATCTGCAGCTGCTGGAGTGGGACTGTTTGTGTCTCATCATCAGCTGCTGGAGTGGGACTGTTTGTGTTTCATCATCAGCTGCTGGAGTGGGACTGTTTGTGTTTCATCATCAGCTGCTGGAGTGGGACTGTTTGTGTTTCATCTGCAGCAGCTGGAGTGGGACTGTTTGTGTTTCATAATCAGCTGCTGGAGTGGGACTGTTTGTGTCTCATCATCAGCTGCTGGAGTGGGACTGTTTGTGTTTCATCATCAGCTGCTGGAGTGGGACTATTTATGTTTCATCTGCAGCTGCTGGAGTGGGACTGTTTGTGTTTCATCATCAGCTGCTGGAGTGGGACTGTTTGTGTTTCATCATCAGCTGCTGGAGTGGGACTGTTTCATCTGCAGCTGCTGGAGTGGGACTGTTTATGTTACATCATCAGCTGCTGGAGTGGGACTGTTTATGTTTCATCTGCAGCTGCTGGAGTGGGACTGTTTGTGTTTCATCTGCAGCTGCTGGAGTGGGACTGTTTGTGTTTCATCTGCAGCTGCTGGAGTGGGACTGTTTATGTTTCATCTGCAGCTGCTGGAGTGGGACTCTTTATGTTTCACCTGCAGCTGCTGGAGTGGGACTGTTTGTGTATCACCTGCAGCTGCTGGAGTGGGACTGTTTGTGTTTCATCATCAGCTGCTTGAGTGGGACCTCTTATGTTTCATCTGCAGCTGCTGGAGTGGGACTGTTTTCGTTTCATCTGCAGCTGCTGGAGTGGGACTGTTTATGTTTCATCTGCAGCTGCTGGAGTGGGACTGTTTTCGTTTCATCTGCAGCTGCTGGAGTGGGACTGTTTATGTTTCATCATCAGCTGCTGGAGTGGGACTGTTTATGTTTCATCTGCAGCTGCTGGAGTGGGACTGTTTGTGTTTCATCTGCAGCTGCTGGAGTGGGACTGTTTATGTTTCATCTGCAGCTGCTGGAGTGGGACTGTTTGTGTTTCATCATCAGCTGCTGGAGTGGGACTGTTTATGTTCCATCTGCAGCTGCTGGAGTGGGACTGTTTGTGTTTCATCATCAGCTGCTGGAGTGGGACTGTTTATGTTTCATCTGCAGCTGCTGGAGTGGGACTGTTTGTGTTTCATCTGCAGCTGCTGGAGTGGGACTGTTTATGTTTCATCTGCAGCTGCTGGAGTGGGACTGTTTATGTTTCATCTGCAGCTGCTGGAGTGGGACTGTTTTCGTTTCATCTGCAGCTGCTGGAGTGGGACTGTTTATGTTTCATCATCAGCTGCTGGAGTGGGACTGTTTATGTTTCATCTGCAGCTGCTGGAGTGGGACTGTTTGTGTTTCATCTGCAGCTGCTGGAGTGGGACTGTTTATGTTTCATCTGCAGCTGCTGGAGTGGGACTGTTTGTGTTTCATCATCAGC
The DNA here is from genome assembly GCF_963691815.1 of Echiichthys vipera. Classification (NCBI taxonomy): domain Eukaryota; kingdom Metazoa; phylum Chordata; class Actinopteri; order Perciformes; family Trachinidae; genus Echiichthys; species Echiichthys vipera. Next base: position 426,233 of record NW_028154817.1, on the reverse strand, counting down.
TGCTGGAGTGGGACTGTTTTCGTTTCATCTGCAGCTGCTGGAGTGGGACTGTTTATGTTTCATCATCAGCTGCTGGAGTGGGACTGTTTATGTTTCATCATCAGCTGCTGGAGTGGGACTGTTTGTGTTTCATCTGCAGCTGCTGGAGTGGGACTGTTTGTGTTTCATCTGCAGCTGCTGGAGTGGGACTGTTTGTGTTTCATCTGCAGCTGCTGGAGTGGGACTGTTTGTGTTTCATCTGCAGCTGCTGGAGTGGGACTGTTTGTGTTTCATCTGCAGCTGCTGGAGTGGGACTGTTTATGTTTCATCTGCAGCTGCTGGAGTGGGACTGTTTATGTTTCATCTGCAGCTGCTGGAGTGAGACTGTTTGTGTTTCATCATCAGCTGCTGGAGTGGGACTGTTTGTGTTTCATCATCAGCTGCTGGAGTGGGACTGTTTGTGTTTCATCATCAGCTGCTGGAGTGGGACTGTTTGTGTTTCATCATCAGCTGCTGGAGTGGGACTGTTTGTGTTTCATCTGCAGCTGCTGGAGTGGGACTGTTTATGTTTCATCATCAGCTGCTGGAGTGGGACTGTTTATGTTTCATCATCAGCTGCTGGAGTGGGACTGTTTATGTTTCATCTGCAGCTGCTGGAGTGGGACTGTTTGTGTTTCATCATCAGCTGCTGGAGTGGGACTGTTTGTGTTTCATCTGCAGCTGCTGGAGTGGGACTGTTTGTGTCTCATCATCAGCTGCTGGAGTGGGACTGTTTGTGTCTCATCATCAGCTGCTGGAGTGGGACTGTTTATGTTTCATCATCAGCTGCTGGAGTGGGACTGTTTGTGTTTCATCTGCAGCTGCTGGAGTGGGACTGTTTGTGTTTCATCTGCAGCTGCTGGAGTGGGACAGTTTATGATTCATCATCAGCTGCTGGAGTGGGACTGTTTGTGTTTCATCTGCAGCTGCTGGAGTGGGACTGTTTATGTTTCATCATCAGCTGCTGGAGTGGGACTGTTTGTGTCTCATCATCAGCTGCTGGAGTGGGACTGTTTATGTTTCATCTGCAGCTGCTGGAGTGGGACTGTTTATGTTTCATCTGCAGCTGCTGGAGTGGGACTGTTTGTGTTTCATCATCAGCTGCTGGAGTGGGACTGTTTGTGTCTCATCATCAGCTGCTGGAGTGGGACTGTTTATGTTCCATCTGCAGCTGCTGGAGTGGGACTGTTTATGTTCCATCTGCAGCTGCTGGAGTGGGACTGTTTATGTTCTATCTACAGCTGCTGGAGTGGGACTGTTTATGTTTCATCATCAGCTGCTGGAGTGGGACTGTTTATGTTTCATCATCAGCTGCTGGAGTGGGACTGTTTGTGTCTCATCATCAGCTGCTGGAGTGGGACTGTTTATGTTTCATCATCAGCTGCTGGAGTGGGACTGTTTATGTTTCATCTGCAGCTGCTGGAGTGGGACTGTTTGTGTTTCATCTGCAGCTGCTGGAGTGGGACTGTTTGTGTTTCATCTGCAGCTGCTGGAGTGGGACTGTTTATGTTTCATCATCAGCTGCTGGAGTGGGACTGTTTATGTTTCATCATCAGCTGCTGGAGTGGGACTGTTTGTGTCTCATCATCAGCTGCTGGAGTGGGACTGTTTATGTTCCATCTGCAGCTGCTGGAGTGGGACTGTTTATGTTCCATCTGCAGCTGCTGGAGTGGGACTGTTTATGTTCCATCTGCAGCTGCTGGAGTGGGACTGTTTATGTTTCATCATCAGCTGCTGGAGTGGGACTGTTTATGTTTCATCATCAGCTGCTGGAGTGGGACTGTTTGTGTCTCATCATCAGCTGCTGGAGTGGGACTGTTTATGTTTCATCATCAGCTGCTGGAGTGGGACTGTTTATGTTTCATCTGCAGCTGCTGGAGTGGGACTGTTTATGTTTCATCATCAGCTGCTGGAGTGGGACTGTTTATGTTTCATCATCAGCTGCTGGAGTGGGACTGTTTATGTTTCATCATCAGCTGCTGGAGTGGGACTGTTTATGTTTCATCATCAGCTGCTGGAGTGGGACTGTTTATGTTCCATCTGCAGCTGCTGGAGTGGGACTGTTTGTGTTTCATCATCAGCTGCTGGAGTGGGACTGTTTGTGTTTCATCATCAGCTGCTGGAGTGGGACTGTTTGTGTTTCATCTGCAGCTGCTGGAGTGGGACTGTTTGTGTTTCATCTGCAGCTGCTGGAGTGGGACTGTTTGTGTCTCATCTGCAGCTGCTGGAGTGGGACTGTTTGTGTTTCATCTGCAGCTGCTGGAGTGGGACTGTTTACGTTTAATCATCAGCTGCTGGAGTGGGACTGTTTATGTTTCATCTGCAGCTGCTGGAGTGGGACTGTTTGTGTTTCATCTGCAGCTGCTGGAGTGGGACTGTTTGTCGTTCATCTGCAGCTGCTGGAGTGGGACTGTTTATTATTCAATAACAGCTGCTGGAGTGGGACTGTTTATGTTTCATCATCAGCTGCTGGAGTGGGACTGTTTATGTTTCATCTGCAGCTGCTGGAGTGGGACTGTTTGTTTCATCATCAGCTGCTGGAGTGGGACTGTTAATGTATCATCTGCAGCTGCTGGAGTGGGACTGTTTATGTTTCATCATCAGCTGCTGGAGTAGGACTGTTTGTGTTTCATCTGCAGCTGCTGGAGTGGGAGTGTTTATGTTTTATATGCAGCTGCTGGAGTGGGACTGTTTATGTTCCATCAGCAGCTGCTGGAGTGGGACTGTTTATGTTCCATCTGCAGCTGCTGGAGTGGGACTGTTTATGTTCCATCTGCAGCTGCTGGAGTGGGACTGTTTATGATTCATCATCAGCTGCTGGAGTGGGACTGTTTGTGTTTCATCATCAGCTGCTGGAGTGGGACTGTTTATGTTCCATCTGCAGCTGCTGGAGTGGGACTGTTTATGTTTCATCATCAGCTGCTGGAGTGGGACTGTTTGTGTTTCATCTGCAGCTGCTGGAGTGGGACTGTTTTATCTGCAGCTGCTGGAGTCGGACTGTTTATGTTCCATCTGCAGCTGCTGGAGTGGGACTGTTTGTGTTTCATCTGCAGCTGTTGGAGTGGGACTGTTTGTGTTTCATCTGCAGCTGCTGGAGTGGGACTGTTTGTGTTTCATCTGCAGCTGCTGGAGTGGGACTGTTTATGTTTCATCATCAGCTGCTGGAGTGGGACTGTTTGTGTTTCATCATCAGCTGCTGGAGTGGGACTGTTTGTGTCTCATATGGAGCTGCTGGAGTGGGACTGTTTGTGTCTCATCTGCAGCTGCTGGAGTGGGACTGTTTGTGTTTCATCTGCAGCTGCTGGAGTGGGACTGTTTGTGTTTCATCTGCAGCTGCTGGAGTGGGACTGTTTGTGTTTCATCATCAGCTGCTGGAGTGGGACTGTTTATGTTTCATCTGCAGCTGCTGGAGTGGGACTGTTTGTGTTTCATCATCAGCTGCTGGAGTGGGACTGTTTGTGTCTCATCATCAGCTGCTAGAGTGGGACTGTTTGTGTCTCATCTGCAGCTGCTGGAGTGGGACTGTTTGTGTTTCATCATCAGCTGCTGGAGTGGGACTGTTTTTGTTCCATCTGCAGCTGCTGGAGTGGGACTTTTTGTGTTTCATCATCAGCTGCTGGAGTGGGACTGTTTATGTTTCATCTGCAGCTGCTGGAGTGGGACTGTTTGTGTTTCATCATCAGCTGCTGGAGTGGGACTGTTTATGTTTCATCTGCAGCTGCTGGAGTGGGACTGTTTGTGTTTCATCATCAGCTGCTGGAGTGGGACTGTTTGTGTCTCATCATCAGCTGCTAGAGTGGGACTGTTTATGTTTCATCATCAGCTGCTAGAGTGGGACTGTTTGTGTCTCATCTGCAGCTGCTGGAGTGGGACTGTTTATGCTTCATCATCAGCTGCTAGAGTGGGACTGTTTGTGTCTCATCTGCAGCTGCTGGAGTGGGACTGTTTATGCTTCATCATCAGCTGCTGGAGTGGGACTGTTTGTGTCTCATCATCAGCTGCTAGAGTGGGACTGTTTATGTTTCATCTGCAGCTGCTGGAGTGGGACTGTTTGTGTTTCATCATCAGCTGCTGGAGTGGGACTGTTTGTGTTTCATCTGCAGCTGCTGGAGTGGGACTGTTTGTGTTTCATCATCAGCTGCTGGAGTGGGACTGTTTGTGTCTCATCATCAGCTGCTAGAGTGGGACTGTTTATGTTTCATCTGCAGCTGCTGGAGTGGGACTGTTTATGTTTCATCTGCAGCTGCTGGAGAGGGACTGTTTCTGTTTCATCATCAGCTGCTGGAGTGGGACTGTTTGTGTTTCATCGTCAGCTGCTGGAGTGGGACTGTTTGTGTTTCATCTGCAGCTGCTGGAGTGGGACTGTTTGTGTTTCATCTGCAGCTGCTGGAGTGGGACTGTTTGTTTCATCAGCACCTGCTGGAGTGGAACTGTTTGTGTTTCATCATCAGCTGCTGGAGTGGAACTGTTTGTGTTTCATCATCAGCTGCTGGAGTGGGACTGTTTGTGTTTCATCTGCAGCTGCTGGAGTGGGACTGTTTATGCTTTATCATCAGCTGCTGGAGTGGGACTGTTTGTGTTTCATCTGCAGCTGCTGGAGTGGGACTGTTTATGTTTCATCTGCACCTGCTGGAGTGGGACTGTTTATGTTTCATCTGCAGCTGCTGGAGTGGGACTGTTTGTGTTTCATCATCAGCTGCTGGAGTGGGACTGTTTCATCTGCAGCTGCTGGAGTGGGACTGTTTATGTTTCATCATCAGCTGCTGGAGTGGGACTGTTTCATCTGCAGCTGCTGGAGTGGGACTGTTTATGTTTCATCATCAGCTGCTGGAGTGGGACTGTTTGTTTCATCTGCAGCTGCTGGAGTGGGACTGTTTGTGTTTCATCTGCAGCTGCTGGAGTGGGACTGTTTATGTTTCATCTGCAGCTGCTGGAGTGGGACTGTGTGTCTTTCAGCTGCAGCTGCTGGAGTGGGACTGTTTGTGTTTCATCTGCAGCTGCTGGAGTGGGACTGTTTATGTTTCATGTGCAGCTGCTGGAGTGGGACTGTTTGTGTTTCATCTGCAGCTGCTGGAGTGGGACTGTTTATGTTTCATCTGCAGCTGCTGGAGTGGGACTGTTTGTGTTTCATCTGCAGCTGCTGGAGTGGGACTGTTTATGTTTCATCATCAGCTGCTGGAGTGGGACTGTTTATGCTTCATCATCAGCTGCTTGAGTTGGACTGTTTGTTTCATCATCAGCTGCTGGAGTGGGACTGTTTATGTTTCATCTGCAGCTGCTGGAGCGGGACTGTTTGTGTTTCATCATCAGCTGCTGGAGTGGGACTGTTTGTGTCTCATCTGCAGCTGCTGGAGTGGGACTGTTTATGTTTCATCTACAGCTGCTGGAGTGGGACTGTTTGTGTTTCATCATCAGCTGCTGGAGTGGGACTGTTTGTGTTTCATCTGCAGCTGCTGGAGTGGGACAGTTTGTGTTTCATCTACAGCTGCTGGAGTGGGACTGTTTGTGTTTCATCATCAGCTGCTGGAGTGGGACTGTTTATGTTTCATCTGCAGCTGCTGGAGTGGGACTGTTTATGTTTCATCATCAGCTGCTGGAGTGGGACTGTTTATGCTTCATCATCAGCTGCTTGAGTTGGACTGTTTGTTTCATCATCAGCTGCTAGAGTGGGACTGTTTATGCTTCATCATCAGCTGCTTGAGTTGGACTGTTTGTCTCATCTGCAGCTGCTGGAGTGGGACTGTTTGTGTTTCATCTGCAGCTGCTGGAGTGGGACTGTTTATGTTTCATCATCAGCTGCTGGAGTGGGACTGTTTATGCTTCATCATCAGCTGCTTGAGTTGGACTGTTTGTTTCATCATCAGCTGCTGGAGTGGGACTGTTTGTTTCATCATCAGCTGCTGGAGTGGGACTGTTTGTGTTTCATCATCAGCTGCTGGAGTGGGACTGTTTGTGTTTCATCATCAGCTGCTGGAGTGGGACTGTTTGTGTTTCATCATCAGCTGCTGGAGCGGGACTGTTTGTGTTTCATCATCAGCTGCTGGAGTGGGACTGTTTGTGTTTCATCATCAGCTGCTGGAGTGGGACTGTTTGTGTCTCATCTGCAGCTGCTGGAGTGGGACTGTTTATTTTTCATCTGCAGCTGCTGGAGTGGGACTGTTTGTGTTTCATCTGCAGCTGCTGGAGTGGGACAGTTTGTGTTTCATCTACAGCTGCTGGAGTGGGACTGTTTGTGTCTCATCATCAGCTGCTGGAGTGGGACTGTTTGTGTTTCATCTGCAGCTGCTGGAGTGGGACTGTTTATGTCTCATCATCAGCTGCTGGAGTGGGACTGTTTGTGTTTCATCTGCAGCTGCTGGAGTGGGACTGTTTGTGTTTCATCTGCAGCTGCTGGAGTGGGACTGTTTGTGTTTCATCTGCAGCTGCTGGAGTGGGACTGTTTGTGTCTCATCATCAGCTGCTGGAGTGTGACTGTTTGTGTTTCATCTTTAGCTGCTGGAGTGGGACTGTTTGTGTCTCATCATCAGCTGCTGGAGTGGGACTGTTTGTGTTTCATCTGCAGCTGCTGGAGTGGGACTGTTTGTGTTTCATCTGCAGCTGCTGGAGTGGGACTGTTTGTGTCTCATCATCAGCTGCTGGAGTGTGACTGTTTGTGTTTCATCTTTAGCTGCTGGAGTGGGACTGTTTGTGTCTCATCATCATCTGCTGGAGTGGGACTGTTTGTGTTTCATCATCAGCTGCTGGAGTGGGACTGTTTATGTTTCATCTGCAGCTGCTGGAGTGGGACTGTTTATGCTTCATCATCAGCTGCTTGAGTTGGACTGTTTGTTTCATCATCAGCTGCTGGAGTCGGACTGTTTGTTTCATCATCAGCTGCTGGAGTGGGACTGTTTATGTTTCATCTGCAGCTGCTGGAGCGGGACTGTTTGTGTTTCATCATCAGCTGCTGGAGTGGGACTGTTTGTGTCTCATCTGCAGCTGCTGGAGTGGGACTGTTTATGTTTCATCTACAGCTGCTGGAGTGGGACTGTTTGTGTTTCATCATCAGCTGCTGGAGTGGGACTGTTTGTGTTTCATCTGCAGCTCCTGGAGTGGGACAGTTTGTGTTTCATCTACAGCTGCTGGAGTGGGACTGTTTGTGTTTCATCATCAGCTGCTGGAGTGGGACTGTTTATGTTTCATCTGCAGCTGCTGGAGTGGGACTGTTTATGTTTCATCATCAGCTGCTGGAGTGGGACTGTTTATGCTTCATCATCAGCTGCTTGAGTTGGACTGTTTGTTTCATCATCAGCTGCTAGAGTGGGACTGTTTATGCTTCATCATCAGCTGCTTGAGTTGGACTGTTTGTCTCATCTGCAGCTGCTGGAGTGGGACTGTTTGTGTTTCATCTGCAGCTGCTGGAGTGGGACTGTTTATGTTTCATCATCAGCTGCTGGAGTGGGACTGTTTATGCTTCATCATCAGCTGCTTGAGTTGGACTGTTTGTTTCATCATCAGCTGCTGGAGTGGGACTGTTTGTTTCATCATCAGCTGCTGGAGTGGGACTGTTTGTGTCTCATCTGCAGCAGCTGGAGTGGGACTGTTTATTTTTCATCTGCAGCTGCTGGAGTGGGACTGTTTGTGTTTCATCTGCAGCTGCTGGAGTGGGACAGTTTGTGTTTCATCTACAGCTGCTGGAGTGGGACTGTTTGTTTCATCTGCAGCTGCTGGAGTGGGACTATTTGTGTTTCATCTGCAGCTGCTGGAGTGGGACTGTTTGTGTCTCATCATCAGCTGCTGGAGTGGGACTGTTTGTGTTTCATCTGCAGCTGCTGGAGTGGGACTGTTTATGTCTCATCATCAGCTGCTGGAGTGGGACTGTTTGTGTTTCATCTGCAGCTGCTGGAGTGGGACTGTTTGTGTTTCATCTGCAGCTGCTGGAGTGGGACTGTTTGTGTTTCATCTGCAGCTGCTGGAGTGGGACTGTTTGTGTCTCATCTGCAGCTGCTGGAGTGTGACTGTTTGTGTTTCATCTTTAGCTGCTGGAGTGGGACTGTTTGTGTCTCATCATCAGCTGCTGGAGTGGGACTGTTTGTGTTTCATCTGCAGCTGCTGGAGTGGGACTGTTTGTGTTTCATCTGCAGCTGCTGGAGTGGGACTGTTTGTGTCTCATCATCAGCTGCTGGAGTGTGACTGTTTGTGTTTCATCTTTAGCTGCTGGAGTGGGACTGTTTGTGTCTCATCATCATCTGCTGGAGTGGGACTGTTTGTGTTTCATCATCAGCTGCTGGAGTGGGACTGTTTATGTTTCATCTGCAGCTGCTGGAGTGGGACTGTTTGTGTTTCATCATCAGCTGCTGGAGTGGGACTGTTTGTGTTTCATCTGCAGCTGCTGGAGTGGGACTGTTTGTGTCTCATCATCAGCTGCTGGAGTGGGACTGTTTGTGTTTCATCTGCAGCTGCTGGAGTGGGACTGTTTGTGTTTCATCTGCAGCTGCTGGAGTGGGACTGTTTATGTTTCATCTGCAGCTGCTGGAGTGGGACTGTTCATGTTTCATCATCAGCTGCTGGAGTGGGACTGTTTGTGTCTAATCTGCAGCTGCTGGAGTGGGACTGTTTGTGTCTCATCTGCAGCTGCTGGAGTGGGACTGTTTATGTTTCATCATCATTGCTGGAGTGGGACTGTTTATGTTTCATCATCAGCTGCTGGAGTGGGACTGTTTATGTTTCATCTACTGCTGCTGGAGTGGGGTTGTTTGTGTTTCATCTGCATCTGCTGGAGTGGGACTGTTTGTGTTTCATCTGCAGCTGCTGGAGTGGGACTGTTTATGTTTCATCTGCAGCTGCTGGAGTGGGACTGTTTGTGTTTCATCATCAGATGCTGGAGTGGGACTGTTTGTGTTTCATCATCAGCTGCTGGAGTGGGACTGTTTATGTTTCATCTGCAGCTGCTGGAGTGGGACTGTTTGTGTTTCATCTGCAGCTGCTGGAGTGGGACTGTTTGTGTTTCATCTGCAGCTGCTGGAGTGGGACTGTTTATGTTTCATCTGCAGCTGCTGGAGTGGGACTGTTTATGTTTCATCTGCAGCTGCTGGAGTGGGACTGTATGTGTTTCATCATCAGCTGCTGGAGTGGGATTTTTTGTGTTTCATCTGCAGCTGCTGGAGTGGAACTGTTTATGTCTCATCTGCAGCTGCTGGAGTGGGACTGTTTATGTTTCATCTGCAGCTGCTGGAGTGGGACTGTTTGTGTTTCATCATCAGCTGCTGGAGTGGGACTGTTTGTGTTTCATCATCAGCTGCTGGAGTGGGATTTTTTGTGTTTCATCTGCAGCTGCTGGAGTGGGACTGTTTATGTTTCATCTGCAGCTGCTGGAGTGGGACTGTTTGTGTTTCATCATCAGCTGCTGGAGTGGGACTGTTTGTGTTTCATCATCAGCTGCTGGAGTGGGACTGTTTATGTTTCATCTGCAGCTGCTGGAGTGGGACTGTTTATGTTTCATCATCAGCTGCTGGAGTGGGACTGTTTATGTTTCAGCTGCAGCTGCTGGAGTGGGACTGTTTATGTTTCATCTGCAGCTGCTGGAGTGGGACTGTTTATGTTTCATCTGCAGCTGCCGGAGTGGGACTGTTTATGTTTCATCTGCAGCTGCTGGAGTGGGACTGTTTATGTTTCATCATCAGCTGCTGGAGTGGGACTGTTTGTGTTTCATCAGCTGCTGGAGTGGGACTGTTTGTGTTTCATCTGCAGCTGCTGGAGTGGGACTGTTTATGTTTCATCTGCAGCTGCTGGAGTGGGACTGTTCATGTTTCATCATCAGCTGCTGGAGTAGGACTGTTTGTGTCTAATCTGCAGCTGCTGGAGTGGGACTGTTTGTGTCTCATCTGCAGCTGCTGGAGTGGGACTGTTTATGTTTCATCATCATTGCTGGAGTGGGACTGTTTATGTTTCATCATCAGCTGCTGGAGTGGGACTGTTTATGTTTCATCTACTGCTGCTGGAGTGGGGTTGTTTGTGTTTCATCTGCAGCTGCTGGAGTGGGACTGTTTGTGTTTCATCTGCAGCTGCTGGAGTGGGACTGTTTGTGTTTCATCATCAGCTGCTGGAGTGGGACTGTGTATGTTTCATCTGCAGCTGCCGGAGTGGGACTGTTTATGTCTCATCTGCAGCTGCTGGAGTGGGACTGTTTATGTTTCATCTGCAGCTGCTGGAGTGGGACTGTTTGTGTTTCATCATCAGATGCTGGAGTGGGACTGTTTGTGTTTCATCATCAGCTGCTGGAGTGGGACTGTTTATGTTTCATCTGCAGCTGCTGGAGTGGGACTGTTTGTGTTTCATCTGCAGCTGCTGGAGTGGGACTGTTTGTGTTTCATCTGCAGCTGCTGGAGTGGGACTGTTTATGTTTCATCTGCAGCTGCTGGAGTGGGACTGTTTATGTTTCATCTGCAGCTGCTGGAGTGGGACTGTTTGTGTCTCATCCTCAGCTGCTGGAGTGGGACTGTTTGTGTTTCATCATCAGCTGCTGGAGTGGGACTGTTTGTGTTTCATCTGCAGCTGCTGGAGTGGGACTGTTTATGATTCATCATCAGCTGCTGGAGTGGGACTGCTTGTGTTTCATCTGCAGCTGCTGGAGTGGGACTGTTTATGTTTCATCTGCAGCTGCTGGAGTGGGACTGTTTGTGTTTCATCTTCAGCTGCTGGAGTGGGACTGTTTATGTTTCATCTGCTGGAGTGGGACCGTTTGTGTTTAATCTGCAGCTGCTGGAGTGGGACTGTTTATGTTTCATCTGCAACTGCTGGAGTGGGACCGTTTGATATCATCTGCAGCTGCTGGAGTGGGACTGTTTGTGTTTCATCATCAGCTGCTGGAGTGGGACTGTTTATGTTTCATCTGAAGCTGCTGGAGTGGGACTGTTTGTGTTTCATCTGCAGCTGCTGGAGTGGGACTGTTTGTGTGTAATCATCAGCTGCTGGAGTGGGACTGTTTGTGGTTCATCTGCAGCTGCTGGAGTGGGACTGTTTATGTTTCATCATCAGCTGCTGGAGTGGGACTGTTTGTGTTTCATCATCAGCTGCTGGAGTGCGACTGTTTGTGTCTCATCATCAGCTGCTGGAGTGGGACTGTTTATGTTTCATCATCAGCTGCTGGAGTGGGACTGTTTGTGTCTCATCATCAGCTGCTGGAGTGGGACTGTTTGTGTCTCATCATCAGCTGCTAGAGTGGGACTGTTTGTGTCTCATCATCAGCTGCTAGAGTGGGACTGTTTGTGTTTCATCATCAGCTGCTGGAGTGGGACTTTTTGTGTTTCATCTACACCTGCTGGAGTGGGACTGTTTATGTTTCATCATCAGCTGCTGGAGTGGGACTGTTTGTGTCTCATCTGCAGCTGCTGGAGTGGGACTGTTTGTGTTTCATCATCAGCTGCTGGAGTGGGACTGTTTGTGTCTCATCATCAGCTGCTGGAGTGGGACTGTTTGTGTCTCATCATCAGCTGCTGGAGTGGGACTGTTTGTGTCTCATCTGCAGCTGCTGGAGTGGGACTGTTTGTGTCTCATCTGCAGCTGCTGGAGTGGGACTGTTTATGTTTCATCTGCAGCTGCTGGAGTGGGACTGTTTACGATTCATCATCAGCTGCTGGAGTGGGAATTTTTGTGTTTCATCTACAGCTGCTGGAGTGGGACTGTTTGTGTTTCATCATCAGCTGCTAGAGTGGGACTGTTTGTGTCTCATCATCAGCTGCTGGAGTGGGACTGTTTATGTTTCATCATCAGCTGCTGGAGTGGGACTGTTTGTGTCTCATCATCAGCTGCTAGAGTGGGACTGTTTGTGTCTCATCATCAGCTGCTAGAGTGGGACTGTTTGTGTCTCATCATCAGCTGCTGGAGTGGGACTGTTTGTGTTTCATCATCAGCTGCTGGAGTGGGACTGTTTGTGTTTCATCATCAGCTGCTGGAGTGGGACTGTTTGTGTCTCATCATCAGCTGCTAGAGTGGGACTGTTTGTGTCTCATCATCAGCTGCTAGAGTGGGACTGTTTGTGTTTCATCATCAGCTGCTGGAGTGGGACTGTTTGTGTCTCATCATCAGCTGCTGGAGTGGGACTGTTTGTGTTTTATCATCAGCTGCTGGAGTGGGACTCTTTGTGTCTCATCTGCAGCTGCTGGAGTGGGACTGTTTGTGATTCATCATCAGCTGCTGGAGTGGGACTGTTTATGTTTCATCATCAGCTGCTGGAGTGGGACTGTTTGTGTCTCATCATCAGCTGCTGGAGTGGGACTGTTTGTGTCTCATCATCAGCTGCTAGAGTGGGACTGTTTGTGTCTCATCATCAGCTGCTAGAGTGGGACTGTTTGTGTCTCATCATCAGCTGCTAGAGTGGGACTGTTTGTGTTTCATCATCAGCTGCTGGAGTGGGACTGTTTGTGTCTCATCATCAGCTGCTGGAGTGGGACTGTTTGTGTTTCATCTGCAGCTGCTGGAGTGGGACTGTTTGTGTTTCATCTGCAGCTGCTGGAGTGGGACTGTTTATGTTTCATCTGCAGCTGCTGGAGTGGGACTGTTTGTGTTTCATCTGCAGCTGCTGGAGTGGGACTGTTTGTGTTTCATCTGCAGCTGCTGGAGTGGGACTGTTTGTGTTTCATCTGCAGCTGCTGGAGTGGGACTGTTTGTGTTTCATCATCAGCTGCTGGAGTGGGACTGTTTGTGTTTCATCTGCTGCTGCTGGAGTGGGACTGTTTGTGTTTCATCATCAGCTGCTGGAGTGGGACTGCTTGTGTTTCATCTGCAGCTGCTGGAGTGGGACTGTTTGTGTTTCATCTGCAGCTGCTGGAGTGGGACTGTTTGTGTTTAATCATCAGCTGCTGGAGTGGGACTGTATGTTTCATCTGCAGCTGCTGGGGTGGGACTGTTTGTGTTTCATCTTCAGCTGCTGGAGTGGGACTGTTTATGTTTCATCTGCTGGAGTGGGACTGATTGTGTTTAATCTGCAGCTGCTGGAGTGGGACTGTTTATGTTTCATCTGCAACTGCTGGAGTGGGACCGTTTGATATCATCTGCAGCTGCTGGAGTGGGACTGTTTGTGTTTTATCATCAGCTGCTGGAGTGGGACTGTTTATGTTTCATCTGAAGCTGCTGGAGTGGGACTGTTTATGTTTCATCTGCAGCTGCTGGAGTGGGACTGTTTGTGTTTCATCTGCAGCTGCTGGAGTGGGACTGTTTATGTTTCATCTGCAGCTGCTGGAGTGGGACTGTTTGTGTTTCATCTGCAGCTGCTGGAGTGGGACTGTTTGTGTTTCATCTGCAGCTGCTGGAGTGGGACTGTTTGTGTTTCATCATCAGCTGCTGGAGTGGGACTGTTTGTGTTTCATCATCAGCTGCTGGAGTGGGACTGTTTGTGTTCCATCATCAGCTGCTGGAGTGGGACTGTTTGTGTTTCATCATCAGCTGCTGGAGTGGGACTGTTTGTGTTTCATCTGCAGCTGCTGGAGTGGGACTGTTTATGTTTCATCATCAGCTGCTGGAGTGGGACTGTTTGTGTCTCATCCTCAGCTGCTGGAGTGGGACTGTTTGTGTTTCATCATCAGCTGCTGGAGTGGGACTGTTTGTGTTTCATCTGCAGCTGCTGGAGTGGGACTGTTTATGATTCATCATCAGCTGCTGGAGTGGGACTGCTTGTGTTTCATCTGCAGCTGCTGGAGTGGGACTGTTTATGTTTCATCTGCAGCTGCTGGAGTGGGACTGTTTGTGTTTCATCTTCAGCTGCTGGAGTGGGACTGTTTATGTTTCATCTGCTGGAGTGGGACCGTTTGTGTTTAATCTGCAGCTGCTGGAGTGGGACCGTTTGATATCATCTGCAGCTGCTGGAGTGGGACTGTTTGTGTTTCATCATCAGCTGCTGGAGTGGGACTGTTTATGTTTCATCTGAAGCTGCTGGAGTGGGACTGTTTGTGTTTCATCTGCAGCTGCTGGAGTGGGACTGTTTGTGTGTAATCATCAGCTGCTGGAGTGGGACTGTTTGTGGTTCATCTGCAGCTGCTGGAGTGGGACTGTTTATGTTTCATCATCAGCTGCTGGAGTGGGACTGTTTGTGTTTCATCATCAGCTGCTGGAGTGCGACTGTTTGTGTCTCATCATCAGCTGCTGGAGTGGGACTGTTTATGTTTCATCATCAGCTGCTGGAGTGGGACTGTTTGTGTCTCATCATCAGCTGCTGGAGTGGGACTGTTTGTGTCTCATCATCAGCTGCTAGAGTGGGACTGTTTGTGTCTCATCATCAGCTGCTAGAGTGGGACTGTTTGTGTTTCATCATCAGCTGCTGGAGTGGGACTTTTTGTGTTTCATCTACACCTGCTGGAGTGGGACTGTTTATGTTTCATCATCAGCTGCTGGAGTGGGACTGTTTGTGTCTCATCTGCAGCTGCTGGAGTGGGACTGTTTGTGTTTCATCATCAGCTGCTGGAGTGGGACTGTTTGTGTCTCATCATCAGCTGCTGGAGTGGGACTGTTTGTGTCTCATCATCAGCTGCTGGAGTGGGACTGTTTGTGTCTCATCTGCAGCTGCTGGAGTGGGACTGTTTGTGTCTCATCTGCAGCTGCTGGAGTGGGACTGTTTATGTTTCATCTGCAGCTGCTGGAGTGGGACTGTTTACGATTCATCATCAGCTGCTGGAGTGGGAATTTTTGTGTTTCATCTACAGCTGCTGGAGTGGGACTGTTTGTGTTTCATCATCAGCTGCTAGAGTGGGACTGTTTGTGTCTCATCATCAGCTGCTGGAGTGGGACTGTTTATGTTTCATCATCAGCTGCTGGAGTGGGACTGTTTGTGTCTCATCATCAGCTGCTAGAGTGGGACTGTTTGTGTCTCATCATCAGCTGCTAGAGTGGGACTGTTTGTGTCTCATCATCAGCTGCTGGAGTGGGACTGTTTGTGTTTCATCATCAGCTGCTGGAGTGGGACTGTTTGTGTTTCATCATCAGCTGCTGGAGTGGGACTGTTTGTGTCTCATCATCAGCTGCTAGAGTGGGACTGTTTGTGTCTCATCATCAGCTGCTAGAGTGGGACTGTTTGTGTTTCATCATCAGCTGCTGGAGTGGGACTGTTTGTGTCTCATCATCAGCTGCTGGAGTGGGACTGTTTGTGTTTTATCATCAGCTGCTGGAGTGGGACTCTTTGTGTCTCATCTGCAGCTGCTGGAGTGGGACTGTTTGTGATTCATCATCAGCTGCTGGAGTGGGACTGTTTATGTTTCATCATCAGCTGCTGGAGTGGGACTGTTTGTGTCTCATCATCAGCTGCTGGAGTGGGACTGTTTGTGTCTCATCATCAGCTGCTAGAGTGGGACTGTTTGTGTCTCATCATCAGCTGCTAGAGTGGGACTGTTTGTGTCTCATCATCAGCTGCTAGAGTGGGACTGTTTGTGTTTCATCATCAGCTGCTGGAGTGGGACTGTTTGTGTCTCATCATCAGCTGCTGGAGTGGGACTGTTTGTGTTTCATCTGCAGCTGCTGGAGTGGGACTGTTTGTGTTTCATCTGCAGCTGCTGGAGTGGGACTGTTTGTGTTTCATCTGCAGCTGCTGGAGTGGGACTGTTTATGTTTCATCTGCAGCTGCTGGAGTGGGACTGTTTGTGTTTCATCTGCAGCTGCTGGAGTGGGACTGTTTGTGTTTCATCTGCAGCTGCTGGAGTGGGACTGTTTGTGTTTCATCATCAGCTGCTGGAGTGGGACTGTTTGTGTTTCATCTGCTGCTGCTGGAGTGGGACTGTTTGTGTTTCATCATCAGCTGCTGGAGTGGGACTGCTTGTGTTTCATCTGCAGCTGCTGGAGTGGGACTGTTTGTGTTTCATCTGCAGCTGCTGGAGTGGGACTGTTTGTGTTTAATCATCAGCTGCTGGAGTGGGACTGTATGTTTCATCTGCAGCTGCTGGGGTGGGACTGTTTGTGTTTCATCTTCAGCTGCTGGAGTGGGACTGTTTATGTTTCATCTGCTGGAGTGGGACTGATTGTGTTTAATCTGCAGCTGCTGGAGTGGGACTGTTTATGTTTCATCTGCAACTGCTGGAGTGGGACCGTTTGATATCATCTGCAGCTGCTGGAGTGGGACTGTTTGTGTTTTATCATCAGCTGCTGGAGTGGGACTGTTTATGTTTCATCTGAAGCTGCTGGAGTGGGACTGTTTATGTTTCATCTGCAGCTGCTGGAGTGGGACTGTTTGTGTTTCATCTGCAGCTGCTGGAGTGGGACTGTTTATGTTTCATCTGCAGCTGCTGGAGTGGGACTGTTTGTGTTTCATCTGCAGCTGCTGGAGTGGGACTGTTTGTGTTTCATCTGCAGCTGCTGGAGTGGGACTGTTTGTGTTTCATCATCAGCTGCTGGAGTGGGACTGTTTGTGTTTCATCATCAGCTGCTGGAGTGGGACTGTTTGTGTTCCATCATCAGCTGCTGGAGTGGGACTGTTTGTGTTTCATCATCAGCTGCTGGAGTGGGACTGTTTGTGTTTCATCTGCAGCTGCTGGAGTGGGACTGTTTATGTTTCATCATCAGCTGCTGGAGTGGGACTGTTTGTGTCTCATCCTCAGCTGCTGGAGTGGGACTGTTTGTGTTTCATCATCAGCTGCTGGAGTGGGACTGTTTGTGTTTCATCTGCAGCTGCTGGAGTGGGACTGTTTATGATTCATCATCAGCTGCTGGAGTGGGACTGCTTGTGTTTCATCTGCAGCTGCTGGAGTGGGACTGTTTATGTTTCATCTGCAGCTGCTGGAGTGGGACTGTTTGTGTTTCATCTTCAGCTGCTGGAGTGGGACTGTTTATGTTTCATCTGCTGGAGTGGGACCGTTTGTGTTTAATCTGCAGCTGCTGGAGTGGGACTGTTTATGTTTCATCTGCAACTGCTGGAGTGGGACCGTTTGATATCATCTGCAGCTGCTGGAGTGGGACTGTTTGTGTTTCATCATCAGCTGCTGGAGTGGGACTGTTTGTGTCTCATCATCAGCTGCTGGAGTGGGACTGTTTGTGTTTCATCTGCTGCTGCTGGAGTGGGACTGTTTGTGTTTCATCATCAGCTGCTGGAGTGGGACTGCTTGTGTTTCATCTGCAGCTGCTGGAGTGGGACTGTTTGTGTTTCATCTGCAGCTGCTGGAGTGGGACTGTTTGTGTTTAATCATCAGCTGCTGGAGTGGGACTGTATGTTTCATCTGCAGCTGCTGGGGTGGGACTGTTTGTGTTTCATCTTCAGCTGCTGGAGTGGGACTGTTTATGTTTCATCTGCTGGAGTGGGACTGATTGTGTTTAATCTGCAGCTGCTGGAGTGGGACTGTTTATGTTTCATCTGCAACTGCTGGAGTGGGACCGTTTGATATCATCTGCAGCTGCTGGAGTGGGACTGTTTGTGTTTTATCATCAGCTGCTGGAGTGGGACTGTTTATGTTTCATCTGAAGCTGCTGGAGTGGGACTGTTTATGTTTCATCTGCAGCTGCTGGAGTGGGACTGTTTGTGTTTCATCTGCAGCTGCTGGAGTGGGACTGTTTATGTTTCATCTGCAGCTGCTGGAGTGGGACTGTTTGTGTTTCATCTGCAGCTGCTGGAGTGGGACTGTTTGTGTTTCATCTGCAGCTGCTGGAGTGGGACTGTTTACGATTCATCATCAGCTGCTGGAGTGGGAATTTTTGTGTTTCATCTACAGCTGCTGGAGTGGGACTGTTTGTGTTTCATCATCAGCTGCTAGAGTGGGACTGTTTGTGTCTCATCATCAGCTGCTGGAGTGGGACTGTTTATGTTTCATCATCAGCTGCTGGAGTGGGACTGTTTGTGTCTCATCATCAGCTGCTAGAGTGGGACTGTTTGTGTCTCATCATCAGCTGCTAGAGTGGGACTGTTTGTGTCTCATCATCAGCTGCTGGAGTGGGACTGTTTGTGTTTCATCATCAGCTGCTGGAGTGGGACTGTTTGTGTTTCATCATCAGCTGCTGGAGTGGGACTGTTTGTGTCTCATCATCAGCTGCTAGAGTGGGACTGTTTGTGTCTCATCATCAGCTGCTAGAGTGGGACTGTTTGTGTTTCATCATCAGCTGCTGGAGTGGGACTGTTTGTGTCTCATCATCAGCTGCTGGAGTGGGACTGTTTGTGTTTTATCATCAGCTGCTGGAGTGGGACTCTTTGTGTCTCATCTGCAGCTGCTGGAGTGGGACTGTTTGTGATTCATCATCAGCTGCTGGAGTGGGACTGTTTATGTTTCATCATCAGCTGCTGGAGTGGGACTGTTTGTGTCTCATCATCAGCTGCTGGAGTGGGACTGTTTGTGTCTCATCATCAGCTGCTAGAGTGGGACTGTTTGTGTCTCATCATCAGCTGCTAGAGTGGGACTGTTTGTGTCTCATCATCAGCTGCTAGAGTGGGACTGTTTGTGTTTCATCATCAGCTGCTGGAGTGGGACTGTTTGTGTCTCATCATCAGCTGCTGGAGTGGGACTGTTTGTGTTTCATCTGCAGCTGCTGGAGTGGGACTGTTTGTGTTTCATCTGCAGCTGCTGGAGTGGGACTGTTTATGTTTCATCTGCAGCTGCTGGAGTGGGACTGTTTGTGTTTCATCTGCAGCTGCTGGAGTGGGACTGTTTGTGTTTCATCTGCAGCTGCTGGAGTGGGACTGTTTGTGTTTCATCATCAGCTGCTGGAGTGGGACTGTTTGTGTTTCATCTGCTGCTGCTGGAGTGGGACTGTTTGTGTTTCATCATCAGCTGCTGGAGTGGGACTGCTTGTGTTTCATCTGCAGCTGCTGGAGTGGGACTGTTTGTGTTTCATCTGCAGCTGCTGGAGTGGGACTGTTTGTGTTTAATCATCAGCTGCTGGAGTGGGACTGTATGTTTCATCTGCAGCTGCTGGGGTGGGACTGTTTGTGTTTCATCTTCAGCTGCTGGAGTGGGACTGTTTATGTTTCATCTGCTGGAGTGGGACTGATTGTGTTTAATCTGCAGCTGCTGGAGTGGGACTGTTTATGTTTCATCTGCAACTGCTGGAGTGGGACCGTTTGATATCATCTGCAGCTGCTGGAGTGGGACTGTTTGTGTTTTATCATCAGCTGCTGGAGTGGGACTGTTTATGTTTCATCTGAAGCTGCTGGAGTGGGACTGTTTATGTTTCATCTGCAGCTGCTGGAGTGGGACTGTTTGTGTTTCATCTGCAGCTGCTGGAGTGGGACTGTTTATGTTTCATCTGCAGCTGCTGGAGTGGGACTGTTTGTGTTTCATCTGCAGCTGCTGGAGTGGGACTGTTTGTGTTTCATCTGCAGCTGCTGGAGTGGGACTGTTTGTGTTTCATCATCAGCTGCTGGAGTGGGACTGTTTGTGTTTCATCATCAGCTGCTGGAGTGGGACTGTTTGTGTTCCATCATCAGCTGCTGGAGTGGGACTGTTTGTGTTTCATCATCAGCTGCTGGAGTGGGACTGTTTGTGTTTCATCTGCAGCTGCTGGAGTGGGACTGTTTATGTTTCATCATCAGCTGCTGGAGTGGGACTGTTTGTGTCTCATCCTCAGCTGCTGGAGTGGGACTGTTTGTGTTTCATCATCAGCTGCTGGAGTGGGACTGTTTGTGTTTCATCTGCAGCTGCTGGAGTGGGACTGTTTATGATTCATCATCAGCTGCTGGAGTGGGACTGCTTGTGTTTCATCTGCAGCTGCTGGAGTGGGACTGTTTGTGTTTCATCTTCAGCTGCTGGAGTGGGACTGTTTATGTTTCATCTGCTGGAGTGGGACCGTTTGTGTTTAATCTGCAGCTGCTGGAGTGGGACTGTTTATGTTTCATCTGCAACTGCTGGAGTGGGACCGTTTGATATCATCTGCAGCTGCTGGAGTGGGACTGTTTGTGTTTCATCATCAGCTGCTGGAGTGGGACTGTTTGTGTCTCATCATCAACTGCTGGAGTGGGACTGTTTGTGTTTCATCTGCTGCTGCTGGAGTGGGACTGTTTGTGTTTCATCATCAGCTGCTGGAGTGGGACTGCTTGTGTTTCATCTGCAGCTGCTGGAGTGGGACTGTTTGTGTTTCATCTGCAGCTGCTGGAGTGGGACTGTTTGTGTTTAATCATCAGCTGCTGGAGTGGGACTGTATGTTTCATCTGCAGCTGCTGGGGTGGGACTGTTTGTGTTTCATCTTCAGCTGCTGGAGTGGGACTGTTTATGTTTCATCTGCTGGAGTGGGACTGATTGTGTTTAATCTGCAGCTGCTGGAGTGGGACTGTTTATGTTTCATCTGCAACTGCTGGAGTGGGACCGTTTGATATCATCTGCAGCTGCTGGAGTGGGACTGTTTGTGTTTTATCATCAGCTGCTGGAGTGGGACTGTTTATGTTTCATCTGAAGCTGCTGGAGTGGGACTGTTTATGTTTCATCTGCAGCTGCTGGAGTGGGACTGTTTGTGTTTCATCTGCAGCTGCTGGAGTGGGACTGTTTATGTTTCATCTGCAGCTGCTGGAGTGGGACTGTTTGTGTTTCATCTGCAGCTGCTGGAGTGGGACTGTTTGTGTTTATTCTGCAGCTGCTGGAGTGGGACTGTTTGTGTTTCATCATCAGCTGCTGGAGTGGGACTGTTTGTGTTTCATCATCAGCTGCTGGAGTGGGACTGTTTGTGTTCCATCATCAGCTGCTGGAGTGGGACTGTTTGTGTTTCATCATCAGCTGCTGGAGTGGGACTGTTTGTGTTTCATCTGCAGCTGCTGGAGTAGGACTGTTTATGTTTCATCATCAGCTGCTGGAGTGGGACTGTTTGTGTCTCATCCTCAGCTGCTGGAGTGGGACTGTTTGTGTTTCATCATCAGCTGCTGGAGTGGGACTGTTTGTGTTTCATCTGCAGCTGCTGGAGTGGGACTGTTTATGATTCATCATCAGCTGCTGGAGTGGGACTGCTTGTGTTTCATCTGCAGCTGCTGGAGTGGGACTGTTTATGTTTCATCTGCAGCTGCTGGAGTGGGACTGTTTATGTTTCATCTTCAGCTGCTGGAGTGGGACTGTTTATGTTTCATCTGCTGGAGTGGGACCGTTTGTGTTTAATCTGCAGCTGCTGGAGTGGGACTGTTTATGTTTCATCTGCAACTGCTGGAGTGGGACCGTTTGATATCATCTGCAGCTGCTGGAGTGGGACTGTTTGTGTTTCATCATCAGCTGCTGGAGTGGGACTGTTTATGTTTCATCTGAAGCTGCTGGAGTGGGACTGTTTATGTTTCATCTGCAGCTGCTGGAGTGGGACTGTTTGTGTTTCATCATCAGCTGCTGGAGTGGGACTGTTTGTGTTTTATCATCAGCTGCTGGAGTGGGACTGTTTGTGTCTTATCTGCAGCTGCTGGAGTGGGACTGTTTATGTTTCATCATCAGCTGCTGGAGTGGGACTGTTTGTGTTTCATCATCAGCTGCTGGAGTGGGACTGTTTATGTTTTATCTGCAGCTGCTGGAGTGGGACTGTTTGTGTTTCATCTGCAGCTGCTGGAGTGGGACTGTTTTTGTTTGATCTGCAGCTGCTGGAGTGGGACTGTTTGTGTTTCATCATCAGCTGCTGGAGTGGGACTGTTTGTGTTTCATCATCAGCTGCTGGAGTGGGACTGTTTGTGTTTCATCTGCAGCTGCTGGAGTGGGACTGTTTTTGTTTGATCTGCAGCTGCTGGAGTGGGACTGTTTGTGTTTCATCATCAGCTGCTGGAGTGTGACTGTTTGTGTTTCATCATCAGCTGCTGGAGTGGGACTGTTTGTGTTTCATCATCAGCTGCTGGAGTGGGACTGTTTGTGTTTCATCTGCAGCTGCTGGAGTGGGACTGTTTGTGTCTCATCTGCAGCTGCTGGAGTGGGACTGTTTGTGTCTCATCTGCAGCTGCTGGAGTGGGACTGTTTGTGTTTCATCATCAGCTGCTGGAGTGGGACTGTTTGTAAAATATCTGCAGCTGCTGGAGTGGGACTGTTTATGATTCATCATCAGCTGCTGGAGTGAGACTGCTTGTGTTTCATCATCAGCTGCTGGAGTGAGACTGCTTGTGTTTCATCATCAGCTGCTGGAGTGGGACTGTTTATGTTTCATCTGCAGCTGCTGGAGTGGGACTGTTTGTTTTTCATCTGCAGCTGCTGGAGTGGGACTGTTTGTGTCTCATCATCAGCTGCTGGAGTGGGACTGTTTGTTTTTCATCTGCAGCTGCTGGAGTGGGACTGTTTGTGTCTCATCATCAGTTGCTGGAGTGGGACTGTTTATGTTTCATCATCAGCTGCTGGAGTGGGACTGTTTGTGTTTTTTCATCAGCAGCTGCTGGAGTGGGACTGTTTGTGTTTTTTCATCAGCTGCTGGAGTGGGACTGTTTGTGTTTCATCATCAGCTGCTGGAGTGGGACTTTTTTGTTTCATCTGCAGCTGCTGGAGTGGGACTGTTTGTGTCTCATCTGCAGCTGCTGGAGTGGGACTGTTTGTGTTTCATCTGCAGCTGCTGGAGTGGGACTGTTTGTGTCTCATCTGCAGCTGCTGGAGTGGGACTGTTTGTGTTTCATCCACAGCTGCTGGAGTGGGACAGTTTGTGTTTCATCTACAGCTGCTGGAGTGGGACTGTTTGTGTTTCATCATCAGCTGCTGGAGTGGGACTGTTTGTTTCATCATCAGCTGCTGGAGTGGGACTGTTTATGTTTCATCTGCAGCTGCTGGAGTGGGACTGTTTGTGTTTTATCATCAGCTGCTGGAGTGGGACTGTTTGTGTCTTATCTGCAGCTGCTGGAGTGGGACTGTTTGTGTTTCATCATCAGCTGCTGGAGTGGGACTGTTTGTGTTTCATCTGCAGCTGCTGGAGTGGGACTGTTTATGTTTCATCTGCAGCTGCTGGAGTGTGACTGTTTATGTTTCATCTGCAGCTGCTGGAGTGGGACTGTTTGTGTCTCATCTGCAGCTGCTGGAGTGGGACTGTTTATGTTTCATCTGCAGCTGCTGGAGTGGGACTGTTTATGTTTCATCTGCAGCTGCTGGAGTGTGACTGTTTATGTTTCATCTGCAGCTGCTGGAGTGGGATTGTTTGTGTCTCATCATCAGCTGCTGGAGTGGGACTGTTTGTGTTTCATCATCAGCTGCTGGAGTGGGACTGTTTGTGTTTCATCTGCAGCTGCTGGAGTGGGACTGTTTATGTTTCATCATCAGCTGCTGGAGTGGGACTGTTTGTGTCTCATCTGCAGCTGCTGGAGTGGGACTGTTTGTGTCTCACCATCAGCTGCTGGAGTGGGACTGTTTATGTTTCATCTGCAGCTGCTGGAGTGGGACTGTTTGTGTTTCATCATCAGTTGCTGGAGTGGGACTGTTTGTGTTTCATCATCAGCTGCTGGAGTGGGACTGTTTATGTTTCATCTGCAGCTGCTGGAGTGGGACTGTTTATGTTTCATCTGCAGATGCTGGAGTGGGACTGTTTGTGTCTCATCATCAGCTGCTAGAGTGGGACTGTTTGTGTCTCATCATCAGCTGCTGGAGTGGGACTGTTTATGTTTCATCATCAGCTGCTGGAGTGGGACTGTTTGTGTCTCATCATCAGCTGCTAGAGTGGGACTGTTTGTGTTTCATCATCAGCTGCTGGAGTGGGACTGTTTGTGTCTCATCATCAGCTGCTAGAGTGGGACTGTTTGTGTCTCATCTGTTGTTGTCCATATAAACTCAACCGTGTCGGGGCCGCGGGGGGCATTTGCTGTTCCTGTCACTATTGTCACATCAGCTGTTCTCTTTCCTACCGGAGCGTCTCTGTCACCGCTGTTCTCCTCGTTTCTATCAGCTTCCCTCTGTGTGTCACAGTGCACGTGGAGAAGACTCATGTGGCGCCGGGTGCCCGCCGCCTGTGCGCCGGGTGCCCGCGGCCTGTGCGCCGGGTGCCCGCGGCCTGTGCACCGGGTGCCCGCCGCCTGTGCGCCATGTGCCCGCGGCATGTTCGCCGGATGCCCGCTGCCTGTGCGCCGGGTGCCCGCCGCCTGTGCACCGGGTGCCCGCTGCCAGTGCGGCGGGTGCCCGCTGCCTATGCGCCGGGTGCCCGCTGCCTATGCGCCGGGTGCCCGCATTCAGTGCGGCGGGTGCCCGCTGCCAGTGCGCCGGGTGCCCGCTGCCTATGCGCCGGGTACCCGCTGCCAGTGCGGCGGGTGCCCGCTGCCTGTTCGCAGGGTGCCCGCTGCCTATGCGCCGGGTGCCCGCTGCCAGTGCGCCGGGTGCCCGCGGCCTGTGCGCCGGGTGCCCGCTGCCTATGCGCCGGGTGCCCGCTGCCTGTTCGCCGGGTATCCGCTGCCTATGCGCCGGGTGCCCGCTGCCAGTGCGGCGGTTGCCCGCTGCCATAGCGCCGGGTGCCCTCTGTTTATGTTTCATCATCAGCTGCTGGAGTGGGACTGTTTGTGTCTCATCTGCAGCTGCTGGAGTGGGACTGTTTGTGTCTCATCTGCAGCTGCTGGAGTGGGACTGTTTATGTTTCATCATCAGCTGCTGGAGTGGGACTGTTTGTGTCTCATCTGCAGCTGCTGGAGTTGGACTTTTTGTGTTTCATCATCAGCTGCTGGAGTGGGACTGTTTGTGTTTCATCTGCAGCTGCTGGAGTGGGACTGTTTACGATTCATCATCAGCTGCTAGAGTGGGACTGTTTGTGTCTCATCATCAGCTGCTGGAGTGGGACTGTTTGTGTCTCATCATCAGCTGCTAGAGTGGGACTGTTTGTGTCTCATCATCAGCTGCTAGAGTGGGACTGTTTGTGTCTCATCATCAGCTGCTAGAGTGGGACTGTTTGTGTTTCATCATCAGCTGCTGGAGTGGGACTGTTTGTGTCTCATCATCAGCTGCTGGAGTGGGACTGTTTGTATTTCATCATCAGCTGCTGGAGTGGGACTGTTTGTGTCTCATCATCAGCTGCTGGAGTGGGACTGTTTGTGTCTCATCATCAGCTGCTGGAGTGGGACTGTTTGTGTCTCATCATCAGCTGCTAGAGTGGGACTGTTTGTGTCTCATCATCAGCTGCTAGAGTGGGACTGTTTGTGTTTCATCATCAGCTGCTGGAGTTGGACTGTTTGTGTCTCATCTGCAGCTGCTGCAGTGGGACTGTTTGTGTCTCATCTGCAGCTGCTGGAGTGGGACTGTTTATGTTTCATCATCAGCTGCTGGAGTGGGACTGTTTGTGTTTCATCTACAGCTGCTGGAGTGGGACTGTTTATGTTTAACTGCAGCTGCTGGAGTGGGACTGTTTGTGTTTCATCATCAGCTGCTGGAGTGGGACTGTTTGTGTTCCATCATCAGCTGCTGGAGTGGGACTGTTTGTGTTTCACCTGCAGCTGCTGGAGTGGGACTGTTTGTGTTTCATCTGCAGCTGCTGGAGTGGGACTGTTTATGTTTCATCTGCAGCTGCTGGAGTGGGACTGTTTGTGTTTCATCTGCAGCTGCTGGAGTGGGACTGTTTGTGTTTCATCTGCAGCTGCTGGAGTGGGACTGTTTATGTTTCATCTGCAGCTGCTGGAGTGGGACTGTTTGTGTTTCATCATCAGCTGCTGGAGTGGGACTGTTTGTGTCTTATCTGCAGCTGCTGGAGTGGGACTGTTTATGTTTCATCATCAGCTGCTGGAGTGGGACTGTTTGTGTTTCATCATCAGCTGCTGGAGTGGGACTGTTTATGTTTTATCTGCAGCTGCTGGAGTGGGACTGTTTGTGTTTCATCTGCAGCTGCTGGAGTGGGACTGTTTTTGTTTGATCTGCAGCTGCTGGAGTGGGACTGTTTGTGTTTCATCATCAGCTGCTGGAGTGGGACTGTTTGTGTTTCATCATCAGCTGCTGGAGTGGGACTGTTTGTGTTTCATCTGCAGCTGCTGGAGTGGGACTGTTTTTGTTTGATCTGCAGCTGCTGGAGTGGGACTGTTTGTGTTTCATCATCAGCTGCTGGAGTGTGACTGTTTGTGTTTCATCATCAGCTGCTGGAGTGGGACTGTTTGTGTTTCATCATCAGCTGCTGGAGTGGGACTGTTTGTGTTTCATCTGCAGCTGCTGGAGTGGGACTGTTTGTGTCTCATCTGCAGCTGCTGGAGTGGGACTGTTTGTGTCTCATCTGCAGCTGCTGGAGTGGGACTGTTTGTGTTTCATCATCAGCTGCTGGAGTGGGACTGTTTGTAAAATATCTGCAGCTGCTGGAGTGGGACTGTTTGTGTTTCATCATCAGCTGCTGGAGTGAGACTGCTTGTGTTTCATCATCAGCTGCTGGAGTGGGACTGTTTATGTTTCATCTGCAGCTGCTGGAGTGGGACTGTTTGTTTTTCATCTGCAGCTGCTGGAGTGGGACTGTTTATGTTTCATCATCAGCTGCTGGAGTGGGACTGTTTGTGTTTTTTCATCAGCAGCTGCTGGAGTGGGACTGTTTGTGTTTTTTCATCAGCTGCTGGAGTGGGACTGTTTGTGTTTCATCATCAGCTGCTGGAGTGGGACTTTTTTGTTTCATCTGCAGCTGCTGGAGTGGGACTGTTTGTGTCTCATCTGCAGCTGCTGGAGTGGGACTGTTTGTGTTTCATCTGCAGCTGCTGGAGTGGGACTGTTTGTGTCTCATCTGCAGCTGCTGGAGTGGGACTGTTTGTGTTTCATCCACAGCTGCTGGAGTGGGACAGTTTGTGTTTCATCTACAGCTGCTGGAGTGGGACTGTTTGTGTTTCATCATCAGCTGCTGGAGTGGGACTGTTTGTTTCATCATCAGCTGCTGGAGTGGGACTGTTTATGTTTCATCTGCAGCTGCTGGAGTGGGACTGTTTGTGTTTTATCATCAGCTGCTGGAGTGGGACTGTTTGTGTCTTATCTGCAGCTGCTGGAGTGGGACTGTTTGTGTTTCATCATCAGCTGCTGGAGTGGGACTGTTTGTGTTTCATCTGCAGCTGCTGGAGTGGGACTGTTTATGTTTCATCTGCAGCTGCTGGAGTGTGACTGTTTATGTTTCATCTGCAGCTGCTGGAGTGGGACTGTTTGTGTCTCATCTGCAGCTGCTGGAGTGGGACTGTTTATGTTTCATCTGCAGCTGCTGGAGTGGGACTGTTTATGTTTCATCTGCAGCTGCTGGAGTGTGACTGTTTATGTTTCATCTGCAGCTGCTGGAGTGGGATTGTTTGTGTCTCATCATCAGCTGCTGGAGTGGGACTGTTTGTGTTTCATCATCAGCTGCTGGAGTGGGACTGTTTGTGTTTCATCTGCAGCTGCTGGAGTGGGACTGTTTATGTTTCATCATCAGCTGCTGGAGTGGGACTGTTTTTGTCTCATCTGCAGCTGCTGGAGTGGGACTGTTTGTGTCTCACCATCAGCTGCTGGAGTGGGACTGTTTATGTTTCATCTGCAGCTGCTGGAGTGGGACTGTTTGTGTTTCATCATCAGCTGCTGGAGTGGGACTGTTTGTGTTTCATCATCAGCTGCTGGAGTGGGACTGTTTATGTTTCATCTGCAGCTGCTGGAGTGGGACTGTTTATGTTTCATCTGCAGATGCTGGAGTGGGACTGTTTGTGTCTCATCATCAGCTGCTAGAGTGGGACTGTTTGTGTCTCATCATCAGCTGCTGGAGTGGGACTGTTTATGTTTCATCATCAGCTGCTGGAGTGGGACTGTTTGTGTCTCATCATCAGCTGCTAGAGTGGGACTGTTTGTGTTTCATCATCAGCTGCTGGAGTGGGACTGTTTGTGTCTCATCATCAGCTGCTGGAGTGGGACTGTTTGTGTCTCATCATCAGCTGCTAGAGTGGGACTGTTTGTGTCTCATCATCAGCTGCTGGAGTGGGACTGTTTGTGTCTCATCATCAGCTGCTAGAGTGGGACTGTTTGTGTCTCATCTGTTGTTGTCCATATAAACTCAACCGTGTCGGGGCCGCGGGGGGCATTTGCTGTTCCTGTCACTATTGTCACATCAGCTGTTCTCTTTCCTACCGGAGCGTCTCTGTCACCGCTGTTCTCCTCGTTTCTATCAGCTTCCCTCTGTGTGTCACAGTGCACGTGGAGAAGACTCATGTGGCGCCGGGTGCCCGCCGCCTGTGCGCCGGGTGCCCGCGGCCTGTGCGCCGGGTGCCCGCGGCCTGTGCACCGGGTGCCCGCCGCCTGTGCGCCATGTGCCCGCGGCATGTTCGCCGGATGCCCGCTGCCTGTGCGCCGGGTGCCCGCCGCCTGTGCACCGGGTGCCCGCTGCCAGTGCGGCGGGTGCCCGCTGCCTATGCGCCGGGTGCCCGCTGCCTATGCGCCGGGTGCCCGCATTCAGTGCGGCGGGTGCCCGCTGCCAGTGCGCCGGGTGCCCGCTGCCTATGCGCCGGGTACCCGCTGCCAGTGCGGCGGGTGCCCGCTGCCTGTTCGCAGGGTGCCCGCTGCCTATGCGCCGGGTGCCCGCTGCCAGTGCGCCGGGTGCCCGCGGCCTGTGCGCCGGGTGCCCGCTGCCTATGCGCCGGGTGCCCGCTGCCTGTTCGCCGGGTATCCGCTGCCTATGCGCCGGGTGCCCGCTGCCAGTGCGGCGGTTGCCCGCTGCCATAGCGCCGGGTGCCCTCTGTTTATGTTTCATCATCAGCTGCTGGAGTGGGACTGTTTGTGTCTCATCTGCAGCTGCTGGAGTGGGACTGTTTGTGTCTCATCTGCAGCTGCTGGAGTGGGACTGTTTATGTTTCATCATCAGCTGCTGGAGTGGGACTGTTTGTGTCTCATCTGCAGCTGCTGGAGTTGGACTTTTTGTGTTTCATCATCAGCTGCTGGAGTGGGACTGTTTGTGTTTCATCTGCAGCTGCTGGAGTGGGACTGTTTACGATTCATCATCAGCTGCTGGAGTGGGAATTTTTGTGTTTCATCTACAGCTGCTGGAGTGGGACTGTTTGTGTTTCATCATCAGCTGCTAGAGTGGGACTGTTTGTGTCTCATCATCAGCTGCTGGAGTGGGACTGTTTATGTTTCATCATCAGCTGCTGGAGTGGGACTGTTTGTGTCTCATCATCAGCTGCTAGAGTGGGACTGTTTGTGTCTCATCATCAGCTGCTAGAGTGGGACTGTTTGTGTCTCATCATCAGCTGCTGGAGTGGGACTGTTTGTGTTTCATCATCAGCTGCTGGAGTGGGACTGTTTGTGTTTCATCATCAGCTGCTGGAGTGGGACTGTTTGTGTCTCATCATCAGCTGCTAGAGTGGGACTGTTTGTGTCTCATCATCAGCTGCTAGAGTGGGACTGTTTGTGTTTCATCATCAGCTGCTGGAGTGGGACTGTTTGTGTCTCATCATCAGCTGCTGGAGTGGGACTGTTTGTGTTTTATCATCAGCTGCTGGAGTGGGACTCTTTGTGTCTCATCTGCAGCTGCTGGAGTGGGACTGTTTGTGATTCATCATCAGCTGCTGGAGTGGGACTGTTTATGTTTCATCATCAGCTGCTGGAGTGGGACTGTTTGTGTCTCATCATCAGCTGCTGGAGTGGGACTGTTTGTGTCTCATCATCAGCTGCTAGAGTGGGACTGTTTGTGTCTCATCATCAGCTGCTAGAGTGGGACTGTTTGTGTCTCATCATCAGCTGCTAGAGTGGGACTGTTTGTGTTTCATCATCAGCTGCTGGAGTGGGACTGTTTGTGTCTCATCATCAGCTGCTGGAGTGGGACTGTTTGTGTTTCATCTGCAGCTGCTGGAGTGGGACTGTTTGTGTTTAATCATCAGCTGCTGGAGTGGGACTGTATGTTTCATCTGCAGCTGCTGGGGTGGGACTGTTTGTGTTTCATCTTCAGCTGCTGGAGTGGGACTGTTTATGTTTCATCTGCTGGAGTGGGACTGATTGTGTTTAATCTGCAGCTGCTGGAGTGGGACTGTTTATGTTTCATCTGCAACTGCTGGAGTGGGACCGTTTGATATCATCTGCAGCTGCTGGAGTGGGACTGTTTGTGTTTTATCATCAGCTGCTGGAGTGGGACTGTTTATGTTTCATCTGAAGCTGCTGGAGTGGGACTGTTTATGTTTCATCTGCAGCTGCTGGAGTGGGACTGTTTGTGTTTCATCTGCAGCTGCTGGAGTGGGACTGTTTATGTTTCATCTGCAGCTGCTGGAGTGGGACTGTTTGTGTTTCATCTGCAGCTGCTGGAGTGGGACTGTTTGTGTTTCATCTGCAGCTGCTGGAGTGGGACTGTTTGTGTTTCATCATCAGCTGCTGGAGTGGGACTGTTTGTGTTTCATCATCAGCTGCTGGAGTGGGACTGTTTGTGTTCCATCATCAGCTGCTGGAGTGGGACTGTTTGTGTTTCATCATCAGCTGCTGGAGTGGGACTGTTTGTGTTTCATCTGCAGCTGCTGGAGTGGGACTGTTTATGTTTCATCATCAGCTGCTGGAGTGGGACTGTTTGTGTCTCATCCTCAGCTGCTGGAGTGGGACTGTTTGTGTTTCATCATCAGCTGCTGGAGTGGGACTGTTTGTGTTTCATCTGCAGCTGCTGGAGTGGGACTGTTTATGATTCATCATCAGCTGCTGGAGTGGGACTGCTTGTGTTTCATCTGCAGCTGCTGGAGTGGGACTGTTTATGTTTCATCTGCAGCTGCTGGAGTGGGACTGTTTGTGTTTCATCTTCAGCTGCTGGAGTGGGACTGTTTATGTTTCATCTGCTGGAGTGGGACCGTTTGTGTTTAATCTGCAGCTGCTGGAGTGGGACTGTTTATGTTTCATCTGCAACTGCTGGAGTGGGACCGTTTGATATCATCTGCAGCTGCTGGAGTGGGACTGTTTGTGTTTCATCATCAGCTGCTGGAGTGGGACTGTTTGTGTCTCATCATCAGCTGCTGGAGTGGGACTGTTTGTGTTTCATCTGCTGCTGCTGGAGTGGGACTGTTTGTGTTTCATCATCAGCTGCTGGAGTGGGACTGCTTGTGTTTCATCTGCAGCTGCTGGAGTGGGACTGTTTGTGTTTCATCTGCAGCTGCTGGAGTGGGACTGTTTGTGTTTAATCATCAGCTGCTGGAGTGGGACTGTATGTTTCATCTGCAGCTGCTGGGGTGGGACTGTTTGTGTTTCATCTTCAGCTGCTGGAGTGGGACTGTTTATGTTTCATCTGCTGGAGTGGGACTGATTGTGTTTAATCTGCAGCTGCTGGAGTGGGACTGTTTATGTTTCATCTGCAACTGCTGGAGTGGGACCGTTTGATATCATCTGCAGCTGCTGGAGTGGGACTGTTTGTGTTTTATCATCAGCTGCTGGAGTGGGACTGTTTATGTTTCATCTGCAGCTGCTGGAGTGGGACTGTTTG
This sequence comes from Echiichthys vipera, assembly GCF_963691815.1. Taxonomy (NCBI): domain Eukaryota; kingdom Metazoa; phylum Chordata; class Actinopteri; order Perciformes; family Trachinidae; genus Echiichthys; species Echiichthys vipera. The sequence continues at coordinate 395,021 of NW_028154817.1, read as the reverse complement.
TGTTTCATCTGCAGCTGCTGGAGTGGGACTGTTTATGTTTCATCTGCAGCTGCTGGAGTGGGACTGTTTGTGTTTCATCTGCAGCTGCTGGAGTGGGACTGTTTGTGTTTCATCTGCAGCTGCTGGAGTGGGACTGTTTACGATTCATCATCAGCTGCTGGAGTGGGAATTTTTGTGTTTCATCTACAGCTGCTGGAGTGGGACTGTTTGTGTTTCATCATCAGCTGCTAGAGTGGGACTGTTTGTGTCTCATCATCAGCTGCTGGAGTGGGACTGTTTATGTTTCATCATCAGCTGCTGGAGTGGGACTGTTTGTGTCTCATCATCAGCTGCTAGAGTGGGACTGTTTGTGTCTCATCATCAGCTGCTAGAGTGGGACTGTTTGTGTCTCATCATCAGCTGCTGGAGTGGGACTGTTTGTGTTTCATCATCAGCTGCTGGAGTGGGACTGTTTGTGTTTCATCATCAGCTGCTGGAGTGGGACTGTTTGTGTCTCATCATCAGCTGCTAGAGTGGGACTGTTTGTGTCTCATCATCAGCTGCTAGAGTGGGACTGTTTGTGTTTCATCATCAGCTGCTGGAGTGGGACTGTTTGTGTCTCATCATCAGCTGCTGGAGTGGGACTGTTTGTGTTTTATCATCAGCTGCTGGAGTGGGACTCTTTGTGTCTCATCTGCAGCTGCTGGAGTGGGACTGTTTGTGATTCATCATCAGCTGCTGGAGTGGGACTGTTTATGTTTCATCATCAGCTGCTGGAGTGGGACTGTTTGTGTCTCATCATCAGCTGCTGGAGTGGGACTGTTTGTGTCTCATCATCAGCTGCTAGAGTGGGACTGTTTGTGTCTCATCATCAGCTGCTAGAGTGGGACTGTTTGTGTCTCATCATCAGCTGCTAGAGTGGGACTGTTTGTGTTTCATCATTAGCTGCTGGAGTGGGACTGTTTGTGTCTCATCATCAGCTGCTGGAGTGGGACTGTTTGTGTTTCATCTGCAGCTGCTGGAGTGGGACTGTTTGTGTTTCATCTGCAGCTGCTGGAGTGGGACTGTTTATGTTTCATCTGCAGCTGCTGGAGTGGGACTGTTTGTGTTTCATCTGCAGCTGCTGGAGTGGGACTGTTTGTGTTTCATCTGCAGCTGCTGGAGTGGGACTGTTTGTGTTTCATCATCAGCTGCTGGAGTGGGACTGTTTGTGTTTCATCTGCTGCTGCTGGAGTGGGACTGTTTGTGTTTCATCATCAGCTGCTGGAGTGGGACTGCTTGTGTTTCATCTGCAGCTGCTGGAGTGGGACTGTTTGTGTTTCATCTGCAGCTGCTGGAGTGGGACTGTTTGTGTTTAATCATCAGCTGCTGGAGTGGGACTGTATGTTTCATCTGCAGCTGCTGGGGTGGGACTGTTTGTGTTTCATCTTCAGCTGCTGGAGTGGGACTGTTTATGTTTCATCTGCTGGAGTGGGACTGATTGTGTTTAATCTGCAGCTGCTGGAGTGGGACTGTTTATGTTTCATCTGCAACTGCTGGAGTGGGACCGTTTGATATCATCTGCAGCTGCTGGAGTGGGACTGTTTGTGTTTTATCATCAGCTGCTGGAGTGGGACTGTTTATGTTTCATCTGAAGCTGCTGGAGTGGGACTGTTTATGTTTCATCTGCAGCTGCTGGAGTGGGACTGTTTGTGTTTCATCTGCAGCTGCTGGAGTGGGACTGTTTATGTTTCATCTGCAGCTGCTGGAGTGGGACTGTTTGTGTTTCATCTGCAGCTGCTGGAGTGGGACTGTTTGTGTTTCATCTGCAGCTGCTGGAGTGGGACTGTTTGTGTTTCATCATCAGCTGCTGGAGTGGGACTGTTTGTGTTTCATCATCAGCTGCTGGAGTGGGACTGTTTGTGTTCCATCATCAGCTGCTGGAGTGGGACTGTTTGTGTTTCATCATCAGCTGCTGGAGTGGGACTGTTTGTGTTTCATCTGCAGCTGCTGGAGTGGGACTGTTTATGTTTCATCATCAGCTGCTGGAGTGGGACTGTTTGTGTCTCATCCTCAGCTGCTGGAGTGGGACTGTTTGTGTTTCATCATCAGCTGCTGGAGTGGGACTGTTTGTGTTTCATCTGCAGCTGCTGGAGTGGGACTGTTTATGATTCATCATCAGCTGCTGGAGTGGGACTGCTTGTGTTTCATCTGCAGCTGCTGGAGTGGGACTGTTTGTGTTTCATCTTCAGCTGCTGGAGTGGGACTGTTTATGTTTCATCTGCTGGAGTGGGACCGTTTGTGTTTAATCTGCAGCTGCTGGAGTGGGACTGTTTATGTTTCATCTGCAACTGCTGGAGTGGGACCGTTTGATATCATCTGCAGCTGCTGGAGTGGGACTGTTTGTGTTTCATCATCAGCTGCTGGAGTGGGACTGTTTGTGTCTCATCATCAACTGCTGGAGTGGGACTGTTTGTGTTTCATCTGCTGCTGCTGGAGTGGGACTGTTTGTGTTTCATCATCAGCTGCTGGAGTGGGACTGCTTGTGTTTCATCTGCAGCTGCTGGAGTGGGACTGTTTGTGTTTCATCTGCAGCTGCTGGAGTGGGACTGTTTGTGTTTAATCATCAGCTGCTGGAGTGGGACTGTATGTTTCATCTGCAGCTGCTGGGGTGGGACTGTTTGTGTTTCATCTTCAGCTGCTGGAGTGGGACTGTTTATGTTTCATCTGCTGGAGTGGGACTGATTGTGTTTAATCTGCAGCTGCTGGAGTGGGACTGTTTATGTTTCATCTGCAACTGCTGGAGTGGGACCGTTTGATATCATCTGCAGCTGCTGGAGTGGGACTGTTTGTGTTTTATCATCAGCTGCTGGAGTGGGACTGTTTATGTTTCATCTGAAGCTGCTGGAGTGGGACTGTTTATGTTTCATCTGCAGCTGCTGGAGTGGGACTGTTTGTGTTTCATCTGCAGCTGCTGGAGTGGGACTGTTTATGTTTCATCTGCAGCTGCTGGAGTGGGACTGTTTGTGTTTCATCTGCAGCTGCTGGAGTGGGACTGTTTGTGTTTATTCTGCAGCTGCTGGAGTGGGACTGTTTGTGTTTCATCATCAGCTGCTGGAGTGGGACTGTTTGTGTTTCATCATCAGCTGCTGGAGTGGGACTGTTTGTGTTCCATCATCAGCTGCTGGAGTGGGACTGTTTGTGTTTCATCATCAGCTGCTGGAGTGGGACTGTTTGTGTTTCATCTGCAGCTGCTGGAGTGGGACTGTTTATGATTCATCATCAGCTGCTGGAGTGGGACTGCTTGTGTTTCATCTGCAGCTGCTGGAGTGGGACTGTTTATGTTTCATCTGCAGCTGCTGGAGTGGGACTGTTTATGTTTCATCTTCAGCTGCTGGAGTGGGACTGTTTATGTTTCATCTGCTGGAGTGGGACCGTTTGTGTTTAATCTGCAGCTGCTGGAGTGGGACTGTTTATGTTTCATCTGCAACTGCTGGAGTGGGACCGTTTGATATCATCTGCAGCTGCTGGAGTGGGACTGTTTGTGTTTCATCATCAGCTGCTGGAGTGGGACTGTTTATGTTTCATCTGAAGCTGCTGGAGTGGGACTGTTTATGTTTCATCTGCAGCTGCTGGAGTGGGACTGTTTGTGTTTCATCATCAGCTGCTGGAGTGGGACTGTTTGTGTTTTATCATCAGCTGCTGGAGTGGGACTGTTTGTGTCTTATCTGCAGCTGCTGGAGTGGGACTGTTTATGTTTCATCATCAGCTGCTGGAGTGGGACTGTTTGTGTTTCATCATCAGCTGCTGGAGTGGGACTGTTTATGTTTTATCTGCAGCTGCTGGAGTGGGACTGTTTGTGTTTCATCTGCAGCTGCTGGAGTGGGACTGTTTTTGTTTGATCTGCAGCTGCTGGAGTGGGACTGTTTGTGTTTCATCATCAGCTGCTGGAGTGGGACTGTTTGTGTTTCATCATCAGCTGCTGGAGTGGGACTGTTTGTGTTTCATCTGCAGCTGCTGGAGTGGGACTGTTTTTGTTTGATCTGCAGCTGCTGGAGTGGGACTGTTTGTGTTTCATCATCAGCTGCTGGAGTGTGACTGTTTGTGTTTCATCATCAGCTGCTGGAGTGGGACTGTTTGTGTTTCATCATCAGCTGCTGGAGTGGGACTGTTTGTGTTTCATCTGCAGCTGCTGGAGTGGGACTGTTTGTGTCTCATCTGCAGCTGCTGGAGTGGGACTGTTTGTGTCTCATCTGCAGCTGCTGGAGTGGGACTGTTTGTGTTTCATCATCAGCTGCTGGAGTGGGACTGTTTGTAAAATATCTGCAGCTGCTGGAGTGGGACTGTTTATGATTCATCATCAGCTGCTGGAGTGAGACTGCTTGTGTTTCATCATCAGCTGCTGGAGTGGGACTGTTTATGTTTCATCTGCAGCTGCTGGAGTGGGACTGTTTGTTTTTCATCTGCAGCTGCTGGAGTGGGACTGTTTGTGTCTCATCATCAGCTGCTGGAGTGGGACTGTTTGTTTTTCATCTGCAGCTGCTGGAGTGGGACTGTTTGTGTCTCATCATCAGTTGCTGGAGTGGGACTGTTTATGTTTCATCATCAGCTGCTGGAGTGGGACTGTTTGTGTTTTTTCATCAGCAGCTGCTGGAGTGGGACTGTTTGTGTTTTTTCATCAGCTGCTGGAGTGGGACTGTTTGTGTTTCATCATCAGCTGCTGGAGTGGGACTTTTTTGTTTCATCTGCAGCTGCTGGAGTGGGACTGTTTGTGTCTCATCTGCAGCTGCTGGAGTGGGACTGTTTGTGTTTCATCTGCAGCTGCTGGAGTGGGACTGTTTGTGTCTCATCTGCAGCTGCTGGAGTGGGACTGTTTGTGTTTCATCCACAGCTGCTGGAGTGGGACAGTTTGTGTTTCATCTACAGCTGCTGGAGTGGGACTGTTTGTGTTTCATCATCAGCTGCTGGAGTGGGACTGTTTGTTTCATCATCAGCTGCTGGAGTGGGACTGTTTATGTTTCATCTGCAGCTGCTGGAGTGGGACTGTTTGTGTTTTATCATCAGCTGCTGGAGTGGGACTGTTTGTGTCTTATCTGCAGCTGCTGGAGTGGGACTGTTTGTGTTTCATCATCAGCTGCTGGAGTGGGACTGTTTGTGTTTCATCTGCAGCTGCTGGAGTGGGACTGTTTATGTTTCATCTGCAGCTGCTGGAGTGTGACTGTTTATGTTTCATCTGCAGCTGCTGGAGTGGGACTGTTTGTGTCTCATCTGCAGCTGCTGGAGTGGGACTGTTTATGTTTCATCTGCAGCTGCTGGAGTGGGACTGTTTATGTTTCATCTGCAGCTGCTGGAGTGTGACTGTTTATGTTTCATCTGCAGCTGCTGGAGTGGGATTGTTTGTGTCTCATCATCAGCTGCTGGAGTGGGACTGTTTGTGTTTCATCATCAGCTGCTGGAGTGGGACTGTTTGTGTTTCATCTGCAGCTGCTGGAGTGGGACTGTTTATGTTTCATCATCAGCTGCTGGAGTGGGACTGTTTGTGTCTCATCTGCAGCTGCTGGAGTGGGACTGTTTGTGTCTCACCATCAGCTGCTGGAGTGGGACTGTTTATGTTTCATCTGCAGCTGCTGGAGTGGGACTGTTTGTGTTTCATCATCAGCTGCTGGAGTGGGACTGTTTGTGTTTCATCATCAGCTGCTGGAGTGGGACTGTTTATGTTTCATCTGCAGCTGCTGGAGTGGGACTGTTTATGTTTCATCTGCAGATGCTGGAGTGGGACTGTTTGTGTCTCATCATCAGCTGCTAGAGTGGGACTGTTTGTGTCTCATCATCAGCTGCTGGAGTGGGACTGTTTATGTTTCATCATCAGCTGCTGGAGTGGGACTGTTTGTGTCTCATCATCAGCTGCTAGAGTGGGACTGTTTGTGTTTCATCATCAGCTGCTGGAGTGGGACTGTTTGTGTCTCATCATCAGCTGCTAGAGTGGGACTGTTTGTGTCTCATCTGTTGTTGTCCATATAAACTCAACCGTGTCGGGGCCGCGGGGGGCATTTGCTGTTCCTGTCACTATTGTCACATCAGCTGTTCTCTTTCCTACCGGAGCGTCTCTGTCACCGCTGTTCTCCTCGTTTCTATCAGCTTCCCTCTGTGTGTCACAGTGCACGTGGAGAAGACTCATGTGGCGCCGGGTGCCCGCCGCCTGTGCGCCGGGTGCCCGCGGCCTGTGCGCCGGGTGCCCGCGGCCTGTGCACCGGGTGCCCGCCGCCTGTGCGCCATGTGCCCGCGGCATGTTCGCCGGATGCCCGCTGCCTGTGCGCCGGGTGCCCGCCGCCTGTGCACCGGGTGCCCGCTGCCAGTGCGGCGGGTGCCCGCTGCCTATGCGCCGGGTGCCCGCTGCCTATGCGCCGGGTGCCCGCATTCAGTGCGGCGGGTGCCCGCTGCCAGTGCGCCGGGTGCCCGCTGCCTATGCGCCGGGTACCCGCTGCCAGTGCGGCGGGTGCCCGCTGCCTGTTCGCAGGGTGCCCGCTGCCTATGCGCCGGGTGCCCGCTGCCAGTGCGCCGGGTGCCCGCGGCCTGTGCGCCGGGTGCCCGCTGCCTATGCGCCGGGTGCCCGCTGCCTGTTCGCCGGGTATCCGCTGCCTATGCGCCGGGTGCCCGCTGCCAGTGCGGCGGTTGCCCGCTGCCATAGCGCCGGGTGCCCTCTGTTTATGTTTCATCATCAGCTGCTGGAGTGGGACTGTTTGTGTCTCATCTGCAGCTGCTGGAGTGGGACTGTTTGTGTCTCATCTGCAGCTGCTGGAGTGGGACTGTTTATGTTTCATCATCAGCTGCTGGAGTGGGACTGTTTGTGTCTCATCTGCAGCTGCTGGAGTTGGACTTTTTGTGTTTCATCATCAGCTGCTGGAGTGGGACTGTTTGTGTTTCATCTGCAGCTGCTGGAGTGGGACTGTTTACGATTCATCATCAGCTGCTAGAGTGGGACTGTTTGTGTCTCATCATCAGCTGCTGGAGTGGGACTGTTTGTGTCTCATCATCAGCTGCTAGAGTGGGACTGTTTGTGTCTCATCATCAGCTGCTAGAGTGGGACTGTTTGTGTCTCATCATCAGCTGCTAGAGTGGGACTGTTTGTGTTTCATCATCAGCTGCTGGAGTGGGACTGTTTGTGTCTCATCATCAGCTGCTGGAGTGGGACTGTTTGTATTTCATCATCAGCTGCTGGAGTGGGACTGTTTGTGTCTCATCATCAGCTGCTGGAGTGGGACTGTTTGTGTCTCATCATCAGCTGCTGGAGTGGGACTGTTTGTGTCTCATCATCAGCTGCTAGAGTGGGACTGTTTGTGTCTCATCATCAGCTGCTAGAGTGGGACTGTTTGTGTTTCATCATCAGCTGCTGGAGTTGGACTGTTTGTGTCTCATCTGCAGCTGCTGGAGTGGGACTGTTTGTGTCTCATCTGCAGCTGCTGGAGTGGGACTGTTTATGTTTCATCATCAGCTGCTGGAGTGGGACTGTTTGTGTTTCATCTACAGCTGCTGGAGTGGGACTGTTTATGTTTAACTGCAGCTGCTGGAGTGGGACTGTTTGTGTTTCATCATCAGCTGCTGGAGTGGGACTGTTTGTGTTCCATCATCAGCTGCTGGAGTGGGACTGTTTGTGTTTCACCTGCAGCTGCTGGAGTGGGACTGTTTGTGTTTCATCTGCAGCTGCTGGAGTGGGACTGTTTATGTTTCATCTGCAGCTGCTGGAGTGGGACTGTTTGTGTTTCATCTGCAGCTGCTGGAGTGGGACTGTTTGTGTTTCATCTGCAGCTGCTGGAGTGGGACTGTTTATGTTTCATCTGCAGCTGCTGGAGTGGGACTGTTTGTGTTTCATCATCAGCTGCTGGAGTGGGACTGTTTGTGTCTTATCTGCAGCTGCTGGAGTGGGACTGTTTATGTTTCATCATCAGCTGCTGGAGTGGGACTGTTTGTGTTTCATCATCAGCTGCTGGAGTGGGACTGTTTATGTTTTATCTGCAGCTGCTGGAGTGGGACTGTTTGTGTTTCATCTGCAGCTGCTGGAGTGGGACTGTTTTTGTTTGATCTGCAGCTGCTGGAGTGGGACTGTTTGTGTTTCATCATCAGCTGCTGGAGTGGGACTGTTTGTGTTTCATCATCAGCTGCTGGAGTGGGACTGTTTGTGTTTCATCATCAGCTGCTGGAGTGTGACTGTTTGTGTTTCATCATCAGCTGCTGGAGTGGGACTGTTTGTGTTTCATCATCAGCTGCTGGAGTGGGACTGTTTGTGTTTCATCTGCAGCTGCTGGAGTGGGACTGTTTGTGTCTCATCTGCAGCTGCTGGAGTGGGACTGTTTGTGTCTCATCTGCAGCTGCTGGAGTGGGACTGTTTGTGTTTCATCATCAGCTGCTGGAGTGGGACTGTTTGTAAAATATCTGCAGCTGCTGGAGTGGGACTGTTTGTGTTTCATCATCAGCTGCTGGAGTGAGACTGCTTGTGTTTCATCATCAGCTGCTGGAGTGGGACTGTTTATGTTTCATCTGCAGCTGCTGGAGTGGGACTGTTTGTTTTTCATCTGCAGCTGCTGGAGTGGGACTGTTTATGTTTCATCATCAGCTGCTGGAGTGGGACTGTTTGTGTTTTTTCATCAGCAGCTGCTGGAGTGGGACTGTTTGTGTTTTTTCATCAGCTGCTGGAGTGGGACTGTTTGTGTTTCATCATCAGCTGCTGGAGTGGGACTTTTTTGTTTCATCTGCAGCTGCTGGAGTGGGACTGTTTGTGTCTCATCTGCAGCTGCTGGAGTGGGACTGTTTGTGTTTCATCTGCAGCTGCTGGAGTGGGACTGTTTGTGTCTCATCTGCAGCTGCTGGAGTGGGACTGTTTGTGTTTCATCCACAGCTGCTGGAGTGGGACAGTTTGTGTTTCATCTACAGCTGCTGGAGTGGGACTGTTTGTGTTTCATCATCAGCTGCTGGAGTGGGACTGTTTGTTTCATCATCAGCTGCTGGAGTGGGACTGTTTATGTTTCATCTGCAGCTGCTGGAGTGGGACTGTTTGTGTTTTATCATCAGCTGCTGGAGTGGGACTGTTTGTGTCTTATCTGCAGCTGCTGGAGTGGGACTGTTTGTGTTTCATCATCAGCTGCTGGAGTGGGACTGTTTGTGTTTCATCTGCAGCTGCTGGAGTGGGACTGTTTATGTTTCATCTGCAGCTGCTGGAGTGTGACTGTTTATGTTTCATCTGCAGCTGCTGGAGTGGGACTGTTTGTGTCTCATCTGCAGCTGCTGGAGTGGGACTGTTTATGTTTCATCTGCAGCTGCTGGAGTGGGACTGTTTATGTTTCATCTGCAGCTGCTGGAGTGTGACTGTTTATGTTTCATCTGCAGCTGCTGGAGTGGGATTGTTTGTGTCTCATCATCAGCTGCTGGAGTGGGACTGTTTGTGTTTCATCATCAGCTGCTGGAGTGGGACTGTTTGTGTTTCATCTGCAGCTGCTGGAGTGGGACTGTTTATGTTTCATCATCAGCTGCTGGAGTGGGACTGTTTTTGTCTCATCTGCAGCTGCTGGAGTGGGACTGTTTGTGTCTCACCATCAGCTGCTGGAGTGGGACTGTTTATGTTTCATCTGCAGCTGCTGGAGTGGGACTGTTTGTGTTTCATCATCAGCTGCTGGAGTGGGACTGTTTGTGTTTCATCATCAGCTGCTGGAGTGGGACTGTTTATGTTTCATCTGCAGCTGCTGGAGTGGGACTGTTTATGTTTCATCTGCAGATGCTGGAGTGGGACTGTTTGTGTCTCATCATCAGCTGCTAGAGTGGGACTGTTTGTGTCTCATCATCAGCTGCTGGAGTGGGACTGTTTATGTTTCATCATCAGCTGCTGGAGTGGGACTGTTTGTGTCTCATCATCAGCTGCTAGAGTGGGACTGTTTGTGTTTCATCATCAGCTGCTGGAGTGGGACTGTTTGTGTCTCATCATCAGCTGCTAGAGTGGGACTGTTTGTGTCTCATCTGTTGTTGTCCATATAAACTCAACCGTGTCGGGGCCGCGGGGGGCATTTGCTGTTCCTGTCACTATTGTCACATCAGCTGTTCTCTTTCCTACCGGAGCGTCTCTGTCACCGCTGTTCTCCTCGTTTCTATCAGCTTCCCTCTGTGTGTCACAGTGCACGTGGAGAAGACTCATGTGGCGCCGGGTGCCCGCCGCCTGTGCGCCGGGTGCCCGCGGCCTGTGCGCCGGGTGCCCGCGGCCTGTGCACCGGGTGCCCGCCGCCTGTGCGCCATGTGCCCGCGGCATGTTCGCCGGATGCCCGCTGCCTGTGCGCCGGGTGCCCGCCGCCTGTGCACCGGGTGCCCGCTGCCAGTGCGGCGGGTGCCCGCTGCCTATGCGCCGGGTGCCCGCTGCCTATGCGCCGGGTGCCCGCATTCAGTGCGGCGGGTGCCCGCTGCCAGTGCGCCGGGTGCCCGCTGCCTATGCGCCGGGTACCCGCTGCCAGTGCGGCGGGTGCCCGCTGCCTGTTCGCAGGGTGCCCGCTGCCTATGCGCCGGGTGCCCGCTGCCAGTGCGCCGGGTGCCCGCGGCCTGTGCGCCGGGTGCCCGCTGCCTATGCGCCGGGTGCCCGCTGCCTGTTCGCCGGGTATCCGCTGCCTATGCGCCGGGTGCCCGCTGCCAGTGCGGCGGTTGCCCGCTGCCATAGCGCCGGGTGCCCTCTGTTTATGTTTCATCATCAGCTGCTGGAGTGGGACTGTTTGTGTCTCATCTGCAGCTGCTGGAGTGGGACTGTTTGTGTCTCATCTGCAGCTGCTGGAGTGGGACTGTTTATGTTTCATCATCAGCTGCTGGAGTGGGACTGTTTGTGTCTCATCTGCAGCTGCTGGAGTTGGACTTTTTGTGTTTCATCATCAGCTGCTGGAGTGGGACTGTTTGTGTTTCATCTGCAGCTGCTGGAGTGGGACTGTTTACGATTCATCATCAGCTGCTGGAGTGGGAATTTTTGTGTTTCATCTACAGCTGCTGGAGTGGGACTGTTTGTGTTTCATCATCAGCTGCTAGAGTGGGACTGTTTGTGTCTCATCATCAGCTGCTGGAGTGGGACTGTTTATGTTTCATCATCAGCTGCTGGAGTGGGACTGTTTGTGTCTCATCAGCTGCTAGAGTGGGACTGTTTGTGTCTCATCATCAGCTGCTAGAGTGGGACTGTTTGTGTCTCATCATCAGCTGCTGGAGTGGGACTGTTTGTGTTTCATCATCAGCTGCTGGAGTGGGACTGTTTGTGTTTCATCATCAGCTGCTGGAGTGGGACTGTTTGTGTCTCATCATCAGCTGCTAGAGTGGGACTGTTTGTGTCTCATCATCAGCTGCTAGAGTGGGACTGTTTGTGTTTCATCATCAGCTGCTGGAGTGGGACTGTTTGTGTCTCATCATCAGCTGCTGGAGTGGGACTGTTTGTGTTTTATCATCAGCTGCTGGAGTGGGACTCTTTGTGTCTCATCTGCAGCTGCTGGAGTGGGACTGTTTGTGATTCATCATCAGCTGCTGGAGTGGGACTGTTTATGTTTCATCATCAGCTGCTGGAGTGGGACTGTTTGTGTCTCATCATCAGCTGCTGGAATGGGACTGTTTGTGTCTCATCATCAGCTGCTAGAGTGGGACTGTTTGTGTCTCATCATCAGCTGCTAGAGTGGGACTGTTTGTGTCTCATCATCAGCTGCTAGAGTGGGACTGTTTGTGTTTCATCATCAGCTGCTGGAGTGGGACTGTTTGTGTCTCATCATCAGCTGCTGGAGTGGGACTGTTTGTGTTTCATCTGCAGCTGCTGGAGTGGGACTGTTTGTGTTTCATCTGCAGCTGCTGGAGTGGGACTGTTTATGTTTCATCTGCAGCTGCTGGAGTGGGACTGTTTGTGTTTCATCTGCAGCTGCTGGAGTGGGACTGTTTGTGTTTCATCATCAGCTGCTGGAGTGGGACTGTTTGTGTTTCATCTGCTGCTGCTGGAGTGGGACTGTTTGTGTTTCATCATCAGCTGCTGGAGTGGGACTGCTTGTGTTTCATCTGCAGCTGCTGGAGTGGGACTGTTTGTGTTTCATCTGCAGCTGCTGGAGTGGGACTGTTTGTGTTTAATCATCAGCTGCTGGAGTGGGACTGTATGTTTCATCTGCAGCTGCTGGGGTGGGACTGTTTGTGTTTCATCTTCAGCTGCTGGAGTGGGACTGTTTATGTTTCATCTGCTGGAGTGGGACTGATTGTGTTTAATCTGCAGCTGCTGGAGTGGGACTGTTTATGTTTCATCTGCAACTGCTGGAGTGGGACCGTTTGATATCATCTGCAGCTGCTGGAGTGGGACTGTTTGTGTTTTATCATCAGCTGCTGGAGTGGGACTGTTTATGTTTCATCTGAAGCTGCTGGAGTGGGACTGTTTATGTTTCATCTGCAGCTGCTGGAGTGGGACTGTTTGTGTTTCATCTGCAGCTGCTGGAGTGGGACTGTTTATGTTTCATCTGCAGCTGCTGGAGTGGGACTGTTTGTGTTTCATCTGCAGCTGCTGGAGTGGGACTGTTTGTGTTTCATCTGCAGCTGCTGGAGTGGGACTGTTTGTGTTTCATCATCAGCTGCTGGAGTGGGACTGTTTGTGTTTCATCATCAGCTGCTGGAGTGGGACTGTTTGTGTTCCATCATCAGCTGCTGGAGTGGGACTGTTTGTGTTTCATCATCAGCTGCTGGAGTGGGACTGTTTGTGTTTCATCTGCAGCTGCTGGAGTGGGACTGTTTATGTTTCATCATCAGCTGCTGGAGTGGGACTGTTTGTGTCTCATCCTCAGCTGCTGGAGTGGGACTGTTTGTGTTTCATCATCAGCTGCTGGAGTGGGACTGTTTGTGTTTCATCTGCAGCTGCTGGAGTGGGACTGTTTATGATTCATCATCAGCTGCTGGAGTGGGACTGCTTGTGTTTCATCTGCAGCTGCTGGAGTGGGACTGTTTGTGTTTCATCTTCAGCTGCTGGAGTGGGACTGTTTATGTTTCATCTGCTGGAGTGGGACCGTTTGTGTTTAATCTGCAGCTGCTGGAGTGGGACTGTTTATGTTTCATCTGCAACTGCTGGAGTGGGACCGTTTGATATCATCTGCAGCTGCTGGAGTGGGACTGTTTGTGTTTCATCATCAGCTGCTGGAGTGGGACTGTTTGTGTCTCATCATCAACTGCTGGAGTGGGACTGTTTGTGTTTCATCTGCTGCTGCTGGAGTGGGACTGTTTGTGTTTCATCATCAGCTGCTGGAGTGGGACTGCTTGTGTTTCATCTGCAGCTGCTGGAGTGGGACTATTTGTGTTTCATCTGCAGCTGCTGGAGTGGGACTGTTTGTGTTTAATCATCAGCTGCTGGAGTGGGACTGTATGTTTCATCTGCAGCTGCTGGGGTGGGACTGTTTGTGTTTCATCTTCAGCTGCTGGAGTGGGACTGTTTATGTTTCATCTGCTGGAGTGGGACTGATTGTGTTTAATCTGCAGCTGCTGGAGTGGGACTGTTTATGTTTCATCTGCAACTGCTGGAGTGGGACCGTTTGATATCATCTGCAGCTGCTGGAGTGGGACTGTTTGTGTTTTATCATCAGCTGCTGGAGTGGGACTGTTTATGTTTCATCTGAAGCTGCTGGAGTGGGACTGTTTATGTTTCATCTGCAGCTGCTGGAGTGGGACTGTTTGTGTTTCATCTGCAGCTGCTGGAGTGGGACTGTTTATGTTTCATCTGCAGCTGCTGGAGTGGGACTGTTTGTGTTTCATCTGCAGCTGCTGGAGTGGGACTGTTTGTGTTTATTCTGCAGCTGCTGGAGTGGGACTGTTTGTGTTTCATCATCAGCTGCTGGAGTGGGACTGTTTGTGTTTCATCATCAGCTGCTGGAGTGGGACTGTTTGTGTTCCATCATCAGCTGCTGGAGTGGGACTGTTTGTGTTTCATCATCAGCTGCTGGAGTGGGACTGTTTGTGTTTCATCTGCAGCTGCTGGAGTAGGACTGTTTATGTTTCATCATCAGCTGCTGGAGTGGGACTGTTTGTGTCTCATCCTCAGCTGCTGGAGTGGGACTGTTTGTGTTTCATCATCAGCTGCTGGAGTGGGACTGTTTGTGTTTCATCTGCAGCTGCTGGAGTGGGACTGTTTATGATTCATCATCAGCTGCTGGAGTGGGACTGCTTGTGTTTCATCTGCAGCTGCTGGAGTGGGACTGTTTATGTTTCATCTGCAGCTGCTGGAGTGGGACTGTTTATGTTTCATCTTCAGCTGCTGGAGTGGGACTGTTTATGTTTCATCTGCTGGAGTGGGACCGTTTGTGTTTAATCTGCAGCTGCTGGAGTGGGACTGTTTATGTTTCATCTGCAACTGCTGGAGTGGGACCGTTTGATATCATCTGCAGCTGCTGGAGTGGGACTGTTTGTGTTTCATCATCAGCTGCTGGAGTGGGACTGTTTATGTTTCATCTGAAGCTGCTGGAGTGGGACTGTTTATGTTTCATCTGCAGCTGCTGGAGTGGGACTGTTTGTGTTTCATCATCAGCTGCTGGAGTGGGACTGTTTGTGTTTTATCATCAGCTGCTGGAGTGGGACTGTTTGTGTCTTATCTGCAGCTGCTGGAGTGGGACTGTTTATGTTTCATCATCAGCTGCTGGAGTGGGACTGTTTGTGTTTCATCATCAGCTGCTGGAGTGGGACTGTTTATGTTTTATCTGCAGCTGCTGGAGTGGGACTGTTTGTGTTTCATCTGCAGCTGCTGGAGTGGGACTGTTTTTGTTTGATCTGCAGCTGCTGGAGTGGGACTGTTTGTGTTTCATCATCAGCTGCTGGAGTGGGACTGTTTGTGTTTCATCATCAGCTGCTGGAGTGGGACTGTTTGTGTTTCATCTGCAGCTGCTGGAGTGGGACTGTTTTTGTTTGATCTGCAGCTGCTGGAGTGGGACTGTTTGTGTTTCATCATCAGCTGCTGGAGTGTGACTGTTTGTGTTTCATCATCAGCTGCTGGAGTGGGACTGTTTGTGTTTCATCATCAGCTGCTGGAGTGGGACTGTTTGTGTTTCATCTGCAGCTGCTGGAGTGGGACTGTTTGTGTCTCATCTGCAGCTGCTGGAGTGGGACTGTTTGTGTCTCATCTGCAGCTGCTGGAGTGGGACTGTTTGTGTTTCATCATCAGCTGCTGGAGTGGGACTGTTTGTAAAATATCTGCAGCTGCTGGAGTGGGACTGTTTATGATTCATCATCAGCTGCTGGAGTGAGACTGCTTGTGTTTCATCATCAGCTGCTGGAGTGAGACTGCTTGTGTTTCATCATCAGCTGCTGGAGTGGGACTGTTTATGTTTCATCTGCAGCTGCTGGAGTGGGACTGTTTGTTTTTCATCTGCAGCTGCTGGAGTGGGACTGTTTGTGTCTCATCATCAGCTGCTGGAGTGGGACTGTTTGTTTTTCATCTGCAGCTGCTGGAGTGGGACTGTTTGTGTCTCATCATCAGTTGCTGGAGTGGGACTGTTTATGTTTCATCATCAGCTGCTGGAGTGGGACTGTTTGTGTTTTTTCATCAGCAGCTGCTGGAGTGGGACTGTTTGTGTTTTTTCATCAGCTGCTGGAGTGGGACTGTTTGTGTTTCATCATCAGCTGCTGGAGTGGGACTTTTTTGTTTCATCTGCAGCTGCTGGAGTGGGACTGTTTGTGTCTCATCTGCAGCTGCTGGAGTGGGACTGTTTGTGTTTCATCTGCAGCTGCTGGAGTGGGACTGTTTGTGTCTCATCTGCAGCTGCTGGAGTGGGACTGTTTGTGTTTCATCCACAGCTGCTGGAGTGGGACAGTTTGTGTTTCATCTACAGCTGCTGGAGTGGGACTGTTTGTGTTTCATCATCAGCTGCTGGAGTGGGACTGTTTGTTTCATCATCAGCTGCTGGAGTGGGACTGTTTATGTTTCATCTGCAGCTGCTGGAGTGGGACTGTTTGTGTTTTATCATCAGCTGCTGGAGTGGGACTGTTTGTGTCTTATCTGCAGCTGCTGGAGTGGGACTGTTTGTGTTTCATCATCAGCTGCTGGAGTGGGACTGTTTGTGTTTCATCTGCAGCTGCTGGAGTGGGACTGTTTATGTTTCATCTGCAGCTGCTGGAGTGTGACTGTTTATGTTTCATCTGCAGCTGCTGGAGTGGGACTGTTTGTGTCTCATCTGCAGCTGCTGGAGTGGGACTGTTTATGTTTCATCTGCAGCTGCTGGAGTGGGACTGTTTATGTTTCATCTGCAGCTGCTGGAGTGTGACTGTTTATGTTTCATCTGCAGCTGCTGGAGTGGGATTGTTTGTGTCTCATCATCAGCTGCTGGAGTGGGACTGTTTGTGTTTCATCATCAGCTGCTGGAGTGGGACTGTTTGTGTTTCATCTGCAGCTGCTGGAGTGGGACTGTTTATGTTTCATCATCAGCTGCTGGAGTGGGACTGTTTGTGTCTCATCTGCAGCTGCTGGAGTGGGACTGTTTGTGTCTCACCATCAGCTGCTGGAGTGGGACTGTTTATGTTTCATCTGCAGCTGCTGGAGTGGGACTGTTTGTGTTTCATCATCAGCTGCTGGAGTGGGACTGTTTGTGTTTCATCATCAGCTGCTGGAGTGGGACTGTTTATGTTTCATCTGCAGCTGCTGGAGTGGGACTGTTTATGTTTCATCTGCAGATGCTGGAGTGGGACTGTTTGTGTCTCATCATCAGCTGCTAGAGTGGGACTGTTTGTGTCTCATCATCAGCTGCTGGAGTGGGACTGTTTATGTTTCATCATCAGCTGCTGGAGTGGGACTGTTTGTGTCTCATCATCAGCTGCTAGAGTGGGACTGTTTGTGTTTCATCATCAGCTGCTGGAGTGGGACTGTTTGTGTCTCATCATCAGCTGCTAGAGTGGGACTGTTTGTGTCTCATCTGTTGTTGTCCATATAAACTCAACCGTGTCGGGGCCGCGGGGGGCATTTGCTGTTCCTGTCACTATTGTCACATCAGCTGTTCTCTTTCCTACCGGAGCGTCTCTGTCACCGCTGTTCTCCTCGTTTCTATCAGCTTCCCTCTGTGTGTCACAGTGCACGTGGAGAAGACTCATGTGGCGCCGGGTGCCCGCCGCCTGTGCGCCGGGTGCCCGCGGCCTGTGCGCCGGGTGCCCGCGGCCTGTGCACCGGGTGCCCGCGGCCTGTGCGCCATGTGCCCGCGGCATGTTCGCCGGATGCCCGCTGCCTGTGCGCCGGGTGCCCGCCGCCTGTGCACCGGGTGCCCGCTGCCAGTGCGGCGGGTGCCCGCTGCCTATGCGCCGGGTGCCCGCTGCCTATGCGCCGGGTGCCCGCATTCAGTGCGGCGGGTGCCCGCTGCCAGTGCGCCGGGTGCCCGCTGCCTATGCGCCGGGTACCCGCTGCCAGTGCGGCGGGTGCCCGCTGCCTGTTCGCAGGGTGCCCGCTGCCTATGCGCCGGGTGCCCGCTGCCAGTGCGCCGGGTGCCCGCGGCCTGTGCGCCGGGTGCCCGCTGCCTATGCGCCGGGTGCCCGCTGCCTGTTCGCCGGGTATCCGCTGCCTATGCGCCGGGTGCCCGCTGCCAGTGCGGCGGTTGCCCGCTGCCATAGCGCCGGGTGCCCTCTGTTTATGTTTCATCATCAGCTGCTGGAGTGGGACTGTTTGTGTCTCATCTGCAGCTGCTGGAGTGGGACTGTTTGTGTCTCATCTGCAGCTGCTGGAGTGGGACTGTTTATGTTTCATCATCAGCTGCTGGAGTGGGACTGTTTGTGTCTCATCTGCAGCTGCTGGAGTTGGACTTTTTGTGTTTCATCTGCAGCTGCTGGAGTGGGACTGTTTGTGTTTCATCTGCAGCTGCTGGAGTGGGACTGTTTACGATTCATCATCAGCTGCTAGAGTGGGACTGTTTGTGTCTCATCATCAGCTGCTGGAGTGGGACTGTTTGTGTCTCATCATCAGCTGCTAGAGTGGGACTGTTTGTGTCTCATCATCAGCTGCTAGAGTGGGACTGTTTGTGTCTCATCATCAGCTGCTAGAGTGGGACTGTTTGTGTTTCATCATCAGCTGCTGGAGTGGGACTGTTTGTGTCTCATCATCAGCTGCTGGAGTGGGACTGTTTGTATTTCATCATCAGCTGCTGGAGTGGGACTGTTTGTGTCTCATCATCAGCTGCTGGAGTGGGACTGTTTGTGTCTCATCATCAGCTGCTGGAGTGGGACTGTTTGTGTCTCATCATCAGCTGCTAGAGTGGGACTGTTTGTGTCTCATCATCAGCTGCTAGAGTGGGACTGTTTGTGTTTCATCATCAGCTGCTGGAGTTGGACTGTTTGTGTCTCATCTGCAGCTGCTGGAGTGGGACTGTTTGTGTCTCATCTGCAGCTGCTGGAGTGGGACTGTTTATGTTTCATCATCAGCTGCTGGAGTGGGACTGTTTGTGTTTCATCTACAGCTGCTGGAGTGGGACTGTTTATGTTTAACTGCAGCTGCTGGAGTGGGACTGTTTGTGTTTCATCATCAGCTGCTGGAGTGGGACTGTTTGTGTTCCATCATCAGCTGCTGGAGTGGGACTGTTTGTGTTTCACCTGCAGCTGCTGGAGTGGGACTGTTTGTGTTTCATCTGCAGCTGCTGGAGTGGGACTGTTTATGTTTCATCTGCAGCTGCTGGAGTGGGACTGTTTGTGTTTCATCTGCAGCTGCTGGAGTGGGACTGTTTGTGTTTCATCTGCAGCTGCTGGAGTGGGACTGTTTATGTTTCATCTGCAGCTGCTGGAGTGGGACTGTTTGTGTTTCATCATCAGCTGCTGGAGTGGGACTGTTTGTGTCTTATCTGCAGCTGCTGGAGTGGGACTGTTTATGTTTCATCATCAGCTGCTGGAGTGGGACTGTTTGTGTTTCATCATCAGCTGCTGGAGTGGGACTGTTTATGTTTTATCTGCAGCTGCTGGAGTGGGACTGTTTGTGTTTCATCTGCAGCTGCTGGAGTGGGACTGTTTTTGTTTGATCTGCAGCTGCTGGAGTGGGACTGTTTGTGTTTCATCATCAGCTGCTGGAGTGGGACTGTTTGTGTTTCATCATCAGCTGCTGGAGTGGGACTGTTTGTGTTTCATCTGCAGCTGCTGGAGTGGGACTGTTTTTGTTTGATCTGCAGCTGCTGGAGTGGGACTGTTTGTGTTTCATCATCAGCTGCTGGAGTGTGACTGTTTGTGTTTCATCATCAGCTGCTGGAGTGGGACTGTTTGTGTTTCATCATCAGCTGCTGGAGTGGGACTGTTTGTGTTTCATCTGCAGCTGCTGGAGTGGGACTGTTTGTGTCTCATCTGCAGCTGCTGGAGTGGGACTGTTTGTGTCTCATCTGCAGCTGCTGGAGTGGGACTGTTTGTGTTTCATCATCAGCTGCTGGAGTGGGACTGTTTGTAAAATATCTGCAGCTGCTGGAGTGGGACTGTTTGTGTCTCATCATCAGTTGCTGGAGTGGGACTGTTTATGTTTCATCATCAGCTGCTGGAGTGGGACTGTTTGTGTTTTTTCATCAGCAGCTGCTGGAGTGGGACTGTTTGTGTTTTTTCATCAGCTGCTGGAGTGGGACTGTTTGTGTTTCATCATCAGCTGCTGGAGTGGGACTTTTTTGTTTCATCTGCAGCTGCTGGAGTGGGACTGTTTGTGTCTCATCTGCAGCTGCTGGAGTGGGACTGTTTGTGTTTCATCTGCAGCTGCTGGAGTGGGACTGTTTGTGTCTCATCTGCAGCTGCTGGAGTGGGACTGTTTGTGTTTCATCCACAGCTGCTGGAGTGGGACAGTTTGTGTTTCATCTACAGCTGCTGGAGTGGGACTGTTTGTGTTTCATCATCAGCTGCTGGAGTGGGACTGTTTGTTTCATCATCAGCTGCTGGAGTGGGACTGTTTATGTTTCATCTGCAGCTGCTGGAGTGGGACTGTTTGTGTTTTATCATCAGCTGCTGGAGTGGGACTGTTTGTGTCTTATCTGCAGCTGCTGGAGTGGGACTGTTTGTGTTTCATCATCAGCTGCTGGAGTGGGACTGTTTGTGTTTCATCTGCAGCTGCTGGAGTGGGACTGTTTATGTTTCATCTGCAGCTGCTGGAGTGTGACTGTTTATGTTTCATCTGCAGCTGCTGGAGTGGGACTGTTTGTGTCTCATCTGCAGCTGCTGGAGTGGGACTGTTTAAGTTTCATCTGCAGCTGCTGGAGTGGGACTGTTTATGTTTCATCTGCAGCTGCTGGAGTGTGACTGTTTATGTTTCATCTGCAGCTGCTGGAGTGGGATTGTTTGTGTCTCATCATCAGCTGCTGGAGTGGGACTGTTTGTGTTTCATCATCAGCTGCTGGAGTGGGACTGTTTGTGTTTCATCTGCAGCTGCTGGAGTGGGACTGTTTATGTTTCATCATCAGCTGCTGGAGTGGGACTGTTTGTGTCTCATCTGCAGCTGCTGGAGTGGGACTGTTTGTGTCTCACCATCAGCTGCTGGAGTGGGACTGTTTATGTTTCATCTGCAGCTGCTGGAGTGGGACTGTTTGTGTTTCATCATCAGCTGCTGGAGTGGGACTGTTTGTGTTTCATCATCAGCTGCTGGAGTGGGACTGTTTATGTTTCATCTGCAGCTGCTGGAGTGGGACTGTTTATGTTTCATCTGCAGATGCTGGAGTGGGACTGTTTGTGTCTCATCATCAGCTGCTAGAGTGGGACTGTTTGTGTCTCATCATCAGCTGCTGGAGTGGGACTGTTTATGTTTCATCATCAGCTGCTGGAGTGGGACTGTTTGTGTCTCATCATCAGCTGCTAGAGTGGGACTGTTTGTGTTTCATCATCAGCTGCTGGAGTGGGACTGTTTGTGTCTCATCATCAGCTGCTAGAGTGGGACTGTTTGTGTCTCATCTGTTGTTGTCCATATAAACTCAACCGTGTCGGGGCCGCGGGGGGCATTTGCTGTTCCTGTCACTATTGTCACATCAGCTGTTCTCTTTCCTACCGGAGCGTCTCTGTCACCGCTGTTCTCCTCGTTTCTATCAGCTTCCCTCTGTGTGTCACAGTGCACGTGGAGAAGACTCATGTGGCGCCGGGTGCCCGCCGCCTGTGCGCCGGGTGCCCGCGGCCTGTGCGCCGGGTGCCCGCGGCCTGTGCACCGGGTGCCCGCCGCCTGTGCGCCATGTGCCCGCGGCATGTTCGCCGGATGCCCGCTGCCTGTGCGCCGGGTGCCCGCCGCCTGTGCACCGGGTGCCCGCTGCCAGTGCGGCGGGTGCCCGCTGCCTATGCGCCGGGTGCCCGCTGCCTATGCGCCGGGTGCCCGCATTCAGTGCGGCGGGTGCCCGCTGCCAGTGCGCCGGGTGCCCGCTGCCTATGCGCCGGGTACCCGCTGCCAGTGCGGCGGGTGCCCGCTGCCTGTTCGCAGGGTGCCCGCTGCCTATGCGCCGGGTGCCCGCTGCCAGTGCGCCGGGTGCCCGCGGCCTGTGCGCCGGGTGCCCGCTGCCTATGCGCCGGGTGCCCGCTGCCTGTTCGCCGGGTATCCGCTGCCTATGCGCCGGGTGCCCGCTGCCAGTGCGGCGGTTGCCCGCTGCCATAGCGCCGGGTGCCCTCTGTTTATGTTTCATCATCAGCTGCTGGAGTGGGACTGTTTGTGTCTCATCTGCAGCTGCTGGAGTGGGACTGTTTGTGTCTCATCTGCAGCTGCTGGAGTGGGACTGTTTATGTTTCATCATCAGCTGCTGGAGTGGGACTGTTTGTGTCTCATCTGCAGCTGCTGGAGTTGGACTTTTTGTGTTTCATCATCAGCTGCTGGAGTGGGACTGTTTGTGTTTCATCTGCAGCTGCTGGAGTGGGACTGTTTACGATTCATCATCAGCTGCTAGAGTGGGACTGTTTGTGTCTCATCATCAGCTGCTGGAGTGGGACTGTTTGTGTCTCATCATCAGCTGCTAGAGTGGGACTGTTTGTGTCTCATCATCAGCTGCTAGAGTGGGACTGTTTGTGTCTCATCATCAGCTGCTAGAGTGGGACTGTTTTTGTTTCATCATCAGCTGCTGGAGTGGGACTGTTTGTGTCTCATCATCAGCTGCTGGAGTGGGACTGTTTGTATTTCATCATCAGCTGCTGGAGTGGGACTGTTTGTGTCTCATCATCAGCTGCTGGAGTGGGACTGTTTGTGTCTCATCATCAGCTGCTGGAGTGGGACTGTTTGTGTCTCATCATCAGCTGCTAGAGTGGGACTGTTTGTGTCTCATCATCAGCTGCTAGAGTGGGACTGTTTGTGTTTCATCATCAGCTGCTGGAGTTGGACTGTTTGTGTCTCATCTGCAGCTGCTGGAGTGGGACTGTTTGTGTCTCATCTGCAGCTGCTGGAGTGGGACTGTTTATGTTTCATCATCAGCTGCTGGAGTGGGACTGTTTGTGTTTCATCTACAGCTGCTGGAGTGGGACTGTTTATGTTTAACTGCAGCTGCTGGAGTGGGACTGTTTGTGTTTCATCATCAGCTGCTGGAGTGGGACTGTTTGTGTTCCATCATCAGCTGCTGGAGTGGGACTGTTTGTGTTTCACCTGCAGCTGCTGGAGTGGGACTGTTTGTGTTTCATCTGCAGCTGCTGGAGTGGGACTGTTTATGTTTCATCTGCAGCTGCTGGAGTGGGACTGTTTGTGTTTCATCTGCAGCTGCTGGAGTGGGACTGTTTGTGTTTCATCTGCAGCTGCTGGAGTGGGACTGTTTATGTTTCATCTGCAGCTGCTGGAGTGGGACTGTTTGTGTTTCATCTGCAGCTGCTGGAGTGGGACTGTTTGTGTTTCATCTGCAGCTGCTGGAGTGGGACTGTTTGTGTTTCATCATCAGCTACTGGAGTGGGACTGTTTGTGTTTCATCTGCTGCTGCTGGAGTGGGAATGTTTGTGTTTCATCATCAGCTGCTGGAGTGGGACTGCTTGTGTTTCATCTGCAGCTGCTGGAGTGGGACTGTTTGTGTTTCATCTGCAGCTGCTGGAGTGGGACTGTTTGTGTTTAATCATCAGCTGCTGGAGTGGGACTGTATGTTTCATCTGCAGCTGCTGGGGTGGGACTGTTTGTGTTTCATCTTCAGCTGCTGGAGTGGGACTGTTTATGTTTCATCTGTTGGAGTGGGACTGATTGTGTTTAATCTGCAGCTGCTGGAGTGGGACTGTTTATGTTTCATCTGCAACTGCTGGAGTGGGACCGTTTGATATCATCTGCAGCTGCTGGAGTGGGACTGTTTGTGTTTCATCATCAGCTGCTGGAGTGGGACTGTTTGTGTTTTATCATCAGCTGCTGGAGTGGGACTGTTTATGTTTCATCTGAAGCTGCTGGAGTGGGACTGTTTATGTTTCATCTGCAGCTGCTGGAGTGGGACTGTTTGTGTTTCATCTGCAGCTGCTGGAGTGGGACTGTTTATGTTTCATCTGCAGCTGCTGGAGTGGGACTGTTTGTGTTTCATCTGCAGCTGCTGGAGTGGGACTGTTTGTGTTTCATCATCAGCTGCTGGAGTGGGACTGTTTGTGTTTCATCATCAGCTGCTGGAGTGGGATTGTTTGTGTTTCATCATCAGCTGCTGGAGTGGGACTGTTTGTGTTCCATCATCAGCTGCTGGAGTGGGACTGTTTGTGTTTCATCATCAGCTGCTGGAGTGGGACTGTTTGTGTTTCATCTGCAGCTGCTGGAGTAGGACTGTTTATGTTTCATCATCAGCTGCTGGAGTTGGACTGTTTGTGTCTCATCATCAGCTGCTGGAGTGGGACTGTTTGTGTTTCATCATCAGCTGCTGGAGTGGGACTGTTTGTGTTTCATCTGCAGCTGCTGGAGTGGGACTGTTTATGATTCATCATCAGCTGCTGGAGTGGGACTGCTTGTGTTTCATCTGCAGCTGCTGGAGGGGGACTGTTTATGTTTCATCTGCAGCTGCTGGAGTGGGACTGTTTGTGTTTCATCTTCAGCTGCTGGAGTGGGACTGTTTATGTTTCATCTGCTGGAGTGGGACCGTTTGTGTTTAATCTGCAGCTGCTGGAGTGGGACTGTTTATGTTTCATCTGCAACTGCTGGAGTGGGACCGTTTGATATCATCTGCAGCTGCTGGAGTGGGACTGTTTGTGTTTCATCATCAGCTGCTGGAGTGGGACTGTTTATGTTTCATCTGAAGCTGCTGGAGTGGGACTGTTTATGTTTCATCTGCAGCTGCTGGAGTGGGACTGTTTGTGTTTCATCATCAGCTGCTGGAGTGGGACTGTTTGTGTTTTATCATCAGCTGCTGGAGTGGGACTGTTTGTGTCTTATCTGCAGCTGCTGGAGTGGGACTGTTTATGTTTCATCATCAGCTGCTGGAGTGGGACTGTTTGTGTTTCATCATCAGCTGCTGGAGTGGGACTGTTTGTGTTTCATCTGCAGCTGCTGGAGTGGGACTGTTTGTGTTTCATCATCAGCTGCTGGAGTGTGACTGTTTGTGTTTCATCATAAGCTGCTGGAGTGGGACTGTTTGTGTTTCATCATCAGCTGCTGGAGTGGGACTGTTTATGTTTTATCTGCAGCTGCTGGAGTGGGACTGTTTGTGTTTCATCATCAGCTGCTGGAGTGGGACTGTTTGTTTCATCATCAGCTGCTGGAGTGGGACTGTTTATGTTTCATCTGCAGCTGCTGGAGTGGGACTGTTTGTGTTTTATCATCAGCTGCTGGAGTGGGACTGTTTGTGTCTTATCTGCAGCTGCTGGAGTGGGACTGTTTATGTTTCATCATCAGCTGCTGGAGTGGGACTGTTTGTGTTTCATCATCAGCTGCTGGAGTGGGACTGTTTATGTTTTATCTGCAGCTGCTGGAGTGGGACTGTTTGTGTTTCATCTGCAGCTGCTGGAGTGGGACTGTTTGTGTTTCATCATCAGCTGCTGGAGTGGGACTGTTTGTGTTTCATCTGCAGCTGCTGGAGTGGGACTGTTTATGTTTCATCTGCAGCTGCTGGAGTGTGACTGTTTATGTTTCATCTGCAGCTGCTGGAGTGGGACTGTTTGTGTCTCATCTGCAGCTGCTGGAGTGGGACTGTTTGTGTTTCATCATCAGCTGCTGGAGTGTGACTGTTTATGTTTCATCTGCAGCTGCTGGAGTGGGACTGTTTGTGTCTCATCTGCAGCTGCTGGAGTGGGACTGTTTGTGTTTCATCTGCAGCTGCTGGAGTGGGACTGTTTATGTTTCATCTGCAGCTGCTGAAGTGGGACTGTTTATGTTTCATCTGCAGCTGCTGGAGTGTGACTGTTTATGTTTCATCTGCAGCTGCTGGAGTGGGATTGTTTGTGTCTCATCATCAGCTGCTGGAGTGGGACTGTTTGTGTTTCATCATCAGCTGCTGGAGTGGGACTGTTTGTGTTTCATCTGCAGCTGCTGGAGTGGGACTGTTTATGTTTCATCATCAGCTGCTGGAGTGGGACTGTTTGTGTCTCATCTGCAGCTGCTGGAGTGGGACTGTTTGTGTCTCACCATCAGCTGCTGGAGTGGGACTGTTTATGTTTCATCTGCAGCTGCTGGAGTGGGACTGTTTGTGTTTCATCATCAACTGCTGGAGTGGGACTGTTTATGTTTCATCTGCAGCTGCTGGAGTGGGACTGTTTGTGTCTCATCATCAGCTGCTGGAGTGGGACTGTTTATGTCTCATCATCAGCTGCTGGAGTGGGACTGTTTGTGTCTCATCATCAGCTGCTGGAGTGGGACTGTTTGTGTTTCATCATCAGCTGCTGGAGTGGGACTGTTTGTGTCTCATCATCAGCTGCTGGAGTGAGACTGTTTGTGTCTCATCTGCAGCTGCTGGAGTGGGACTGTTTGTGTCTCATCTGCAGCTGCTGGAGTGGGACTGTTTGTGTTTCATCATCAGCTGCTGGAGTGGGACTGTTTGTGTCTCATCATCAGATGCTGGAGTGGGACTGTTTGTGTCTCATCATCAGCTGCTGGAGTGGGACTGTTTGTGTCTCATCTGCAGCTGCTGGAGTGGGACTGTTTGTGTCTCATCTGCAGCTGCTGGAGTGGGACTGTTTATGTTTCATCATCAGCTGCTGGAGTGGGACTGTTTGTGTCTCATCTGCAGCTGCTGGAGTTGGACTTTTTGTGTTTCATCATCAGCTGCTGGAGTGGGACTGTTTGTGTTTCATCTGCAGCTGCTGGAGTGGGACTGTTTACGATTCATCATCAGCTGCTGGAGTGGGACTGCTTGTGTTTCATCATCAGCTGCTGGAGTGGGACTGTTTGTGTTTCATCTACAGCTGCTGGAGTGGGACTGTTTGTGTTTCATCATCAGCTGCTAGAGTGGGACTGTTTGTGTCTCATCATCAGCTGCTGGAGTGGGACTGTTTATGTTTCATCATCAGCTGCTGGAGTGGGACTGTTTGTGTCTCATCATCAGCTGCTGGAGTGGGACTGTTTGTGTTTCATCATCAGCTGCTGGAGTGGGACTGTTTGTGTCTCATCATCAGCTGCTAGAGTGGGACTGTTTGTGTTTCATCATCAGCTGCTGGAGTGGGACTGTTTGTGTTTCATCTACAGCTGCTGGAGTGGGACTGTTTGTGTTTCATCATCAGCTGCTAGAGTGGGACTGTTTGTGTCTCATCATCAGCTGCTAGAGTGGGACTGTTTGTGTCTCATCATCAGCTGCTAGAGTGGGACTGTTTGTGTCTCATCATCAGCTGCTAGAGTGGGACTGTTTGTGTCTCATCATCAGCTGCTAGAGTGGGACTGTTTGTGTTTCATCATCAGCTGCTGGAGTGGGACTGTTTGTGTCTTATCATCAGCTGCTGGAGTGGGACTGTTTGTGTCTCATCATCAGCTGCTAGAGTGGGACTGTTTGTGTCTCATCATCAGCTGCTAGAGTGGGACTGTTTGTGTTTCATCATCAGCTGCTGGAGTGGGACTGTTTGTGTTTCATCTGCAGCTGCTGGAGTGGGACTTTTTTGTTTCATCTGCAGCTGCTGGAGTGGGACTGTTTGTGTCTCATCTGCAGCTGCTGGAGTGGGACTGTTTGTGTTTCATCTGCAGCTGCTGGAGTGGGACTGTTTGTGTCTCATCTGCAGCTGCTGGAGTGGGACTGTTTGTGTTTCATCATCAGCTGCTGGAGTGGGACTTTTTTGTTTCATCTGAAGCTGCTGGAGTGGGACTGTTTGTGTCTCATCTGCAGCTGCTGGAGTGGGACTGTTTGTGTTTCATCTGCAGCTGCTGGAGTGGGACTGTTTGTGTCTCATCTGCAGCTGCTGGAGTGGGACTGTTTGTGTTTCATCTGCAGCTGCTGGAGTGGGACAGTTTGTGTTTCATCTACAGCTGCTGGAGTGGGACTGTTTGTGTTTCATCATCAGCTGCTGGAGTGGGACTGTTTGTTTCATCATCAGCTGCTGGAGTGGGACTGTTTATGTTTCATCTGCAGCTGCTGGAGTGGGACTGTTTGTGTTTTATCATCAGCTGCTGGAGTGGGACTGTTTGTGTCTTATCTGCAGCTGCTGGAGTGGGACTGTTTATGTTTCATCATCAGCTGCTGGAGTGGGACTGTTTGTGTTTCATCATCAGCTGCTGGAGTGGGACTGTTTATGTTTTATCTGCAGCTGCTGGAGTGGGACTGTTTGTGTTTCATCTGCAGCTGCTGGAGTGGGACTGTTTGTGTTTCATCATCAGCTGCTGGAGTGGGACTGTTTGTGTTTCATCTGCAGCTGCTGGAGTGGGACTGTTTATGTTTCATCTGCAGCTGCTGGAGTGTGACTGTTTATGTTTCATCTGCAGCTGCTGGAGTGGGACTGTTTGTGTCTCATCTGCAGCTGCTGGAGTGGGACTGTTTATGTTTTATCTGCAGCTGCTGGAGTGGGACTGTTTATGTTTCATCTGCAGCTGCTGGAGTGTGACTGTTTATGTTTCATCTGCAGCTGCTGGAGTGGGATTGTTTGTGTCTCATCATCAGCTGCTGGAGTGGGACTGTTTGTGTTTCATCATCAGCTGCTGGAGTGGGACTGTTTGTGTTTCATCTACAGCTGCTGGAGTGGGACTGTTTGTGTTTCATCATCAGCTGCTAGAGTGGGACTGTTTGTGTCTCATCATCAGCTGCTAGAGTGGGACTGTTTGTGTCTCATCATCAGCTGCTGGAGTGGGACTGTTTGTGTCTCATCATCAGCTGCTGGAGTGGGACTGTTTGTGTCTCATCATCAGCTGCTAGAGTGGGACTGTTTGTGTCTCATCATCAGCTGCTAGAGTGGGACTGTTTGTGTCTCATCATCAGCTGCTAGAGTGGGACTGTTTGTGTTTCATCATCAGCTGCTGGAGTGGGACTGTTTGTGTCTCATCATCAGCTGCTGGAGTGGGACTGTTTGTGTTTCATCATCAGCTGCTGGAGTGGGACTGTTTGTGTCTCATCATCAGCTGCTGGAGTGGGACTGTTTGTGTCTCATCATCAGCTGCTGGAGTGGGACTGTTTGTGTCTCATCATCAGCTGCTAGAGTGGGACTGTTTGTGTCTCATCATCAGCTGCTAGAGTGGGACTGTTTGTGTTTCATCATCAGCTGCTGGAGTGGGACTGTTTGTGTCTCATCATCAGCTGCTAGAGTGGGACTGTTTGTGTTTCATCATCAGCTGCTGGAGTGGGACTGTTTGTGTCTCATCATCAGCTGCTAGAGTGGGACTGTTTGTGTCTCATCTGCAGCTGCTGGAGTGGGACTGTTTGTGTTTCATCATCAGCTGCTGGAGTGGGACTGTTTGTGTCTCATCATCAGATGCTGGAGTGGGACTGTTTGTGTCTCATCATCAGCTGCTGGAGTGGGACTGTTTGTGTCTCATCTGCAGCTGCTGGAGTGGGACTGTTTGTGTCTCATCTGCAGCTGCTGGAGTGGGACTGTTTATGTTTCATCATCAGCTGCTGGAGTGGGACTGTTTGTGTCTCATCTGCAGCTGCTGGAGTTGGACTTTTTGTGTTTCATCATCAGCTGCTGGAGTGGGACTGTTTGTGTTTCATCTGCAGCTGCTGGAGTGGGACTGTTTACGATTCATCATCAGCTGCTGGAGTGGGACTGCTTGTGTTTCATCATCAGCTGCTGGAGTGGGACTGTTTGTGTTTCATCTACAGCTGCTGGAGTGGGACTGTTTGTGTTTCATCATCAGCTGCTAGAGTGGGACTGTTTGTGTCTCATCATCAGCTGCTGGAGTGGGACTGTTTATGTTTCATCATCAGCTGCTGGAGTGGGACTGTTTGTGTCTCATCATCAGCTGCTGGAGTGGGACTGTTTGTGTTTCATCATCAGCTGCTGGAGTGGGACTGTTTGTGTCTCATCATCAGCTGCTAGAGTGGGACTGTTTGTGTTTCATCATCAGCTGCTGGAGTGGGACTGTTTGTGTTTCATCTACAGCTGCTGGAGTGGGACTGTTTGTGTTTCATCATCAGCTGCTAGAGTGGGACTGTTTGTGTCTCATCATCAGCTGCTAGAGTGGGACTGTTTGTGTCTCATCATCAGCTGCTGGAGTGGGACTGTTTGTGTCTCATCATCAGCTGCTGGAGTGGGACTGTTTGTGTCTCATCATCAGCTGCTAGAGTGGGACTGTTTGTGTCTCATCATCAGCTGCTAGAGTGGGACTGTTTGTGTTTCATCATCAGCTGCTGGAGTGGGACTCTTTGTGTCTTATCATCAGCTGCTGGAGTGGGACTGTTTGTGTCTCATCATCAGCTGCTAGAGTGGGACTGTTTGTGTCTCATCATCAGCTGCTAGAGTGGGACTGTTTGTGTTTCATCATCAGCTGCTGGAGTGGGACTGTTTGTGTTTCATCTGCAGCTGCTGGAGTGGGACTTTTTTGTTTCATCTGCAGCTGCTGGAGTGGGACTGTTTGTGTCTCATCTGCAGCTGCTGGAGTGGGACTGTTTGTGTTTCATCTGCAGCTGCTGGAGTGGGACTGTTTGTGTCTCATCTGCAGCTGCTGGAGTGGGACTGTTTGTGTTTCATCATCAGCTGCTGGAGTGGGACTTTTTTGTTTCATCTGAAGCTGCTGGAGTGGGACTGTTTGTGTCTCATCTGCAGCTGCTGGAGTGGGACTGTTTGTGTTTCATCTGCAGCTGCTGGAGTGGGACTGTTTGTGTCTCATCTGCAGCTGCTGGAGTGGGACTGTTTGTGTTTCATCTGCAGCTGCTGGAGTGGGACAGTTTGTGTTTCATCTACAGCTGCTGGAGTGGGACTGTTTGTGTTTCATCATCAGCTGCTGGAGTGGGACTGTTTGTTTCATCATCAGCTGCTGGAGTGGGACTGTTTATGTTTCATCTGCAGCTGCTGGAGTGGGACTGTTTGTGTTTTATCATCAGCTGCTGGAGTGGGACTGTTTGTGTCTTATCTGCAGCTGCTGGAGTGGGACTGTTTATGTTTCATCATCAGCTGCTGGAGTGGGACTGTTGGTGTTTCATCATCAGCTGCTGGAGTGGGACTGTTTATGTTTTATCTGCAGCTGCTGGAGTGGGACTGTTTGTGTTTCATCTGCAGCTGCTGGAGTGGGACTGTTTGTGTTTCATCATCAGCTGCTGGAGTGGGACTGTTTGTGTTTCATCTGCAGCTGCTGGAGTGGGACTGTTTATGTTTCATCTGCAGCTGCTGGAGTGTGACTGTTTATGTTTCATCTGCAGCTGCTGGAGTGGGACTGTTTGTGTTTCATCTGAAGCTGCTGGAGTGTGACTGTTTATGTTTCATCTGCAGCTGCTGGAGTGGGATTGTTTGTGTCTCATCATCAGCTGCTGGAGTGGGACTGTTTGTGTTTCATCATCAGCTGCTGGAGTGGGACTGTTTGTGTTTCATCTACAGCTGCTGGAGTGGGACTGTTTGTGTTTCATCATCAGCTGCTAGAGTGGGACTGTTTGTGTCTCATCATCAGCTGCTAGAGTGGGACTGTTTGTGTCTCATCATCAGCTGCTGGAGTGGGACTGTTTGTGTCTCATCATCAGCTGCTGGAGTGGGACTGTTTGTGTTTCATCATCAGCTGCTGGAGTGGGACTGTTTGTGTCTCATCATCAGCTGCTGGAGTGGGACTGTTTGTGTCTCATCATCAGCTGCTGGAGTGGGACTGTTTGTGTCTCATCATCAGCTGCTAGAGTGGGACTGTTTGTGTCTCATCATCAGCTGCTAGAGTGGGACTGTTTGTGTTTCATCATCAGCTGCTGGAGTGGGACTGTTTGTGTCTCATCATCAGCTGCTGGAGTGGGACTGTTTGTGTTTCATCATCAGCTGCTGGAGTGGGACTGTTTGTGTCTCATCATCAGCTGCTGGAGTGGGACTGTTTGTGTCTCATCATCAGCTGCTGGAGTGGGACTGTTTGTGTCTCATCATCAGCTGCTAGAGTGGGACTGTTTGTGTCTCATCATCAGCTGCTAGAGTGGGACTGTTTGTGTTTCATCATCAGCTGCTGGAGTGGGACTGTTTGTGTCTCATCATCAGCTGCTGGAGTGGGACTGTTTGTGTCTCATCATCAGCTGCTAGAGTGGGACTGTTTGTGTCTCATCATCAGCTGCTAGAGTGGGACTGTTTGTGTCTCATCTGTTGTTGTCCATATAAACTCAACCGTGTCGGGGCCGCGGGGGGCATTTGCTGTTCCTGTCACTATTGTCACATCAGCTGTTCTCTTTCCTACCGGAGCGTCTCTGTCACCGCTGTTCTCCTCGTTTCTATCAGCTTCCCTCTGTGTGTCACAGTGCACGTGGACAAGACTCATGTGGCGCCGGGTGCCCCCGGCCTGTGCGCCAGGTGCCCGCCGCCTGTGCGCCATGTGCCCGCGGCATGTTCGCCGGATGCCCGCGGCCTGTTCGCCGGGTGCCCGCCGCCTGTGCACCGGGTGCCCGCTGCCTATGCGCCGGGTGCCCGCTGCCTATGCGCCGGGTGCCCGCTGCCTATGCGCCGGGTGCCCGCTGCCTATGCGCCGGGTGCCCGCATTCAGTGCGGCGGGTGCCAGCTGCCAGTGCGCCGGGTGCCCGCTGCCTATGCGCCGGGTACCCGCTGCCAGTGCGGCGGGTGCCAGCTGCCAGTGCGCCGGGTGCCCGCTGCCTATGCGCCGGGTACCCGCTGCCAGTGCGGCGGGTGCCCGCTGCCTGTTCGCCGGGTGCCCGCTGCCTATGCGCCGGGTGCCCGCTGCCAGTGCGCCGGGTGCCCGCGGCCTGTGCGCCGGGTGCCCGCTGCCTATGCGCCGGGTGCCCGCTGCCTGTTCGCCGGGTATCCGCTGCCATAGCGCAGGGTGCCCGCGGCCAGTGCGCCGGGTGCCCGCGGCCTGTGCGCCGGGTGCCCGCTGCCTATGCGCCGGGTGCCCGCTGCCTGTTCGCCGGGTATCCGCTGCCTATGCGCCGGGTGCCCGCTGCCATAGCGCCGGGTGCCCTCTGTTTATGTTTCATCATCAGCTGCTGGAGTGGGACTGTTTGTGTCTCATCTGCAGCTGCTGGAGTGGGACTGTTTGTGTCTCATCTGCAGCTGCTGGAGTGGGACTGTTTATGTTTCATCATCAGCTGCTGGAGTGGGACTGTTTGTGTCTCATCTGCAGCTGCTGGAGTTGGACTTTTTGTGTTTCATCATCAGCTGCTGGAGTGGGACTGTTTGTGTTTCATCTGCAGCTGCTGGAGTGGGACTGTTTACGATTCATCATCAGCTGCTGGAGTGGGACTGCTTGTGTTTCATCATCAGCTGATGGAGTGGGACTGTTTGTGTTTCATCTACAGCTGCTGGAGTGGGACTGTTTGTGTTTCATCATCAGCTGCTAGAGTGGGACTGTTTGTGTCTCATCATCAGCTGCTGGAGTGGGACTGTTTATGTTTCATCTGCAGCTGCTGGAGTGGGACTGTTTGTGTGTCATCATCAGCTGCTGGAGTGGGACTGTTTATGTTTCATCATCAGCTGCTGGAGTGGGACTGTTTGTGTTTCATCATCAGCTGCTGGAGTGGGACTGTTTGTGTTTCATCATCAGCTGCTGGAGTGGGACTGTTTGTGTCTCATCATCAGCTGCTGGAGTGGGACTGTTTGTGTCTCATCTGCAGCTGCTGGAGTGGGACTGTTTGTGATTCATCATCAGCTGCTGGAGTGGGACTGTTTATGTTTCATCATCAGCTGCTGGAGTGGGACTGTTTGTGTCTCATCATCAGCTGCTGGAGCTGGACTGTTTGTGTCTCATCATCAGCTGCTAGAGTGGGACTGTTTGTGTCTCATCATCAGCTGCTAGAGTGGGACTGTTTGTGTCTCATCATCAGCTGCTAGAGTGGGACTGTTTGTGTTTCATCATCAGCTGCTGGAGTGGGACTGTTTGTGTCTCATCATCAGCTGCTGGAGTGGGACTGTTTGTATTTCATCATCAGCTGCTGGAGTGGGACTGTTTGTGTCTTATCATCAGCTGCTGGAGTGGGACTGTTTGTGTCTCATCATCAGCTGCTGGAGTGGGACTGTTTGTGTCTCATCATCAGCTGCTAGAGTGGGACTGTTTGTGTCTCATCATCAGCTGCTAGAGTGGGACTGTTTGTGTTTCATCACCAGCTGCTGGAGTGGGACTTTTTGTGTTTCATCATCAGCTGCTGGAGTGTGACTGTTTATGTTTCATCTGCAGCTGCTGGAGTGGGATTGTTTGTGTCTCATCAGCTGCTGGAGTGGGACTGTTTGTGTTTCATCATCAGCTGCTGGAGTGGGACTGTTTGTGTTTCATCTGCAGCTGCTGGAGTGGGACTGTTTATGTTTCATCATCAGCTGCTGGAGTGGGACTGTTTGTGTCTCATCTGCAGCTGCTGGAGTGGGACTGTTTGTGTCTCATCTGCAGCTGCTGGAGTGGGACTGTTTATGTTTCATCATCAGCTGCTGGAGTGGGACTGTTTGTGTCTCATCTGCAGCTGCTGGAGTTGGACTTTTTGTGTTTCATCATCAGCTGCTGGAGTGGGACTGTTTACGATTCATCATCAGCTGCTGGAGTGGGACTGCTTGTGTTTCATCATCAGCTGCTGGAGTGGGACTGTTTATGTTTCATCTACAGCTGCTGGAGTGGGACTGTTTGTGTTTCATCTACAGCTGCTGGAGTGGGACTGTTTATGTTTAACTGCAGCTGCTGGAGTGGGACTGTTTGTGTTTCATCATCAGCTGCTGGAGTGGGACTGTTTGTGTTCCATCATCAGCTGCTGGAGTGGGACTGTTTGTGTTTCACCTGCAGCTGCTGGAGTGGGACTGTTTGTGTTTCATCTGCAGCTGCTGGAGTGGGACTGTTTATGTTTCATCTGCAGCTGCTGGAGTGGGACTGTTTGTGTTTCATCTGCTGGAGTGGGACTGATTGTGTTTAATCTGCAGCTGCTGGAGTGGGACTGTTTATGTTTCATCTGCAACTGCTGGAGTGGGACCGTTTGATATCATCTGCAGCTGCTGGAGTGGGACTGTTTGTGTTTTATCATCAGCTGCTGGAGTGGGACTGTTTATGTTTCATCTGAAGCTGCTGGAGTGGGACTGTTTATGTTTCATCTGCAGCTGCTGGAGTGGGACTGTTTGTGTTTCATCTGCAGCTGCTGGAGTGGGACTGTTTATGTTTCATCTGCAGCTGCTGGAGTGGGACTGTTTGTGTTTCATCTGCAGCTGCTGGAGTGGGACTGTTTGTGTTTCATCTGCAGCTGCTGGAGTGGGACTGTTTGTGTTTCATCATCAGCTGCTGGAGTGGGACTGTTTGTGTTTCATCATCAGCTGCTGGAGTGGGACTGTTTGTGTTCCATCATCAGCTGCTGGAGTGGGACTGTTTGTGTTTCATCATCAGCTGCTGGAGTGGGACTGTTTATGTTTCATCTGCAGCTGCTGGAGTGGGACTGTTTGCGTTTCATCTGCAGCTGCTGGAGTGGGACTGTTTGTGTTTCATCATCAGCTGCTGGAGTTGGACTGTTTGTGTCTCATCATCAGCTGCTGGAGTGGGACTGTTTGTGTTTCATCATCAGCTGCTGGAGTGGGACTGTTTGTGTCTCATCTGCAGCTGCTGGAGTGGGACTGTTTATGTTTCATCATCAGCTGCTGGAGTGGGACTGTTTGTGTCTCATCTGCAGCTGCTGGAGTTGGACTTTTTGTGTTTCATCATCAGCTGCTGGAGTGGGACTGTTTACGATTCATCATCAGCTGCTGGAGTGGGACTGCTTGTGTTTCATCATCAGCTGCTGGAGTGGGACTGTTTGTGTCTCATCATCAGCTGCTGGAGCTGGACTGTTTGTGTCTCATCATCAGCTGCTAGAGTGGGACTGTTTGTGTCTCTTCATCAGCTGCTAGAGTGGGACTGTTTGTGTCTCATCATCAGCTGCTAGAGTGGGACTGTTTGTGTTTCATCATCAGCTGCTGGAGTGGGACTGTTTGTGTCTCATCATCAGCTGCTGGAGTGGGACTGTTTGTATTTCATCATCAGCTGCTGGAGTGGGACTGTTTGTGTCTTATCATCAGCTGCTGGAGTGGGACTGTTTGTGTCTCATCATCAGCTGCTGGAGTGGGACTGTTTGTGTCTCATCATCAGCTGCTAGAGTGGGACTGTTTGTGTCTCATCATCAGCTGCTAGAGTTGGACTGTTTGTGTTTCATCACCAGCTGCTGGAGTGGGACTGTTTGTGTTTCATCATCAGCTGCTGGAGTGTGACTGTTTATGTTTCATCTGCAGCTGCTGGAGTGGGATTGTTTGTGTCTCATCAGCTGCTGGAGTGGGACTGTTTGTGTTTCATCATCAGCTGCTGGAGTGGGACTGTTTGTGTTTCATCTGCAGCTGCTGGAGTGGGACTGTTTATGTTTCATCATCAGCTGCTGGAGTGGGACTGTTTGTGTCTCATCTGCAGCTGCTGGAGTGGGACTGTTTGTGTCTCATCTGCAGCTGCTGGAGTGGGACTGTTTATGTTTCATCATCAGCTGCTGGAGTGGGACTGTTTGTGTCTCATCTGCAGCTGCTGGAGTTGGACTTTTTGTGTTTCATCATCAGCTGCTGGAGTGGGACTGTTTACGATTCATCATCAGCTGCTGGAGTGGGACTGCTTGTGTTTCATCATCAGCTGCTGGAGTGGGACTGTTTATGTTTCATCTACAGCTGCTGGAGTGGGACTGTTTGTGTTTCATCTACAGCTGCTGGAGTGGGACTGTTTATGTTTAACTGCAGCTGCTGGAGTGGGACTGTTTGTGTTTCATCATCAGCTGCTGGAGTGGGACTGTTTGTGTTCCATCATCAGCTGCTGGAGTGGGACTGTTTGTGTTTCACCTGCAGCTGCTGGAGTGGGACTGTTTGTGTTTCATCTGCAGCTGCTGGAGTGGGACTGTTTATGTTTCATCTGCAGCTGCTGGAGTGGGACTGTTTGTGTTTCATCTGCTGGAGTGGGACTGATTGTGTTTAATCTGCAGCTGCTGGAGTGGGACTGTTTATGTTTCATCTGCAACTGCTGGAGTGGGACCGTTTGATATCATCTGCAGCTGCTGGAGTGGGACTGTTTGTGTTTTATCATCAGCTGCTGGAGTGGGACTGTTTATGTTTCATCTGAAGCTGCTGGAGTGGGACTGTTTATGTTTCATCTGCAGCTGCTGGAGTGGGACTGTTTGTGTTTCATCTGCAGCTGCTGGAGTGGGACTGTTTATGTTTCATCTGCAGCTGCTGGAGTGGGACTGTTTGTGTTTCATCTGCAGCTGCTGGAGTGGGACTGTTTGTGTTTCATCTGCAGCTGCTGGAGTGGGACTGTTTGTGTTTCATCATCAGCTGCTGGAGTGGGACTGTTTGTGTTTCATCATCAGCTGCTGGAGTGGGACTGTTTGTGTTCCATCATCAGCTGCTGGAGTGGGACTGTTTGTGTTTCATCATCAGCTGCTGGAGTGGGACTGTTTATGTTTCATCTGCAGCTGCTGGAGTGGGACTGTTTGCGTTTCATCTGCAGCTGCTGGAGTGGGACTGTTTGTGTTTCATCATCAGCTGCTGGAGTTGGACTGTTTGTGTCTCATCATCAGCTGCTGGAGTGGGACTGTTTGTGTTTCATCATCAGCTGCTGGAGTGGGACTGTTTATGATTCATCATCAGCTGCTGGAGTGGGATTGCTTGTGTTTCATCTGCAGCTGCTGGAGGGGGACTGTTTATGTTTCATCTGCAGCTGCTGGAGTGGGACTGTTTGTGTTTCATCTTCAGCTGCTGGAGTGGGACTGTTTATGTTTCATCTGCTGGAGTGGGACCGTTTGTGTTTAATCTGCAGCTGCTGGAGTGGGACTGTTTATGTTTCATCTGCAACTGCTGGAGTGGGACCGTTTGATATCATCTGCAGCTGCTGGAGTGGGACTGTTTGTGTTTCATCATCAGCTGCTGGAGTGGGACTGTTTATGTTTCATCTGAAGCTGCTGGAGTGGGACTGTTTATGTTTCATCTGCAGCTGCTGGAGTGGGACTGTTTGTGTTTCATCATCAGCTGCTGGAGTGGGACTGTTTGTGTTTTATCATCAGCTGCTGGAGTGGGACTGTTTGTGTCTTATCTGCAGCTGCTGGAGTGGGACTGTTTATGTTTCATCATCAGCTGCTGGAGTGGGACTGTTTGTGTTTCATCATCAGCTGCTGGAGTGGGACTGTTTGTGTTTCATCTGCAGCTGCTGGAGTGGGACTGTTTTTGTTTGATCTGCAGCTGCTGGAGTGGGACTGTTTGTGTTTCATCATCAGCTGCTGGAGTGTGACTGTTTGTGTTTCATCATAAGCTGCTGGAGTGGGACTGTTTGTGTTTCATCATCAGCTGCTGGAGTTGGACTGTTTGTGTCTCATCATCAGCTGCTGGAGTGGGACTGTTTGTGTTTCATCATCAGCTGCTGGAGTGGGACTGTTTGTGTTTCATCATCAGCTGCTGGAGTGGGACTGTTTATGATTCATCATCAGCTGCTGGAGTGGGATTGCTTGTGTTTCATCTGCAGCTGCTGGAGGGGGACTGTTTATGTTTCATCTGCAGCTGCTGGAGTGGGACTGTTTGTGTTTCATCTTCAGCTGCTGGAGTGGGACTGTTTATGTTTCATCTGCTGGAGTGGGACCGTTTGTGTTTAATCTGCAGCTGCTGGAGTGGGACTGTTTATGTTTCATCTGCAACTGCTGGAGTGGGACCGTTTGATATCATCTGCAGCTGCTGGAGTGGGACTGTTTGTGTTTCATCATCAGCTGCTGGAGTGGGACTGTTTATGTTTCATCTGAAGCTGCTGGAGTGGGACTGTTTATGTTTCATCTGCAGCTGCTGGAGTGGGACTGTTTGTGTTTCATCATCAGCTGCTGGAGTGGGACTGTTTGTGTTTTATCATCAGCTGCTGGAGTGGGACTGTTTGTGTTTCATCTGCAGCTGCTGGAGTGGGACTGTTTTTGTTTGATCTGCAGCTGCTGGAGTGGGACTGTTTGTGTTTCATCATCAGCTGCTGGAGTGTGACTGTTTGTGTTTCATCATAAGCTGCTGGAGTGGGACTGTTTGTGTTTCATCATCAGCTGCTGGAGTGGGACTGTTTATGTTTTATCTGCAGCTGCTGGAGTGGGACTGTTTGTGTTTCATCATCAGCTGCTGGAGTGGGACTGTTTGTTTCATCATCAGCTGCTGGAGTGGGACTGTTTATGTTTCATCTGCAGCTGCTGGAGTGGGACTGTTTGTGTTTTATCATCAGCTGCTGGAGTGGGACTGTTTGTGTCTTATCTGCAGCTGCTGGAGTGGGACTGTTTATGTTTCATCATCAGCTGCTGGAGTGGGACTGTTTGTGTTTCATCATCAGCTGCTGGAGTGGGACTGTTTATGTTTTATCTGCAGCTGCTGGAGTGGGACTGTTTGTGTTTCATCTGCAGCTGCTGGAGTGGGACTGTTTGTGTTTCATCATCAGCTTCTGGAGTGGGACTGTTTGTGTTTCATCTGCAGCTGCTGGAGTGGGACTGTTTATGTTTCATCTGCAGCTGCTGGAGTGTGACTGTTTATGTTTCATCTGCAGCTGCTGGAGTGGGACTGTTTGTGTCTCATCTGCAGCTGCTGGAGTGGGACTGTTTATGTTTCATCTGCAGCTGCTGGAGTGGGACTGTTTATGTTTCATCTGCAGCTGCTGGAGTGTGACTGTTTATGTTTCATCTGCAGCTGCTGGAGTGGGATTGTTTGTGTCTCATCATCAGCTGCTGGAGTGGGACTGTTTGTGTTTCATCATCAGCTGCTGGAGTGGGACTGTTTGTGTTTCATCTGCAGCTGCTGGAGTGGGACTGTTTATGTTTCATCATCAGCTGCTGGAGTGGGACTGTTTGTGTCTCATCTGCAGCTGCTGGAGTGGGACTGTTTGTGTCTCACCATCAGCTGCTGGAGTGGGACTGTTTATGTTTCATCTGCAGCTGCTGGAGTGGGACTGTTTGTGTTTCATCATCAGCTGCTGGAGTGGGACTGTTTATGTTTCATCTGCAGCTGCTGGAGTGGGACTGTTTGTGTCTCATCATCAGCTGCTGGAGTGGGACTGTTTATGTCTCATCATCAGCTGCTGGAGTGGGACTGTTTGTGTCTCATCATCAGCTGCTGGAGTGGGACTGTTTGTGTTTCATCATCAGCTGCTGGAGTGGGACTGTTTGTGTCTCATCATCAGCTGCTGGAGTGAGACTGTTTGTGTCTCATCTGCAGCTGCTGGAGTGGGACTGTTTGTGTCTCATCTGCAGCTGCTGGAGTGGGACTGTTTGTGTTTCATCATCAGCTGCTGGAGTGGGACTGTTTGTGTCTCATCATCAGCTGCTGGAGTGGGACTGTTTGTGTCTCATCATCAGCTGCTGGAGTGGGACTGTTTGTGTCTCATCATCAGCTGCTAGAGTGGGACTGTTTGTGTTTCATCTGCAGCTGCTGGAGTGGGACTGTTTACGATTCATCATCAGCTGCTGGAGTGGGACTGCTTGTGTTTCATCATCAGCTGCTGGAGTGGGACTGTTTGTGTTTCATCTACAGCTGCTGGAGTGGGACTGTTTGTGTTTCATCATCAGCTGCTAGAGTGGGACTGTTTGTGTCTCATCATCAGCTGCTGGAGTGGGACTGTTTATGTTTCATCTGCAGCTGCTGGAGTGGGACTGTTTGTGTGTCATCATCAGCTGCTGGAGTGGGACTGTTTATGTTTCATCATCAGCTGCTGGAGTGGGACTGTTTGTGTTTCATCATCAGCTGCTGGAGTGGGACTGTTTGTGTTTCATCATCAGCTGCTGGAGTGGGACTGTTTGTGTCTCATCATCAGCTGCTGGAGTGGGACTGTTTGTGTCTCATCTGCAGCTGCTGGAGTGGGACTGTTTGTGATTCATCATCAGCTGCTGGAGTGGGACTGTTTATGTTTCATCATCAGCTGCTGGAGTGGGACTGTTTGTGTCTCATCATCAGCTGCTGGAGCTGGACTGTTTGTGTCTCATCATCAGCTGCTAGAGTGGGACTGTTTGTGTCTCATCATCAGCTGCTAGAGTGGGACTGTTTGTGTCTCATCATCAGCTGCTAGAGTGGGACTGTTTGTGTTTCATCATCAGCTGCTGGAGTGGGACTGTTTGTGTCTCATCATCAGCTGCTGGAGTGGGACTGTTTGTATTTCATCATCAGCTGCTGGAGTGGGACTGTTTGTGTCTTATCATCAGCTGCTGGAGTGGGACTGTTTGTGTCTCATCATCAGCTGCTGGAGTGGGACTGTTTGTGTCTCATCATCAGCTGCTAGAGTGGGACTGTTTGTGTCTCATCATCAGCTGCTAGAGTGGGACTGTTTGTGTCTCATCATCAGCTGCTAGAGTGGGACTGTTTGTGTTTCATCACCAGCTGCTGGAGTGGGACTGTTTGTGTTTCATCATCAGCTGCTGGAGTGTGACTGTTTGTTTCATCTGCAGCTGCTGGAGTGGGATTGTTTGTGTCTCATCAGCTGCTGGAGTGGGACTGTTTGTGTTTCATCATCAGCTGCTGGAGTGGGACTGTTTGTGTTTCATCTGCAGCTGCTGGAGTGGGACTGTTTATGTTTCATCATCAGCTGCTGGAGTGGGACTGTTTGTGTCTCATCTGCAGCTGCTGGAGTGGGACTGTTTGTGTCTCATCTGCAGCTGCTGGAGTGGGACTGTTTATGTTTCATCATCAGCTGCTGGAGTGGGACTGTTTGTGTCTCATCTGCAGCTGCTGGAGTTGGACTTTTTGTGTTTCATCATCAGCTGCTGGAGTGGGACTGTTTACGATTCATCATCAGCTGCTGGAGTGGGACTGCTTGTGTTTCATCATCAGCTGCTGGAGTGGGACTGTTTATGTTTCATCTGCAGCTGCTGGAGTGGGACTGTTTGTGTTTCATCTACAGCTGCTGGAGTGGGACTGTTTATGTTTAACTGCAGCTGCTGGAGTGGGACTGTTTGTGTTTCATCATCAGCTGCTGGAGTGGGACTGTTTGTGTTCCATCATCAGCTGCTGGAGTGGGACTGTTTGTGTTTCACCTGCAGCTGCTGGAGTGGGACTGTTTGTGTTTCATCTGCAGCTGCTGGAGTGGGACTGTTTATGTTTCATCTGCAGCTGCTGGAGTGGGACTGTTTGTGTTTCATCTGCAGCTGCTGGAGTGGGACTGTTTGTGTTTCATCTGCAGCTGCTGGAGTGGGACTGTTTATGTTTCATCTGCAGCTGCTGGAGTGGGACTGTTTGTGTTTCATCTGCAGCTGCTGGAGTGGGACTGTTTGTGTTTCATCTGCAGCTGCTGGAGTGGGACTGTTTGTGTTTCATCATCAGCTGCTGGAGTGGGACTGTTTGTGTTTCATCTGCTGCTGCTGGAGTGGGAATGTTTGTGTTTCATCATCAGCTGCTGGAGTGGGACTGCTTGTGTTTCATCTGCAGCTGCTGGAGTGGGACTGTTTGTGTTTCATCTGCAGCTGCTGGAGTGGGACTGTTTGTGTTTAATCATCAGCTGCTGGAGTGGGACTGTTTGTGTCTCATCTGCAGCTGCTGGAGTGGGACTGTTTGTGTCTCATCTGCAGCTGCTGGAGTGGGACTGTTTATGTTTCATCATCAGCTGCTGGAGTGGGACTGTTTGTGTCTCATCTGCAGCTGCTGGAGTTGGACTTTTTGTGTTTCATCATCAGCTGCTGGAGTGGGACTGTTTACGATTCATCATCAGCTGCTGGAGTGGGACTGCTTGTGTTTCATCATCAGCTGCTGGAGTGGGACTGTTTATGTTTCATCTGCAGCTGCTGGAGTGGGACTGTTTGTGTTTCATCTACAGCTGCTGGAGTGGGACTGTTTATGTTTAACTGCAGCTGCTGGAGTGGGACTGTTTGTGTTTCATCATCAGCTGCTGGAGTGGGACTGTTTGTGTTCCATCATCAGCTGCTGGAGTGGGACTGTTTGTGTTTCACCTGCAGCTGCTGGAGTGGGACTGTTTGTGTTTCATCTGCAGCTGCTGGAGTGGGACTGTTTATGTTTCATCTGCAGCTGCTGGAGTGGGACTGTTTGTGTTTCATCTGCAGCTGCTGGAGTGGGACTGTTTGTGTTTCATCTGCAGCTGCTGGAGTGGGACTGTTTATGTTTCATCTGCAGCTGCTGGAGTGGGACTGTTTGTGTTTCATCTGCAGCTGCTGGAGTGGGACTGTTTGTGTTTCATCTGCAGCTGCTGGAGTGGGACTGTTTGTGTTTCATCATCAGCTGCTGGAGTGGGACTGTTTGTGTTTCATCTGCTGCTGCTGGAGTGGGAATGTTTGTGTTTCATCATCAGCTGCTGGAGTGGGACTGCTTGTGTTTCATCTGCAGCTGCTGGAGTGGGACTGTTTGTGTTTCATCTGCAGCTGCTGGAGTGGGACTGTTTGTGTTTAATCATCAGCTGCTGGAGTGGGACTGTATGTTTCATCTGCAGCTGCTGGGGTGGGACTCTTTGTGTTTCATCTTCAGCTGCTGGAGTGGGACTGTTTATGTTTCATCTGCTGGAGTGGGACTGATTGTGTTTAATCTGCAGCTGCTGGAGTGGGACTGTTTATGTTTCATCTGCAACTGCTGGAGTGGGACCGTTTGATATCATCTGCAGCTGCTGGAGTGGGACTGTTTGTGTTTTATCATCAGCTGCTGGAGTGGGACTGTTTATGTTTCATCTGAAGCTGCTGGAGTGGGACTGTTTATGTTTCATCTGCAGCTGCTGGAGTGGGACTGTTTGTGTTTCATCTGCAGCTGCTGGAGTGGGACTGTTTATGTTTCATCTGCAGCTGCTGGAGTGGGACTGTTTGTGTTTCATCTGCAGCTGCTGGAGTGGGACTGTTTGTGTTTCATCTGCAGCTGCTGGAGTGGGACTGTTTGTGTTTCATCATCAGCTGCTGGAGTGGGACTGTTTGTG
Source organism: Echiichthys vipera (assembly GCF_963691815.1). Taxonomy (NCBI): domain Eukaryota; kingdom Metazoa; phylum Chordata; class Actinopteri; order Perciformes; family Trachinidae; genus Echiichthys; species Echiichthys vipera. The sequence continues at coordinate 351,817 of NW_028154817.1, read as the reverse complement.
TTTCATCATCAGCTGCTGGAGTGGGACTGTTTGTGTTCCATCATCAGCTGCTGGAGTGGGACTGTTTGTGTTTCATCATCAGCTGCTGGAGTGGGACTGTTTGTGTTTCATCTGCAGCTGCTGGAGTAGGATTGTTTATGTTTCATCATCAGCTGCTGGAGTTGGACTGTTTGTGTCTCATCATCAGCTGCTGGAGTGGGACTGTTTGTGTTTCATCATCAGCTGCTGGAGTGGGACTGTTTGTGTTTCATCTGCAGCTGCTGGAGTGGGACTGTTTATGATTCATCATCAGCTGCTGGAGTGGGACTGCTTGTGTTTCATCTGCAGCTGCTGGAGGGGGACTGTTTATGTTTCATCTGCAGCTGCTGGAGTGGGGACTGTTTGTGTTTCATCTTCAGCTGCTGGAGTGGGACTGTTTATGTTTCATCTGCTGGAGTGGGACCGTTTGTGTTTAATCTGCAGCTGCTGGAGTGGGACTGTTTATGTTTCATCTGCAACTGCTGGAGTGGGACCGTTTGATATCATCTGCAGCTGCTGGAGTGGGACTGTTTGTGTTTCATCATCAGCTGCTGGAGTGGGACTGTTTATGTTTCATCTGAAGCTGCTGGAGTGGGACTGTTTATGTTTCATCTGCAGCTGCTGGAGTGGGACTGTTTGTGTTTCATCATCAGCTGCTGGAGTGGGACTGTTTGTGTTTTATCATCAGCTGCTGGAGTGGGACTGTTTGTGTCTTATCTGCAGCTGCTGGAGTGGGACTGTTTATGTTTCATCATCAGCTGCTGGAGTGGGACTGTTTGTGTTTCATCATCAGCTGCTGGAGTGGGACTGTTTGTGTTTCATCTGCAGCTGCTGGAGTGGGACTGTTTTTGTTTGATCTGCAGCTGCTGGAGTGGGACTGTTTGTGTTTCATCATCAGCTGCTGGAGTGTGACTGTTTGTGTTTCATCATAAGCTGCTGGAGTGGGACTGTTTGTGTTTCATCATCAGCTGCTGGAGTGGGACTGTTTATGTTTTATCTGCAGCTGCTGGAGTGGGACTGTTTGTGTTTCATCATCAGCTGCTGGAGTGGGACTGTTTGTTTCATCATCAGCTGCTGGAGTGGGACTGTTTATGTTTCATCTGCAGCTGCTGGAGTGGGACTGTTTGTGTTTTATCATCAGCTGCTGGAGTGGGACTGTTTGTGTCTTATCTGCAGCTGCTGGAGTGGGACTGTTTATGTTTCATCATCAGCTGCTGGAGTGGGACTGTTTGTGTTTCATCATCAGCTGCTGGAGTGGGACTGTTTATGTTTTATCTGCAGCTGCTGGAGTGGGACTGTTTGTGTTTCATCTGCAGCTGCTGGAGTGGGACTGTTTGTGTTTCATCATCAGCTTCTGGAGTGGGACTGTTTGTGTTTCATCTGCAGCTGCTGGAGTGGGACTGTTTATGTTTCATCTGCAGCTGCTGGAGTGTGACTGTTTATGTTTCATCTGCAGCTGCTGGAGTGGGACTGTTTGTGTCTCATCTGCAGCTGCTGGAGTGGGACTGTTTATGTTTCATCTGCAGCTGCTGGAGTGGGACTGTTTATGTTTCATCTGCAGCTGCTGGAGTGTGACTGTTTATGTTTCATCTGCAGCTGCTGGAGTGGGATTGTTTGTGTCTCATCATCAGCTGCTGGAGTGGGACTGTTTGTGTTTCATCATCAGCTGCTGGAGTGGGACTGTTTGTGTTTCATCTGCAGCTGCTGGAGTGGGACTGTTTATGTTTCATCATCAGCTGCTGGAGTGGGACTGTTTGTGTCTCATCTGCAGCTGCTGGAGTGGGACTGTTTGTGTCTCACCATCAGCTGCTGGAGTGGGACTGTTTATGTTTCATCTGCAGCTGCTGGAGTGGGACTGTTTGTGTTTCATCATCAGCTGCTGGAGTGGGACTGTTTATGTTTCATCTGCAGCTGCTGGAGTGGGACTGTTTGTGTCTCATCATCAGCTGCTGGAGTGGGACTGTTTATGTCTCATCATCAGCTGCTGGAGTGGGACTGTTTGTGTCTCATCATCAGCTGCTGGAGTGGGACTGTTTGTGTTTCATCATCAGCTGCTGGAGTGGGACTGTTTGTGTCTCATCATCAGCTGCTGGAGTGAGACTGTTTGTGTCTCATCTGCAGCTGCTGGAGTGGGACTGTTTGTGTCTCATCTGCAGCTGCTGGAGTGGGACTGTTTGTGTTTCATCATCAGCTGCTGGAGTGGGACTGTTTGTGTCTCATCATCAGATGCTGGAGTGGGACTGTTTGTGTTTCATCATCAGCTGCTGGAGTGGGACTGTTTGTGTCTCATCTGCAGCTGCTGGAGTGGGACTGTTTATGTTTCATCATCAGCTGCTGGAGTGGGACTGTTTGTGTCTCATCTGCAGCTGCTGGAGTTGGACTTTTTGTGTTTCATCATCAGCTGCTGGAGTGGGACTGTTTGTGTTTCATCTGCAGCTGCTGGAGTGGGACTGTTTACGATTCATCATCAGCTGCTGGAGTGGGACTGCTTGTGTTTCATCATCAGCTGCTGGAGTGGGACTGTTTGTGTTTCATCTACAGCTGCTGGAGTGGGACTGTTTGTGTTTCATCATCAGCTGCTAGAGTGGGACTGTTTGTGTCTCATCATCAGCTGCTGGAGTGGGACTGTTTATGTTTCATCATCAGCTGCTGGAGTGGGACTGTTTGTGTCTCATCATCAGCTGCTGGAGTGGGACTGTTTGTGTTTCATCATCAGCTGCTGGAGTGGGACTGTTTGTGTCTCATCATCAGCTGCTAGAGTGGGACTGTTTGTGTTTCATCATCAGCTGCTGGAGTGGGACTGTTTGTGTTTCATCTACAGCTGCTGGAGTGGGACTGTTTGTGTTTCATCATCAGCTGCTAGAGTGGGACTGTTTGTGTCTCATCATCAGCTGCTAGAGTGGGACTGTTTGTGTCTCATCATCAGCTGCTAGAGTGGGACTGTTTGTGTTTCATCATCAGCTGCTGGAGTGGGACTGTTTGTGTCTTATCATCAGCTGCTGGAGTGGGACTGTTTGTGTCTCATCATCAGCTGCTAGAGTGGGACTGTTTGTGTCTCATCATCAGCTGCTAGAGTGGGACTGTTTGTGTTTCATCATCAGCTGCTGGAGTGGGACTGTTTGTGTTTCATCTGCAGCTGCTGGAGTGGGACTGTTTGTGTCTCATCTGCAGCTGCTGGAGTGGGACTGTTTGTGTTTCATCTGCAGCTGCTGGAGTGGGACTGTTTGTGTCTCATCTGCAGCTGCTGGAGTGGGACTGTTTGTGTTTCATCATCAGCTGCTGGAGTGGGACTTTTTTGTTTCATCTGCAGCTGCTGGAGTGGGACTGTTTGTGTCTCATCTGCAGCTGCTGGAGTGGGACTGTTTGTGTTTCATCTGCAGCTGCTGGAGTGGGACTGTTTGTGTCTCATCTGCAGCTGCTGGAGTGGGACTGTTTGTGTTTCATCTGCAGCTGCTGGAGTGGGACAGTTTGTGTTTCATCTACAGCTGCTGGAGTGGGACTGTTTGTGTTTCATCATCAGCTGCTGGAGTGGGACTGTTTGTTTCATCATCAGCTGCTGGAGTGGGACTGTTTATGTTTCATCTGCAGCTGCTGGAGTGGGACTGTTTGTGTTTTATCATCAGCTGCTGGAGTGGGACTGTTTGTGTCTTATCTGCAGCTGCTGGAGTGGGACTGTTTATGTTTCATCATCAGCTGCTGGAGTGGGACTGTTTGTGTTTCATCATCAGCTGCTGGAGTGGGACTGTTTATGTTTTATCTGCAGCTGCTGGAGTGGGACTGTTTGTGTTTCATCTGCAGCTGCTGGAGTGGGACTGTTTGTGTTTCATCATCAGCTGCTGGAGTGGGACTGTTTGTGTTTCATCTGCAGCTGCTGGAGTGGGACTGTTTATGTTTCATCTGCAGCTGCTGGAGTGGGAATGTTTGTGTTTTATCATCAGCTGCTGGAGTGGGACTGTTTGTGTTTCATCATCAGCTGCTGGAGTGGGACTGTTTATGTTTTATCTGCAGCTGCTGGAGTGGGACTGTTTGTGTTTCATCTGCAGCTGCTGGAGTGGGACTGTTTTTGTTTGATCTGCAGCTGCTGGAGTGGGACTGTTTGTGTTTCATCATCAGCTGCTGGAGTGTGACTGTTTGTGTTTCATCATCAGCTGCTGGAGTGGGACTGTTTGTGTTTCATCATCAGCTGCTGGAGTGGGACTGTTTGTGTTTCATCTGCAGCTGCTGGAGTGGGACTGTTTGTGTCTCATCTGCAGCTGCTGGAGTGGGACTGTTTGTGTTTCATCATCAGCTGCTGGAGTGGGACTGTTTGTAAAATATCTGCAGCTGCTGGAGTGGGACTGTTTATGATTCATCATCAGCTGCTGGAGTGAGACTGCTTGTGTTTCATCATCAGCTGCTGGAGTGGGACTGTTTATGTTTCATCTGCAGCTGCTGGAGTGGGACTGTTTGTTTTTCATCTGCAGCTGCTGGAGTGGGACTGTTTATGTTTAACTGCAGCTGCTGGAGTGGGACTGTTTGTGTTTCATCATCAGCTGCTGGAGTGGGACTGTTTGTGTTCCATCATCAGCTGCTGGAGTGGGACTGTTTGTGTTTCATCTGCAGCTGCTGGAGTGGGACTGTTTATGTTTCATCTGCAGCTGCTGGAGTGGGACTGTTTGTGTTTCATCTGCAGCTGCTGGAGTGGGACTGTTTGTGTTTCATCTGCAGCTGCTGGAGTGGGACTGTTTATGTTTCATCTGCAGCTGCTGGAGTGGGACTGTTTGTGTTTCATCTGCAGCTGCTGGAGTGGGACTGTTTGTGTTTCATCATCTGCTGCTGGAGTGGGACTGTTTGTGTTTCATCTGCTGCTGCTGGAGTGGGACTGTTTGTGTTTCATCATCAGCTGCTGGAGTGGGACTGCTTGTGTTTCATCTGCAGCTGCTGGAGTGGGACTGTTTGTGTTTCATCTGCAGCTGCTGGAGTGGGACTGTTTGTGTTTAATCATCAGCTGCTGGAGTGGGACTGTATGTTTCATCTGCAGCTGCTGGGGTGGGACTGTTTGTGTTTCATCTTCAGCTGCTGGAGTGGGACTGTTTATGTTTCATCTCCTGGAGTGGGACTGATTGTGTTTAATCTGCAGCTGCTGGAGTGGGACTGTTTATGTTTCATCTGCAACTGCTGGAGTGGGACCGTTTGATATCATCTGCAGCTGCTGGAGTGGGACTGTTTGTGTTTTATCATCAGCTGCTGGAGTGGGACTGTTTATGTTTCATCTGAAGCTGCTGGAGTGGGACTGTTTATGTTTCATCTGCAGCTGCTGGAGTGGGACTGTTTGTGTTTCATCTGCAGCTGCTGGAGTGGGACTGTTTATGTTTCATCTGCAGCTGCTGGAGTGGGACTGTTTGTGTTTCATCTGCAGCTGCTGGAGTGGGACTGTTTGTGTTTCATCTGCAGCTGCTGGAGGGGGACTGTTTGTGTTCCATCATCAGCTTCTGGAGTGGGACTGTTTGTGTTTCATCATCAGCTGCTGGAGTGGGACTGTTTGTGTTTCATCTGCAGCTGCTGGAGTGGGACTGTTTATGTTTCATCATCAGCTGCTGGAGTGGGACTGTTTGTGTCTCATCATCAGCTGCTGGAGTGGGACTGTTTGTGTTTCATCATCAGCTGCTGGAGTGGGACTGTTTGTGTTTCATCTGCAGCTGCTGGAGTGGGACTGTTTATGATTCATCATCAGCTGCTGGAGTGGGACTGCTTGTGTTTCATCTGCAGCTGCTGGAGTGGGACTGTTTATGTTTCATCTGCAGCTGCTGGAGTGGGACTGTTTGTGTTTCATCTTCAGCTGCTGGAGTGGGACTGTTTATGTTTCATCTGCTGGAGTGGGACCGTTTGTGTTTAATATGCAGCTGCTGGAGTGGGACTGTTTATGTTTCATCTGCAACTGCTGGAGTGGGACCGTTTGATATCATCTGCAGCTGCTGGAGTGGGACTGTTTGTGTTTCATCATCAGCTGCTGGAGTGGGACTGTTTATGTTTCATCTGAAGCTGCTGGAGTGGGACTGTTTATGTTTCATCTGCAGCTGCTGGAGTGGGACTGTTTGTGTTTCATCATCAGCTGCTGGAGTGGGACTGTTTGTGTTTTATCATCAGCTGCTGGAGTGGGACTGTTTGTGTCTTATCTGCAGCTGCTGGAGTGGGACTGTTTATGTTTCATCATCAGCTGCTGGAGTGGGACTGTTTATGTTTTATCTGCAGCTGCTGGAGTGGGACTGTTTGTGTCTCATCAGCTGCTAGAGTGGGACTGTTTGTGTCTCATCATCAGCTGCTGGAGTGGGACTGTTTGTGTCTCATCATCAGCTGCTGGAGTGGGACTGTTTGTGTTTCATCTGCAGCTGCTGGAGTGGGACTGTTTGTGTGTCATCATCAGCTGCTGGAGTGGGACTGTTTGTGGTTCATCTGCAGCTGCTGGAGTGGGACTGTTTATGTTTCATCATCAGCTGCTGGAGTGGGACTGTTTGTGTTTCATCATCAGCTGCTGGAGTGGGACTGTTTGTGTCTCATCATCAGCTGCTGGAGTGGGACTGTTTGTGTTTCATCTACAGCTGCTGGAGTGGGACTGTTTATGTTTAACTGCAGCTGCTGGAGTGGGACTGTTTGTGTTTCATCATCAGCTGCTGGAGTGGGACTGTTTGTGTTTCATCATCAGCTGCTGGAGTGGGACTGTTTGTGTTCCATCATCAGCTGCTGGAGTGGGACTGTTTGTGTTTCACCTGCAGCTGCTGGAGTGGGACTGTTTGTGTTTCATCTGCAGCTGCTGGAGTGGGACTGTTTATGTTTCATCTGCAGCTGCTGGAGTGGGACTGTTTGTGTTTCATCTGCAGCTGCTGGAGTGGGACTGTTTGTGTTTCATCTGCAGCTGCTGGAGTGGGACTGTTTATGTTTCATCTGCAGCTGCTGGAGTGGGACTGTTTGTGTTTCATCTGCAGCTGCTGGAGTGGGACTGTTTGTGTTTCATCTGCAGCTGCTGGAGTGGGACTGTTTGTGTTTCATCATCAGCTGCTGGAGTGGGACTGTTTGTGTTTCATCTGCTGCTGCTGGAGTGGGACTGTTTGTGTTTCATCATCAGCTGCTGGAGTGGGACTGCTTGTGTTTCATCTGCAGCTGCTGGAGTGGGACTGTTTGTGTTTCATCTGCAGCTGCTGGAGTGGGACTGTTTGTGTTTAATCATCAGCTGCTGGAGTGGGACTGTATGTTTCATCTGCAGCTGCTGGGGTGGGACTGTTTGTGTTTCATCATCAGCTGCTGGAGTGGGACTGTTTGTGTTTCATCATCAGCTGCTGGAGTGGGACTGTTTGTGTTCCATCATCAGCTTCTGGAGTGGGACTGTTTGTGTTTCATCATCAGCTGCTGGAGTGGGACTGTTTGTGTTTCATCTGCAGCTGCTGGAGTAGGACTGTTTATGTTTCATCTGCAGCTGCTGGAGTAGGACTGTTTATGTTTCATCTGCAGCTGCTGGAGTGGGACTGTTTGTGTTTCATCATCAGCTGCTGGAGTGGGACTGTTTGTGTCTCATCATCAGCTGCTGGAGTGGGACTGTTTGTGTTTCATCATCAGCTGCTGGAGTGGGACTGTTTGTGTTTCATCTGCAGCTGCTGGAGTGGGACTGTTTATGATTCATCATCGGCTGCTGGAGTGGGACTGCTTGTGTTTCATCTGCAGCTGCTGGAGTGGGACTGTTTATGTTTCATCTGCAGCTGCTGGAGTGGGACTGTTTGTGTTTCATCTTCAGCTGCTGGAGTGGGACTGTTTATGTTTCATCTGCTGGAGTGGGACCGTTTGTGTTTAATCTGCAGCTGCTGGAGTGGGACTGTTTATGTTTCATCTGCAACTGCTGGAGTGGGACCGTTTGATATCATCTGCAGCTGCTGGAGTGGGACTGTTTGTGTTTCATCATCAGCTGCTGGAGTGGGACTGTTTATGTTTCATCTGAAGCTGCTGGAGTGGGACTGTTTATGTTTCATCTGCAGCTGCTGGAGTGGGACTGTTTGTGTTTCATCATCAGCTGCTGGAGTGGGACTGTTTGTGTTTCATCATCAGCTGCTGGAGTGGGACTGTTTGTGTCTTATCTGCCGCTGCTGGAGTGGGACTGTTTATGTTTCATCATCAGCTGCTGGAGTGGGACTGTTTATGTTTTATCTGCAGCTGCTGGAGTGGGACTGTTTGTGTTTCATCATCAGCTGCTGGAGTGGGACTGTTTTTGTTTGATCTGCAGCTGCTGGAGTGGGACTGTTTGTGTTTCATCATCAGCTGCTGGAGTGTGACTGTTTGTGTTTCATCATCAGCTGCTGGAGTGGGACTGTTTGTGTTTCATCATCAGCTGCTGGAGTGGGACTGTTTGTGTTTCATCTGCAGCTGCTGGAGTGGGACTGTTTGTGTCTCATCTGCAGCTGCTGGAGTGGGACTGTTTGTGTTTCATCATCAGCTGCTGGAGTGGGACTGTTTGTAAAATATCTGCAGCTGCTGGAGTGGGACTGTTTATGATTCATCATCAGCTGCTGGAGTGAGACTGCTTGTGTTTCATCATCAGCTGCTGGAGTGGGACTGTTTATGTTTCATCTGCAGCTGCTGGAGTGGGACTGTTTGTTTTTCATCTGCAGCTGCTGGAGTGGGACTGTTTGTGTTTTTTCATCAGCTGCTGGAGTGGGACTGTTTGTGTTTCATCATCAGCTGCTGGAGTGGGACTTTTCTGTTTCATCTGCAGCTGCTGGAGTGGGACTGTTTGTGTCTCATCTGCAGCTGCTGGAGTGGGACTGTTTGTGTTTCATCTGCAGCTGCTGGAGTGGGACTGTTTGTGTCTCATCTGCAGCTGCTGGAGTGGGACTGTTTGTGTTTCATCCACAGCTGCTGGAGTGGGACAGTTTGTGTTTCATCTACAGCTGCTGGAGTGGGACTGTTTGTGTTTCATCATCAGCTGCTGGAGTGGGACTGTTTGTTTCATCATCAGCTGCTGGAGTGGGACTGTTTATGTTTCATCTGCAGCTGCTGGAGTGGGACTGTTTGTGTTTTATCATCAGCTGCTGGAGTGGGACTGTTTGTGTCTTATCTGCAGCTGCTGGAGTGGGACTGTTTATGTTTCATCATCAGCTGCTGGAGTGGGACTGTTTGTGTTTCATCATCAGCTGCTGGAGTGGGACTGTTTATGTTTTATCTGCAGCTGCTGGAGTGGGACTGTTTGTGTTTCATCTGCAGCTGCTGGAGTGGGACTGTTTGTGTTTCATCATCAGCTGCTGGAGTGGGACTGTTTGTGTTTCATCTGCAGCTGCTGGAGTGGGACTGTTTATGTTTCATCTGCAGCTGCTGGAGTGTGACTGTTTATGTTTCATCTGCAGCTGCTGGAGTGGGACTATTTGTGTCTCATCTGCAGCTGCTGGAGTGGGACTGTTTATGTTTCATCTGCAGCTGCTGGAGTGGGACTGTTTATGTTTCATCTGCAGCTGCTGGAGTGGGATTGTTTATGTTTCATCACCAGCCGCTGGAGTGGGACTGTTTGTGTCTCACCATCAGCTGCTGGAGTGGGACTGTTTATGTTTCATCTGCAGCTGCTGGAGTGGGATTGTTTGTGTCTCATCATCAGCTGCTGGAGTGGGACTGTTTGTGTTTCATCATCAGCTGCTGGAGTGGGACTGTTTGTGTTTCATCTGCAGCTGCTGGAGTGGGACTGTTTATGTTTCATCATCAGCTGCTGGAGTGGGACTGTTTGTGTCTCATCTGCAGCTGCTGGAGTGGGACTGTTTGTGTCTCACCATCAGCTGCTGGAGTGGGACTGTTTATGTTTCATCTGCAGCTGCTGGAGTGGGACTGTTTGTGTTTCATCATCAGCTGCTGGAGTGGGACTGTTTATGTTTCATCTGCAGCTGCTGGAGTGGGACTGTTTGTGTCTCATCATCAGCTGCTGGAGTGGGACTGTTTATGTCTCATCATCAGCTGCTGGAGTGGGACTGTTTGTGTCTCATCATCAGCTGCTGGAGTGGGACTGTTTGTGTTTCATCATCAGCTGCTGGAGTGGGACTGTTTGTGTCTCATCATCAGCTGCTGGAGTGGGACTGTTTGTGTCTCATCTGCAGCTGCTGGAGTGGGACTGTTTGTGTCTCATCTGCAGCTGCTGGAGTGGGACTGTTTGTGTTTCATCATCAGCTGCTGGAGTGGGACTGTTTGTGTCTCATCATCAGATGCTGGAGTGGGACTGTTTGTGTCTCATCATCAGCTGCTGGAGTGGGACTGTTTGTGTCTCATCTGCAGCTGCTGGAGTGGGACTGTTTGTGTCTCATCATCAGCTGCTGGAGTGGGACTGTTTGTGTCTCATCTGCAGCTGCTGGAGTGGGACTGTTTATGTTTCATCATCAGCTGCTGGAGTGGGACTGTTTGTGTCTCATCTGCAGCTGTTGGAGTTGGACTTTTTGTGTTTCATCATCAGCTGCTGGAGTGGGACTGTTTGTGTTTCATCTGCAGCTGCTGGAGTGGGACTGTTTACGATTCATCATCAGCTGCTGGAGTGGGACTGCTTGTGTTTCATCATCAGCTGCTGGAGTGGGACTGTTTGTGTTTCATCTACAGCTGCTGGAGTGGGACTGTTTGTGTTTCATCATCAGCTGCTAGAGTGGGACTGTTTGTGTCTCATCATCAGCTGCTGGAGTGGGACTGTTTATGTTTCATCATCAGCTGCTGGAGTGGGACTGTTTGTGTCTCATCATCAGCTGCTGGAGTGGGACTGTTTGTGTCTCATCATCAGCTGCTAGAGTGGGACTGTTTGTGTCTCATCATCAGCTGCTAGAGTGGGACTGTTTGTGTTTCATCATCAGCTGCTGGAGTGGGACTGTTTGTGTTTCATCTACAGCTGCTGGAGTGGGACTGTTTGTGTTTCATCATCAGCTGCTAGAGTGGGACTGTTTGTGTCTCATCATCAGCTGCTAGAGTGGGACTGTTTGTGTCTCATCATCAGCTGCTGGAGTGGGACTGTTTGTGTCTCATCATCAGCTGCTGGAGTGGGACTGTTTGTGTCTCATCATCAGCTGCTAGAGTGGGACTGTTTGTGTCTCATCATCAGCTGCTAGAGTGGGACTGTTTGTGTTTCATCATCAGCTGCTGGAGTGGGACTGTTTGTGTCTTATCATCAGCTGCTGGAGTGGGACTGTTTGTGTCTCATCATCAGCTGCTAGAGTGGGACTGTTTGTGTCTCATCATCAGCTGCTAGAGTGGGACTGTTTGTGTTTCATCATCAGCTGCTGGAGTGGGACTGTTTGTGTCTCATCATCAGCTGCTGGAGTGGGACTGTTTGTGTCTCATCATCAGCTGCTGGAGTGGGACTGTTTGTGTCTCATCATCAGCTGCTAGAGTGGGACTGTTTGTGTCTCATCATCAGATGCTGGAGTGGGACTGTTTGTGTCTCATCATCAGCTGCTGGAGTGGGACTGTTTGTGTCTCATCTGCAGCTGCTGGAGTGGGACTGTTTGTGTCTCATCATCAGCTGCTGGAGTGGGACTGTTTGTGTCTCATCTGCAGCTGCTGGAGTGGGACTGTTTATGTTTCATCATCAGCTGCTGGAGTGGGACTGTTTGTGTCTCATCTGCAGCTGCTGGAGTGGGACTGTTTGTGTCTCATCATCAGCTGCTGGAGTGGGACTGTTTACGATTCATCATCAGCTGCTGGAGTGGGACTGCTTGTGTTTCATCATCAGCTGCTGGAGTGGGACTGTTTGTGTTTCATCTACAGCTGCTGGAGTGGGACTGTTTGTGTTTCATCATCAGCTGCTAGAGTGGGACTGTTTGTGTCTCATCATCAGCTGCTGGAGTGGGACTGTTTATGTTTCATCATCAGCTGCTGGAGTGGGACTGTTTGTGTCTCATCATCAGCTGCTGGAGTGGGACTGTTTGTGTCTCATCATCAGCTGCTAGAGTGGGACTGTTTGTGTCTCATCATCAGCTGCTAGAGTGGGACTGTTTGTGTTTCATCATCAGCTGCTGGAGTGGGACTGTTTGTGTTTCATCTACAGCTGCTGGAGTGGGACTGTTTGTGTTTCATCATCAGCTGCTAGAGTGGGACTGTTTGTGTCTCATCATCAGCTGCTAGAGTGGGACTGTTTGTGTCTCATCATCAGCTGCTGGAGTGGGACTGTTTGTGTCTCATCATCAGCTGCTGGAGTGGGACTGTTTGTGTCTCATCATCAGCTGCTAGAGTGGGACTGTTTGTGTCTCATCATCAGCTGCTAGAGTGGGACTGTTTGTGTTTCATCATCAGCTGCTGGAGTGGGACTGTTTGTGTCTTATCATCAGCTGCTGGAGTGGGACTGTTTGTGTCTCATCATCAGCTGCTAGAGTGGGACTGTTTGTGTCTCATCATCAGCTGCTAGAGTGGGACTGTTTGTGTTTCATCATCAGCTGCTGGAGTGGGACTGTTTGTGTCTCATCATCAGCTGCTGGAGTGGGACTGTTTGTGTCTCATCATCAGCTGCTGGAGTGGGACTGTTTGTGTCTCATCATCAGCTGCTAGAGTGGGACTGTTTGTGTCTCATCATCAGCTGCTGGAGTGGGACTGTTTGTGTCTCATCATCAGCTGCTAGAGTGGGACTGTTTATGTTTCATCATCAGCTGCTGGAGTGGGACTGTTTGTGTCTCATCATCAGCTGCTGGAGTGGGACTGTTTGTGTCTCATCATCAGCTGCTGGAGTGGGACTGTTTGTGTCTCATCATCAGCTGCTAGAGTGGGACTGTTTGTGTCTCATCTGTTGTTGTCCATATAAACTCAACCGTGTCGGGGCCGCGGGGGGCATTTGCTGTTCCTGTCACTATTGTCACATCAGCTGTTCTCTTTCCTACCGGAGCGTCTCTGTCACCGCTGTTCTCCTCGTTTCTATCAGCTTCCCTCTGTGTGTCACAGTGCACGTGGACAAGACTCATGTGGCGCCGGGTGCCCGCGGCCTGTGCGCCGGGTGCCCGCGGCCTGTGCGCCGGGTGCCCGCTGCCTGTTCGCCATGTGCCCGCGGCCTGTGCGCCGGGTGCCCGCGGCCTGTGCGCCGGGTGCCCGCGGCCTGTGCACCGGGTGCCCGCCACCTGTGCGCCATGTGCCCGCGGCATGTTCGCCGGATGCCCGCGGCCTGTTCGCCGGGTGCCCGCCGCCTGTGCACCGGGTGCCCGCTGCCAGTGCGGCGGGTGCCCGCTGCCTATGCGCCGGGTGCCCGCTGCCTATGCGCCGGGTGCCCGCATTCAGTGCGGCGGGTGCCCGCTGCCAGTGCGCCGGGTGCCCGCTGCCTATGCGCCGGGTACCCGCTGCCAGTGCGGCGGGTGCCCGCTGCCTGTTCGCAGGGTGCCCGCTGCCTATGCGCCGGGTGCCCGCTGCCAGTGCGCCGGGTGCCCGCGGCCTGTGCGCCGGGTGCCCGCTGCCTATGCGCCGGGTGCCCGCTGCCTGTTCGCCGTGTATCCGCTGCCTATGCGCCGGGTGCCCGCTGCCAGTGCGGCGGGTGCCCGCTGCCATAGCGCCGGGTGCCCTCTGTTTATGTTTCATCATCAGCTGCTGGAGTGGGACTGTTTGTGTCTCATCTGCAGCTGCTGGAGTGGGACTGTTTGTGTCTCATCTGCAGCTGCTGGAGTGGGACTGTTTATGTTTCATCATCAGCTGCTGGAGTGGGACTGTTTGTGTCTCATCTGCAGCTGCTGGAGTGGGACTGTTTGTGTTTCATCTGCAGCTGCTGGAGTGGGACTGTTTACGATTCATCATCAGCTGCTGGATTGGGACTGTTTGTGTTTCATCTACAGCTGCTGGAGTGGGACTGTTTGTGTTTCATCATCAGCTGCTAGAGTGGGACTGTTTGTGTCTCATCATCAGCTGCTGGAGTGGGACTGTTTATGTTTCATCTGCAGCTGCTGGAGTGGGACTGTTTGTGTGTCATCATCAGCTGCTGGAGTGGGACTGTTTATGTTTCATCATCAGCTGCTGGAGTGGGACTGTTTGTGTTTCATCATCAGCTGCTGGAGTGGGACTGTTTGTGTTTCATCATCAGCTGCTGGAGTGGGACTGTTTGTGTCTCATCATCAGCTGCTGGAGTGGGACTGTTTGTGTTTCATCTGCAGCTGCTGGAGTGGGACTGTTTGTGTGTAATCATCAGCTGCTGGAGTGGGACTGTTTGTGGTTCATCTGCAGCTGCTGGAGTGGGACTGTTTATGTTTCATCATCAGCTGCTGGAGTGGGACTGTTTGTGTTTCATCATCAGCTGCTGGAGTGGGACTGTTTGTGTCTCATCATCAGCTGCTGGAGTGGGACTGTTTATGTTTCATCATCAGCTGCTGGAGTGGGACTGTTTGTGTCTCATCATCAGCTGCTGGAGTGGGACTGTTTGTGTCTCATCATCAGCTGCTAGAGTGGGACTGTTTATGTCTCATCATCAGCTGCTAGAGTGGGACTGTTTGTGTTTCATCATCAGCTGCTGGAGTGGGACTGTTTGTGTTTCATCTACAGCTGCTGGAGTGGGACTGTTTGTGTTTCATCATCAGCTGCTAGAGTGGGACTGTTTGTGTCTCATCATCAGCTGCTGGAGTGGGACTGTTTATGTTTCATCATCAGCTGCTGGAGTGGGACTGTTTGTGTCTCATCATCAGCTGCTAGAGTGGGACTGTTTGTGTCTCATCATCAGCTGCTAGAGTGGGACTGTTTGTGTCTCATCATCAGCTGCTGGAGTGGGACTGTTTGTGTTTCATCATCAGCTGCTGGAGTGGGACTGTTTATGTTTCATCTGCAGCTGCTGGAGTGGGACTGTTTGTGTTTCATCTGCAGCTGCTGGAGTGGGACTGTTTGTGTTTCATCTGCAGCTGCTGGAGTGGGACTGTTTGTGTTTCATCATCAGCTGCTGGAGTGGGACTGTTTGTGTTTCATCATCAGCTGCTGGAGTGGGACTGTTTGTGTTCCATCATCAGCTGCTGGAGTGGGACTGTTTGTGTTTCATCATCAGCTGCTGGAGTGGGACTGTTTGTGTTTCATCTGCAGCTGCTGGAGTAGGACTGTTTATGTTTCATCATCAGCTGCTGGAGTGGGACTGTTTGTGTCTCATCATCAGCTGCTGGAGTGGGACTGTTTGTGTTTCATCATCAGCTGCTGGAGTGGGACTGTTTGTGTTTCATCTGCAGCTGCTGGAGTGGGACTGTTTATGATTCATCATCAGCTGCTGGAGTGGGACTGCTTGTGTTTCATCTGCAGCTGCTGGAGTGGGACTGTTTATGTTTCATCTGCAGCTGCTGGAGTGGGACTGTTTGTGTCTCATCATCAGCTGCTGGAGTGGGACTGTTTATGTCTCATCATCAGCTGCTGGAGTGGGACTGTTTGTGTCTCATCATCAGCTGCTGGAGTGGGACTGTTTGTGTTTCATCATCAGCTGCTGGAGTGGGACTGTTTGTGTTTCATCTGCAGCTGCTGGAGTGGGACTGTTTATGTTTCATCATCAGCTGCTGGAGTGGGACTACTTGTGTCTCATCTGCAGCTGCTGGAGTTGGACTTTTTGTGTTTCATCATCAGCTGCTGGAGTGGGACTGTTTGTGTTTCATCATCAGCTGCTGGAGTGGGACTGTTTGTGTTCCATCATCAGCTGCTGGAGTGGGACTGTTTGTGTTTCACCTGCAGCTGCTGGAGTGGGACTGTTTGTGTCTCATCATCAGCTGCTGGAGTGGGACTGTTTGTGTCTCATCATCAGCTGCTAGAGTGGGACTGTTTGTGTCTCATCATCAGCTGCTAGAGTGGGACTGTTTGTGTTTCATCATCAGCTGCTGGAGTGGGACTGTTTGTGTCTCATCATCAGCTGCTGGAGTGGGACTGTTTGTGTCTCATCAGCTGCTAGAGTGGGACTGTTTGTGTCTCATCATCAGCTGCTGGAGTGGGACTGTTTGTGTCTCATCATCAGCTGCTAGAGTGGGACTGTTTGTGTCTCATCTGTTGTTGTCCATATAAACTCAACCGTGTCGGGGCCGCGGGGGGCATTTGCTGTTCCTGTCACTATTGTCACATCAGCTGTTCTCTTTCCTACCGGAGCGTCTCTGTCACCGCTGTTCTCCTCGTTTCTATCAGCTTCCCTCTGTGTGTCACAGTGCACGTGGAGAAGACTCATGTGGCGCCGGGTGCCCGCGGCCTGTGCGCCGGGTGCCCGCGGCCTGTGCGCCGGGTGCCCGCTGCCTGTTCGCCATGTGCCCGCGGCCTGTGCGCCGGGTGCCCGCGGCCTGTGCGCCGGGTGCCCGCGGCCTGTGCACCGGGTGCCCGCCGCCTGTGCGCCATGTGCCCGCGGCATGTTCGCCGGATGCCCGCGGCCTGTTCGCCGGGTGCCCGCCGCCTGTGCACCGGGTGCCAGCTGCCAGTGCGGCGGGTGCCCGCTGCCTATGCGCCGGGTGCCCGCTGCCTATGCGCCGGGTGCCCGCATTCAGTGCGGCGGGTGCCCGCTGCCAGTGCGCCGGGTGCCCGCTGCCTATGCGCCGGGTACCCGCTGCCAGTGCGGCGGGTGCCCGCTGCCTGTTCGCAGGGTGCCCGCTGCCTATGCGCCGGGTGCCCGCTGCCAGTGCGCCGGGTGCCCGCGGCCTATGCGCCGGGTGCCCGCTGCCTGTTCGCCGGGTATCCGCTGCCAGTGCGGCGGGTGCCCGCTGCCATAGCGCCGGGTGCCCTCTGTTTATGTTTCATCATCAGCTGCTGGAGTGGGACTGTTTGTGTCTCATCTGCAGCTGCTGGAGTGGGACTGTTTGTGTCTCATCTGCAGCTGCTGGAGTGGGACTGTTTATGTTTCATCATCAGCTGCTGGAGTGGGACTGTTTGTGTCTCATCTGCAGCTGCTGGAGTTGGACTTTTTGTGTTTCATCATCAGCTGCTGGAGTGGGACTGTTTGTGTTTCATCTGCAGCTGCTGGAGTGGGACTGTTTACGATTCATCATCAGCTGCTGGATTGGGACTGCTTGTGTTTCATCATCAGCTGCTGGAGTGGGACTGTTTGTGTCTCATCATCAGCTGCTAGAGTGGGACTGTTTGTGTTTCATCTACAGCTGCTGGAGTGGGACTGTTTGTGTTTCATCATCAGCTGCTAGAGTGGGACTGTTTGTGTCTCATCATCAGCTGCTGGAGTGGGACTGTTTATGTTTCATCTGCAGCTGCTGGAGTGGGACTGTTTGTGTGTCATCATCAGCTGCTGGAGTGGGACTGTTTATGTTTCATCATCAGCTGCTGGAGTGGGACTGTTTGTGTTTCATCATCAGCTGCTGGAGTGGGACTGTTTGTGTTTCATCATCAGCTGCTGGAGTGGGACTGTTTGTGTTTCATCTGCAGCTGCTGGAGTGGGACTGTTTGTGTGTAATCATCAGCTGCTGGAGTGGGACTGTTTGTGGTTCATCTGCAGCTGCTGGAGTGGGACTGTTTATGTTTCATCATCAGCTGCTGGAGTGGGACTGTTTGTGTTTCATCATCAGCTGCTGGAGTGGGACTGTTTGTGTCTCATCATCAGCTGCTGGAGTGGGACTGTTTATGTTTCATCATCAGCTGCTGGAGTGGGACTGTTTGTGTCTCATCATCAGCTGCTGGAGTGGGACTGTTTGTGTTTCATCTACAGCTGCTGGAGTGGGACTGTTTGTGTTTCATCATCAGCTGCTAGAGTGGGACTGTTTGTGTCTCATCATCAGCTGCTGGAGTGGGACTGTTTATGTTTCATCATCAGCTGCTGGAGTGGGACTGTTTGTGTCTCATCATCAGCTGCTAGAGTGGGACTGTTTGTGTCTCATCATCAGCTGCTAGAGTGGGACTGTTTGTGTCTCATCATCAGCTGCTGGAGTGGGACTGTTTGTGTTTCATCATCAGCTGCTGGAGTGGGACTGTTTATGTTTCATCTGCAGCTGCTGGAGTGGGACTGTTTGTGTTTCATCTGCAGCTGCTGGAGTGGGACTGTTTGTGTTTCATCTGCAGCTGCTGGAGTGGGACTGTTTGTGTTTCATCATCAGCTGCTGGAGTGGGACTGTTTGTGTTTCATCATCAGCTGCTGGAGTGGGACTGTTTGTGTTCCATCATCAGCTGCTGGAGTGGGACTGTTTGTGTTTCATCATCAGCTGCTGGAGTGGGACTGTTTGTGTTTCATCTGCAGCTGCTGGAGTAGGACTGTTTATGTTTCATCATCAGCTGCTGGAGTGGGACTGTTTGTGTCTCATCATCAGCTGCTGGAGTGGGACTGTTTGTGTTTCATCATCAGCTGCTGGAGTGGGACTGTTTGTGTTTCATCTGCAGCTGCTGGAGTGGGACTGTTTATGATTCATCATCAGCTGCTGGAGTGGGACTGCTTGTGTTTCATCTGCAGCTGCTGGAGTGGGACTGTTTATGTTTCATCTGCAGCTGCTGGAGTGGGACTGTTTGTGTCTCATCATCAGCTGCTGGAGTGGGACTGTTTATGTCTCATCATCAGCTGCTGGAGTGGGACTGTTTGTGTCTCATCATCAGCTGCTAGAGTGGGACTGTTTGTGTTTCATCATCAGCTGCTGGAGTGGGACTGTTTGTGTCTCATCATCAGCTGCTGGAGTGGGACTGTTTATGTTTCATCATCAGCTGCTGGAGTGGGACTGTTTGTGTCTCATCATCAGCTGCTGGAGTGGGACTGTTTGTGTTTCATCTACAGCTGCTGGAGTGGGACTGTTTGTGTCTCATCATCAGCTGCTAGAGTGGGACTGTTTGTGTCTCATCATCAGCTGCTGGAGTGGGACTGTTTGTGTTTCATCATCAGCTGCTGGAGTGGGACTGTTTATGTTTCATCTGCAGCTGCTGGAGTGGGACTGTTTGTGTTTCATCTGCAGCTGCTGGAGTGGGACTGTTTGTGTTTCATCTGCAGCTGCTGGAGTGGGACTGTTTGTGTTTCATCATCAGCTGCTGGAGTGGGACTGTTTGTGTTTCATCATCAGCTGCTGGAGTGGGACTGTTTGTGTTCCATCATCAGCTGCTGGAGTGGGACTGTTTGTGTTTCATCATCAGCTGCTGGAGTGGGACTGTTTGTGTTTCATCTGCAGCTGCTGGAGTAGGACTGTTTATGTTTCATCATCAGCTGCTGGAGTGGGACTGTTTGTGTCTCATCATCAGCTGCTGGAGTGGGACTGTTTGTGTTTCATCATCAGCTGCTGGAGTGGGACTGTTTGTGTTTCATCTGCAGCTGCTGGAGTGGGACTGTTTATGATTCATCATCAGCTGCTGGAGTGGGACTGCTTGTGTTTCATCTGCAGCTGCTGGAGTGGGACTGTTTATGTTTCATCTGCAGCTGCTGGAGTGGGACTGTTTGTGTCTCATCATCAGCTGCTGGAGTGGGACTGTTTATGTCTCATCATCAGCTGCTGGAGTGGGACTGTTTGTGTCTCATCATCAGCTGCTAGAGTGGGACTGTTTGTGTCTCATCATCAGCTGCTAGAGTGGGACTGTTTGTGTTTCATCATCAGCTGCTGGAGTGGGACTGTTTGTGTCTTATCATCAGCTGCTGGAGTGGGACTGTTTGTGTCTCATCATCAGCTGCTAGAGTGGGACTGTTTGTGTCTCATCATCAGCTGCTAGAGTGGGACTGTTTGTGTTTCATCATCACTGCTGGAGTGGGACTGTTTGTGTCTCATCATCAGCTGCTGGAGTGGGACTGTTTGTGTCTCATCATCAGCTGCTGGAGTGGGACTGTTTGTGTCTCATCATCAGCTGCTAGAGTGGGTCTGTTTGTGTCTCATCATCAGCTGCTAGAGTGGGACTGTTTGTGTTTCATCATCAGCTGCTGGAGTGGGACTGTTTGTGTCTCATCATCAGCTGCTGGAGTGGGACTGTTTGTGTCTCATCAGCTGCTAGAGTGGGACTGTTTGTGTCTCATCATCAGCTGCTGGAGTGGGACTGTTTGTGTCTCATCATCAGCTGCTAGAGTGGGACTGTTTGTGTCTCATCTGCAGCTGCTGGAGTGGGACTGTTTATGTTTCATCATCAGCTGCTGGAGTGGGACTGTTTGTGTCTCATCTGCAGCTGCTGGAGTTGGACTTTTTGTGTTTCATCATCAGCTGCTGGAGTGGGACTGTTTATGTTTCATCATCAGCTGCTGGAGTGGGACTGTTTGTGTTTCATCTGCAGCTGCTGGAGTGGGACTGTTTGTGTTTCATCTGCAGCTGCTGGAGTGGGACTGTTTACGATTCATCATCAGCTGCTGGATTGGGACTGCTTGTGTTTCATCATCAGCTGCTGGAGTGGGACTGTTTGTGTTTCATCTACAGCTGCTGGAGTGGGACTGTTTGTGTTTCATCATCAGCTGCTAGAGTGGGACTGTTTGTGTCTCATCATCAGCTGCTGGAGTGGGACTGTTTATGTGTCATCTGCAGCTGCTGGAGTGGGACTGTTTGTGTGTCATCATCAGCTGCTGGAGTGGGACTGTTTATGTTTCATCATCAGCTGCTGGAGTGGGACTGTTTGTGTTTCATCATCAGCTGCTGGAGTGGGACTGTTTGTGTTTCATCATCAGCTGCTGGAGTGGGACTGTTTGTGTTTCATCTGCAGCTGCTGGAGTGGGACTGTTTGTGTGTAATCATCAGCTGCTGGAGTGGGACTGTTTGTGGTTCATCTGCAGCTGCTGGAGTGGGACTGTTTATGTTTCATCATCAGCTGCTGGAGTGGGACTGTTTGTGTTTCATCATCAGCTGCTGGAGTGGGACTGTTTGTGTCTCATCATCAGCTGCTGGAGTGGGACTGTTTATGTTTCATCATCAGCTGCTGGAGTGGGACTGTTTGTGTCTCATCATCAGCTGCTGGAGTGGGACTGTTTGTGTTTCATCTACAGCTGCTGGAGTGGGACTGTTTGTGTTTCATCATCAGCTGCTAGAGTGGGACTGTTTGTGTCTCATCATCAGCTGCTGGAGTGGGACTGTTTATGTTTCATCATCAGCTGCTGGAGTGGGACTGTTTGTGTCTCATCATCAGCTGCTAGAGTGGGACTGTTTGTGTCTCATCATCAGCTGCTAGAGTGGGACTGTTTGTGTCTCATCATCAGCTGCTGGAGTGGGACTGTTTGTGTTTCATCATCAGCTGCTGGAGTGGGACTGTTTATGTTTCATCTGCAGCTGCTGGAGTGGGACTGTTTGTGTTTCATCTGCAGCTGCTGGAGTGGGACTGTTTGTGTTTCATCTGCAGCTGCTGGAGTGGGACTGTTTGTGTTTCATCATCAGCTGCTGGAGTGGGACTGTTTGTGTTTCATCATCAGCTGCTGGAGTGGGACTGTTTGTGTTCCATCATCAGCTGCTGGAGTGGGACTGTTTGTGTTTCATCATCAGCTGCTGGAGTGGGACTGTTTGTGTTTCATCTGCAGCTGCTGGAGTAGGACTGTTTATGTTTCATCATCAGCTGCTGGAGTGGGACTGTTTGTGTCTCATCATCAGCTGCTGGAGTGGGACTGTTTGTGTTTCATCATCAGCTGCTGGAGTGGGACTGTTTGTGTTTCATCTGCAGCTGCTGGAGTGGGACTGTTTATGATTCATCATCAGCTGCTGGAGTGGGACTGCTTGTGTTTCATCTGCAGCTGCTGGAGTGGGACTGTTTATGTTTCATCTGCAGCTGCTGGAGTGGGACTGTTTGTGTCTCATCATCAGCTGCTGGAGTGGGACTGTTTATGTCTCATCATCAGCTGCTGGAGTGGGACTGTTTGTGTCTCATCATCAGCTGCTAGAGTGGGACTGTTTGTGTTTCATCATCAGCTGCTGGAGTGGGACTGTTTGTGTCTCATCATCAGCTGCTGGAGTGGGACTGTTTATGTTTCATCATCAGCTGCTGGAGTGGGACTGTTTGTGTCTCATCATCAGCTGCTGGAGTGGGACTGTTTGTGTTTCATCTACAGCTGCTGGAGTGGGACTGTTTGTGTCTCATCATCAGCTGCTAGAGTGGGACTGTTTGTGTCTCATCATCAGCTGCTGGAGTGGGACTGTTTGTGTTTCATCATCAGCTGCTGGAGTGGGACTGTTTATGTTTCATCTGCAGCTGCTGGAGTGGGACTGTTTGTGTTTCATCTGCAGCTGCTGGAGTGGGACTGTTTGTGTTTCATCTGCAGCTGCTGGAGTGGGACTGTTTGTGTTTCATCATCAGCTGCTGGAGTGGGACTGTTTGTGTTTCATCATCAGCTGCTGGAGTGGGACTGTTTGTGTTCCATCATCAGCTGCTGGAGTGGGACTGTTTGTGTTTCATCATCAGCTGCTGGAGTGGGACTGTTTGTGTTTCATCTGCAGCTGCTGGAGTAGGACTGTTTATGTTTCATCATCAGCTGCTGGAGTGGGACTGTTTGTGTCTCATCATCAGCTGCTGGAGTGGGACTGTTTGTGTTTCATCATCAGCTGCTGGAGTGGGACTGTTTGTGTTTCATCTGCAGCTGCTGGAGTGGGACTGTTTATGATTCATCATCAGCTGCTGGAGTGGGACTGCTTGTGTTTCATCTGCAGCTGCTGGAGTGGGACTGTTTATGTTTCATCTGCAGCTGCTGGAGTGGGACTGTTTGTGTCTCATCATCAGCTGCTGGAGTGGGACTGTTTATGTCTCATCATCAGCTGCTGGAGTGGGACTGTTTGTGTCTCATCATCAGCTGCTAGAGTGGGACTGTTTGTGTCTCATCATCAGCTGCTAGAGTGGGACTGTTTGTGTTTCATCATCAGCTGCTGGAGTGGGACTGTTTGTGTCTTATCATCAGCTGCTGGAGTGGGACTGTTTGTGTCTCATCATCAGCTGCTAGAGTGGGACTGTTTGTGTCTCATCATCAGCTGCTAGAGTGGGACTGTTTGTGTTTCATCATCAGCTGCTGGAGTGGGACTGTTTGTGTCTCATCATCAGCTGCTGGAGTGGGACTGTTTGTGTCTCATCATCAGCTGCTGGAGTGGGACTGTTTGTGTCTCATCATCAGCTGCTAGAGTGGGTCTGTTTGTGTCTCATCATCAGCTGCTAGAGTGGGACTGTTTGTGTTTCATCATCAGCTGCTGGAGTGGGACTGTTTGTGTCTCATCATCAGCTGCTGGAGTGGGACTGTTTGTGTTTCATCATCAGCTGCTAGAGTGGGACTGTTTGTGTCTCATCAGCTGCTAGAGTGGGACTGTTTGTGTCTCATCATCAGCTGCTGGAGTGGGACTGTTTTTGTTTCATCTGCAGCTGCTGGAGTGGGACTGTTTGTGTCTCATCATCAGCTGCTGGAGTGGGACTGTTTGTGTCTCATCATCAGCTGCTGGAGTGGGACTGTTTGTGTCTCATCATCAGCTGCTGGAGTGGGACTGTTTGTGTCTCATCATCAGCTGCTGGAGTGGGACTGTTTGTGTCTCATCATCAGCTGCTAGAGTGGGACTGTTTGTGTCTCATCTGTTGTTGTCCATATAAACTCAACCGTGTCGGGGCCGCGGGGGGCATTTGCTGTTCCTGTCACTATTGTCACATCAGCTGTTCTCTTTCCTACCGGAGCGTCTCTGTCACCGCTGTTCTCCTCGTTTCTATCAGCTTCCCTCTGTGTGTCACAGTGCACGTGGAGAAGACTCATGTGGCGCCGGGTGCCCGCGGCCTGTGCGCCGGGTGCCCGCGGCCTGTGCGCCGGGTGCCCGCTGCCTGTTCGCCGGGTGTCAGCTGCCAGTGCGGCGGGTGCCCGCTGCCTATGCGCCGGGTGCCCGCTGCCTGTGCGCCATGTGCCCGCGGCATGTTCGCCGGGTGCCCGCAGCCTGTGCACCGGGTGCCCGCTGCCAGTGCGGCGGGTGCCCGCTGCCTATGCGCCGGGTGCCCGCTGCCTATGCGCCGGGTACCCGCTGCCAGTGCGGCGGGTGCCCGCTGCCTGTTCGCAGG
This sequence comes from Echiichthys vipera, assembly GCF_963691815.1. Taxonomy (NCBI): domain Eukaryota; kingdom Metazoa; phylum Chordata; class Actinopteri; order Perciformes; family Trachinidae; genus Echiichthys; species Echiichthys vipera. Next base: position 327,970 of record NW_028154817.1, on the reverse strand, counting down.
GTGCCCGCTGCCTATGCGCCGGGTGCCCGCTGCCAGTGCGCCGGGTGCCCGCGGCCTGTGCGCCGGGTGCCCGCTGCCTATGCGCCGGGTGCCCGCTGCCTGTTCGCCGGGTATCCGCTGCCTATGCGCCGGGTGCCCGCTGCCAGTGCGGCGGGTGCCCGCTGCCATAGCGCCGGGTGCCCTCTGTTTATGTTTCATCATCAGCTGCTGGAGTGGGACTGTTTGTGTTTCATCTGCAGCTGCTGGAGTGGGACTGTTTACGATTCATCATCAGCTGCTGGATTGGGACTGCTTGTGTTTCATCATCAGCTGCTGGAGTGGGACTGTTTACGATTCATCATCAGCTGCTGGATTGGGACTGCTTGTGTTTCATCATCAGCTGCTGGAGTGGGACTGTTTGTGTTTCATCTACAGCTGCTGGAGTGGGACTGTTTGTGTTTCATCATCAGCTGCTAGAGTGGGACTGTTTGTGTCTCATCATCAGCTGCTGGAGTGGGACTGTTTATGTTTCATCTGCAGCTGCTGGAGTGGGACTGTTTGTGTGTCATCATCAGCTGCTGGAGTGGGACTGTTTATGTTTCATCATCAGCTGCTGGAGTGGGACTGTTTGTGTTTCATCATCAGCTGCTGGAGTGGGACTGTTTGTGTTTCATCATCAGCTGCTGGAGTGGGACTGTTTGTGTCTCATCATCAGCTGCTGGAGTGGGACTGTTTGTGTTTCATCTGCTGGAGTGGGACTGTTTGTGTGTAATCATCAGCTGCTGGAGTGGGACTGTTTGTGGTTCATCTGCAGCTGCTGGAGTGGGACTGTTTATGTTTCATCATCAGCTGCTGGAGTGGGACTGTTTGTGTTTCATCATCAGCTGCTGGAGTGGGACTGTTTGTGTCTCATCATCAGCTGCTGGAGTGGGACTGTTTATGTTTCATCATCAGCTGCTGGAGTGGGACTGTTTGTGTCTCATCATCAGCTGCTGGAGTGGGACTGTTTGTGTCTCATCATCAGCTGCTAGAGTGGGACTGTTTGTGTCTCATCATCAGCTGCTAGAGTGGGACTGTTTGTGTTTCATCATCAGCTGCTGGAGTGGGACTGTTTGTGTTTCATCTACAGCTGCTGGAGTGGGACTGTTTGTGTTTCATCATCAGCTGCTAGAGTGGGACTGTTTGTGTCTCATCATCAGCTGCTGGAGTGGGACTGTTTATGTTTCATCATCAGCTGCTGGAGTGGGACTGTTTGTGTCTCATCATCAGCTGCTAGAGTGGGACTGTTTGTGTCTCATCATCAGCTGCTAGAGTGGGACTGTTTGTGTCTCATCATCAGCTGCTGGAGTGGGACTGTTTGTGTTTCATCATCAGCTGCTGGAGTGGGACTGTTTATGTTTCATCTGCAGCTGCTGGAGTGGGACTGTTTGTGTTTCATCTGCAGCTGCTGGAGTGGGACTGTTTGTGTTTCATCTGCAGCTGCTGGAGTGGGACTGTTTGTGTTTCATCATCAGCTGCTGGAGTGGGACTGTTTGTGTTTCATCATCAGCTGCTGGAGTGGGACTGTTTGTGTTCCATCATCAGCTGCTGGAGTGGGACTGTTTGTGTTTCATCATCAGCTGCTGGAGTGGGACTGTTTGTGTTTCATCTGCAGCTGCTGGAGTAGGACTGTTTATGTTTCATCATCAGCTGCTGGAGTGGGACTGTTTGTGTCTCATCATCAGCTGCTGGAGTGGGACTGTTTGTGTTTCATCATCAGCTGCTGGAGTGGGACTGTTTGTGTTTCATCTGCAGCTGCTGGAGTGGGACTGTTTATGATTCATCATCAGCTGCTGGAGTGGGACTGCTTGTGTTTCATCTGCAGCTGCTGGAGTGGGACTGTTTATGTTTCATCTGCAGCTGCTGGAGTGGGACTGTTTGTGTCTCATCATCAGCTGCTGGAGTGGGACTGTTTATGTCTCATCATCAGCTGCTGGAGTGGGACTGTTTGTGTCTCATCATCAGCTGCTGGAGTGGGACTGTTTGTGTTTCATCATCAGCTGCTGGAGTGGGACTGTTTGTGTTTCATCTGCAGCTGCTGGAGTGGGACTGTTTATGTTTCATCATCAGCTGCTGGAGTGGGACTGTTTGTGTCTCATATGCAGCTGCTGGAGTGGGACTGTTTGTGTTTCATCATCAGCTGCTGGAGTGGGACTGTTTGTGTCTCATCATCAGCTGCTGGAGTGGGACTGTTTGTGTCTCATCATCAGCTGCTGGAGTGGGACTGTTTGTGTCTCATCTGCAGCTGCTGGAGTGGGACTGTTTGTGTCTCATCTGCAGCTGCTGGAGTGGGACTGTTTATGTTTCATCTGCAGCTGCTGGAGTGGGACTGTTTACGATTCATCATCAGCTGCTGGAGTGGGACTGCTTGTGTTTCATCATCAGCTGCTGGAGTGGGACTGTTTGTGTTTCATCTACAGCTGCTGGAGTGGGACTGTTTGTGTTTCATCATCAGCTGCTGGAGTGGGACTGTTTGTGTCTCATCATCAGCTGCTAGAGTGGGACTGTTTGTGTCTCATCATCAGCTGCTAGAGTGGGACTGTTTGTGTTTCATCATCAGCTGCTGGAGTGGGACTGTTTGTGTTTCATCTACAGCTGCTGGAGTGGGACTGTTTGTGTTTCATCATCAGCTGCTGGAGTGGGACTGTTTGTGTCTCATCATCAGCTGCTGGAGTGGGACTGTTTATGTTTCATCATCAGCTGCTGGAGTGGGACTATTTGTGTCTCATCATCAGCTGCTAGAGTGGGACTGTTTGTGTCTCATCATCAGCTGCTAGAGTGGGACTGTTTGTGTCTCATCATCAGCTGCTGGAGTGGGACTGTTTGTGTTTTATCATCAGCTGCTGGAGTGGGACTGTTTGTGTCTCATCTGCAGCTGCTAGAGTGGGACTGTTTGTGTTTCATCATCAGCTGCTGGAGTGGGACTGTTTGTGTCTCATCATCAGCTGCTGGAGTGGGACTGTTTGTATTTCATCATCAGCTGCTGGAGTGGGACTGTTTGTGTCTCATCATCAGCTGCTGGAGTGGGACTGTTTGTGTCTCATCATCAGCTGCTAGAGTGGGACTGTTTGTGTCTCATCATCAGCTGCTGGAGTGGGACTGTTTATGTTTCATCTGCAGCTGCTGGAGTGGGACTGTTTGTGTGTCATCATCAGCTGCTGGAGTGGGACTGTTTATGTTTCATCATCAGCTGCTGGAGTGGGACTGTTTGTGTTTCATCATCAGCTGCTGGAGTGGGACTGTTTGTGTTTCATCATCAGCTGCTGGAGTGGGACTGTTTGTATCTCATCATCAGCTGCTGGAGTGGGACTGTTTGTGTTTCATCTGCAGCTGCTGGAGTGGGACTGTTTGTGTGTAATCATCAGCTGCTGGAGTGGGACTGTTTGTGGTTCATCTGCAGCTGCTGGAGTGGGACTGTTTATGTTTCATCATCAGCTGCTGGAGTGGGACTGTTTGTGTTTCATCATCAGCTGCTGGAGTGGGACTGTTTGTGTCTCATCATCAGCTGCTGGAGTGGGACTGTTTATGTTTCATCATCAGCTGCTGGAGTGGGACTGTTTGTGTCTCATCATCAGCTGCTGGAGTGGGACTGTTTGTGTCTCATCATCAGCTGCTAGAGTGGGACTGTTTGTGTCTCATCATCAGCTGCTAGAGTGGGACTGTTTGTGTTTCATCATCAGCTGCTGGAGTGGGACTGTTTGTGTTTCATCTACAGCTGCTGGAGTGGGACTGTTTGTGTTTCATCATCAGCTGCTAGAGTGGGACTGTTTGTGTCTCATCATCAGCTGCTGGAGTGGGACTGTTTATGTTTCATCATCAGCTGCTGGAGTGGGACTGTTTGTATCTCATCATCAGCTGCTAGAGTGGGACTGTTTGTGTCTCATCATCAGCTGCTAGAGTGGGACTGTTTGTGTCTCATCATCAGCTGCTGGAGTGGGACTGTTTGTGTTTCATCATCAGCTGCTGGAGTGGGACTGTTTATGTTTCATCTGCAGCTGCTGGAGTGGGACTGTTTGTGTTTCATCTGCAGCTGCTGGAGTGGGACTGTTTGTGTTTCATCTGCAGCTGCTGGAGTGGGACTGTTTGTGTTTCATCATCAGCTGCTGGAGTGGGACTGTTTGTGTTTCATCATCAGCTGCTGGAGTGGGACTGTTTGTGTTCCATCATCAGCTGCTGGAGTGGGACTGTTTGTGTTTCATCATCAGCTACTGGAGTGGGACTGTTTGTGTTTCATCTGCAGCTGCTGGAGTAGGACTGTTTATGTTTCATCATCAGCTGCTGGAGTGGGACTGTTTGTGTCTCATCATCAGCTGCTGGAGTGGGACTGTTTGTGTTTCATCATCAGCTGCTGGAGTGGGACTGTTTGTGTTTCATCTGCAGCTGCTGGAGTGGGACTGTTTATGATTCATCATCAGCTGCTGGAGTGGGACTGCTTGTGTTTCATCTGCAGCTGCTGGAGTGGGACTGTTTATGTTTCATCTGCAGCTGCTGGAGTGGGACTGTTTGTGTCTCATCATCAGCTGCTGGAGTGGGACTGTTTATGTCTCATCATCAGCTGCTGGAGTGGGACTGTTTGTGTCTCATCATCAGCTGCTGGAGTGGGACTGTTTGTGTTTCATCATCAGCTGCTGGAGTGGGACTGTTTGTGTTTCATCTGCAGCTGCTGGAGTGGGACTGTTTATGTTTCATCATCAGCTGCTGGAGTGGGACTGTTTGTGTCTCATCTGCAGCTGCTGGAGTGGGACTGTTTGTGTTTCATCATCAGCTGCTGGAGTGGGACTGTTTGTGTCTCATCATCAGCTGCTGGAGTGGGACTGTTTGTGTCTCATCATCAGCTGCTGGAGTGGGACTGTTTGTGTCTCATCTGCAGCTGCTGGAGTGGGACTGTTTGTGTCTCATCTGCAGCTGCTGGAGTGGGACTGTTTATGTTTCATCTGCAGCTGCTGGAGTGGGACTGTTTACGATTCATCATCAGCTGCTAGAGTGGGACTGCTTGTGTTTCATCATCAGCTGCTGGAGTGGGACTGTTTGTGTTTCATCTACAGCTGCTGGAGTGGGACTGTTTGTGTTTCATCATCAGCTGCTGGAGTGGGACTGTTTGTGTCTCATCATCAGCTGCTAGAGTGGGACTGTTTGTGTCTCATCATCAGCTGCTAGAGTGGGACTGTTTGTGTTTCATCATCAGCTGCTGGAGTGGGACTGTTTGTGTTTCATCTACAGCTGCTGGAGTGGGACTGTTTGTGTTTCATCATCAGCTGCTAGAGTGGGACTGTTTGTGTCTCATCATCAGCTGCTGGAGTGGGACTGTTTATGTTTCATCATCAGCTGCTGGAGTGGGACTATTTGTGTCTCATCATCAGCTGCTAGAGTGGGACTGTTTGTGTCTCATCATCAGCTGCTAGAGTGGGACTGTTTGTGTCTCATCATCAGCTGCTGGAGTGGGACTGTTTGTGTTTTATCATCAGCTGCTGGAGTGGGACTGTTTGTGTCTCATCTGCAGCTGCTGGAGTGGGACTGTTTGTATTTCATCATCAGCTGCTGGAGTGGGACTGTTTGTGTCTCATCATCAGCTGCTGGAGTGGGACTGTTTGTGTCTCATCATCAGCTGCTAGAGTGGGACTGTTTGTGTCTCATCATCAGCTGCTAGAGTGGGACTGTTTGTGTCTCATCATCAGCTGCTAGAGTGGGACTGTTTGTGTTTCATCATCAGCTGCTGGAGTTGGACTGTTTGTGTCTCATCTGCAGCTGCTGGAGTGGGACTGTTTGTGTCTCATCTGCAGCTGCTGGAGTGGGACTGTTTATGTTTCATCATCAGCTGCTGGAGTGGGACTGTTTACGATTCATCATCAGCTGCTGGAGTGGGACTGCTTGTGTTTAATCATTAGCTGCTGGAGTGGGACTGTTTATGTTTCATCTGCAGCTGCTGGAGTGGGACTGTTTGTGTTTCATCTACAGCTGCTGGAGTGGGACTGTTTATGTTTAACTGCAGCTGCTGGAGTGGGACTGTTTGTGTTTCATCATCAGCTGCTGGAGTGGGACTGTTTGTGTTCCATCATCAGCTGCTGGAGTGGGACTGTTTGTGTTTCACCTGCAGCTGCTGGAGTGGGACTGTTTGTGTCTCATCATCAGCTGCTGGAGTGGGACTGTTTATATACAATCATCAGCTGCTGGAGTGGGACTGTTTGTGTTTCATCTGCAGCTGCTGGAGTGGGACTGTTTATGTTTCATCTGCAGCTGCTGGAGTGGGACTGTTTGTGTTTCATCTGCAGCTGCTGGAGTGGGACTGTTTGTGTTTCATCTGCAGCTGCTGGAGTGGGACTGTTTATGTTTCATCTGCAGCTGCTGGAGTGGGACTGTTTATGTTTCATCTGCAGCTGCTGGAGTGGGACTGTTTGTGTTTCATCTGCAGCTGCTGGAGTGGGACTGTTTGTGTTTCATCTGCAGCTGCTGGAGTGGGACTGTTTGTGTTTCATCTGCAGCTGCTGGAGTGGGACTGTTTGTGTTTCATCATCAGCTGCTGGAGTGGGACTGTTTGTGTTTCATCTGCTGCTGCTGGAGTGGGACTGTTTGTGTTTCATCATCAGCTGCTGGAGTGGGACTGCTTGTGTTTCATCTGCAGCTGCTGGAGTGGGACTGTTTGTGTTTCATCTGCAGCTGCTGGAGTGGGACTGTTTGTGTTTAATCATCAGCTGCTGGAGTGGGACTGTATGTTTCATCTGCAGCTGCTGGGGTGGGACTGTTTGGGTTTCATCTTCAGCTGCTGGAGTGGGACTGTTTATGTTTCATCTGCTGGAGTGGGACTGATTGTGTTTAATCTGCAGCTGCTGGAGTGGGACTGTTTATGTTTCATCTGCAACTGCTGGAGTGGGACCGTTTGATATCATCTGCAGCTGCTGGAGTGGGACTGTTTGTGTTTCATCTGCAGCTGCTGGAGTGGGACTGTTTGTGTTTCATCTGCAGCTGCTGGAGTGGGACTGTTTATGTTTCATCTGCAGCTGCTGGAGTGGGACTGTTTGTGTTTCATCTGCAGCTGCTGGAGTGGGACTGTTTGTGTTTCATCTGCAGCTGCTGGAGTGGGACTGTTTGTGTTTCATCATCAGCTGCTGGAGTGGGACTGTTTGTGTTTCATCATCAGCTGCTGGAGTGGGACTGTTTGTGTTCCATCATCAGCTTCTGGAGTGGGACTGTTTGTGTTTCATCATCAGCTGCTGGAGTGGGACTGTTTATGTTTCATCATCAGCTGCTGGAGTGGGACTGTTTGTGTCTCATCATCAGCTGCTGGAGTGGGACTGTTTGTGTTTCATCATCAGCTGCTGGAGTGGGACTGTTTGTGTTTCATCTGCAGCTGCTGGAGTGGGACTGTTTATGATTCATCATCAGCTGCTGGAGTGGGACTGCTTGTGTTTCATCTGCAGCTGCTGGAGTGGGACTGTTTATGTTTCATCTGCAGCTGCTGGAGTGGGACTGTTTGTGTTTCATCTTCAGCTGCTGGAGTGGGACTGTTTATGTTTCATCTGCTGGAGTGGGACCGTTTGTATTTAATCTGCAGCTGCTGGAGTGGGACTGTTTATGTTTCATCTGCAACTGCTGGAGTGGGACCGTTTGATATCATCTGCAGCTGCTGGAGTGGGACTGTTTGTGTTTCATCATCAGCTGCTGGAGTGGGACTGTTTGTGTCTCATCATCAGCTGCTGGAGTGGGACTGTTTGTGTCTCATCATCAGCTGCTGGAGTGGGACTGTTTGTGTCTCATCATCAGCTGCTAGAGTGGGACTGTTTGTGTCTCATCATCAGCTGCTAGAGTGGGACTGTTTGTGTTTCATCATCAGCTGCTGGAGTTGGACTGTTTGTGTCTCATCTGCAGCTGCTGGAGTGGGACTGTTTGTGTCTCATCTGCAGCTGCTGGAGTGGGACTGTTTATGTTTCATCATCAGCTGCTGGAGTGGGACTGTTTGTGTCTCATCTGCAGCTGCTGGAGTTGGACTTTTTGTGTTTCATCATCAGCTGCTGGAGTGGGACTGTTTACGATTCATCATCAGCTGCTGGAGTGGGACTGCTTGTGTTTCATCATCAGCTGCTGGAGTGGGACTGTTTATGTTTCATCTGCAGCTGCTGGAGTGGGACTGTTTGTGTTTCATCTACAGCTGCTGGAGTGGGACTGTTTATGTTTAACTGCAGCTGCTGGAGTGGGACTGTTTGTGTTTCATCATCAGCTGCTGGAGTGGGACTGTTTGTGTTCCATCATCAGCTGCTGGAGTGGGACTGTTTGTGTTTCACCTGCAGCTGCTGGAGTGGGACTGTTTGTGTTTCATCTGCAGCTGCTGGAGTGGGACTGTTTGTGTTTCATCATCAGCTGCTGGAGTGGGACTGTTTATGTTTCATCTGCAGCTGCTGGAGTGGGACTGTTTGTGTTTCATCTGCAGCTGCTGGAGTGGGACTGTTTGTGTTTCATCTGCAGCTGCTGGAGTGGGACTGTTTATGTTTCATCTGCAGCTGCTGGAGTGGGACTGTTTGTGTTTCATCTGCAGCTGCTGGAGTGGGACTGTTTGTGTTTCATCTGCAGCTGCTGGAGTGGGACTGTTTGTGTTTCATCATCAGCTGCTGGAGTGGGACTGTTTGTGTTTCATCTGCTGCTGCTGGAGTGGGACTGTTTGTGTTTCATCATCAGCTGCTGGAGTGGGACTGCTTGTGTTTCATCTGCAGCTGCTGGAGTGGGACTGTTTGTGTTTAATCATCAGCTGCTGGAGTGGGACTGTATGTTTCATCTGCAGCTGCTGGGGTGGGACTGTTTGTGTTTCATCTTCAGCTGCTGGAGTGGGACTGTTTATGTTTCATCTGCTGGAGTTGGACTGATTGTGTTTAATCTGCAGCTGCTGGAGTGGGACTGTTTATGTTTCATCTGCAACTGCTGGAGTGGGACCGTTTGATATCATCTGCAGCTGCTGGAGTGGGACTGTTTATGTTTCATCTGAAGCTGCTGGAGTGGGACTGTTTATGTTTCATCTGCAGCTGCTGGAGTGGGACTGTTTGTGTTTCATCTGCAGCTGCTGGAGTGGGACTGTTTATGTTTCATCTGCAGCTGCTGGAGTGGGACTGTTTGTGTTTCATCTGCAGCTGCTGGAGTGGGACTGTTTGTGTTTCATCTGCAGCTGCTGGAGTGGGACTGTTTGTGTTTCATCATCAGCTGCTGGAGTGGGACTGTTTGTGTTTCATCATCAGCTGCTGGAGTGGGACTGTTTGTGTTCCATCATCAGCTTCTGGAGTGGGACTGTTTGTGTTTCATCATCAGCTGCTGGAGTGGGACTGTTTGTGTTTCATCTGCAGCTGCTGGAGTAGGACTGTTTATGTTTCATCATCAGCTGCTGGAGTGGGACTGTTTGTGTCTCATCATCAGCTGCTGGAGTGGGACTGTTTATGATTCATCATCAGCTGCTGGAGTGGGACTGTTTGTGTTTCATCATCAGCTGCTGGAGTGGGACTGTTTGTGTTTCATCATCAGCTGCTGGAGTGGGACTGTTTGTGTTTCATCTGCAGCTGCTGGAGTGGGACTGTTTATGATTCATCATCAGCTGCTGGAGTGGGACTGCTTGTGTTTCATCTGCAGCTGCTGGAGTGGGACTGTTTATGTTTCATCTTCAGCTGCTGGAGTGGGACTGTTTATGTTTCATCTGCTGGAGTGGGACCGTTTGTGTTTCATCTTCAGCTGCTGGAGTGGGACTGTTTATGTTTCATCTGCTGGAGTGGGACCGTTTGTGTTTAATCTGCAGCTGCTGGAGTGGGACTGTTTATGTTTCATCTGCAACTGCTGGAGTGGGACCGTTTGATATCATCTGCAGCTGCTGGAGTGGGACTGTTTGTGTTTCATCATCAGCTGCTGGAGTGGGACTGTTTATGTTTCATCTGAAGCTGCTGGAGTGGGACTGTTTATGTTTCATCTGCAGCTGCTGGAGTGGGACTGTTTGTGTTTCATCATCAGCTGCTGGAGTGGGACTGTTTGTGTTTTATCATCAGCTGCTGGAGTGGGACTGTTTGTGTCTTATCTGCAGCTGCTGGAGTGGGACTGTTTATGTTTCATCATCAGCTGCTGGAGTGGGACTGTTTGTGTTTCATCATCAGCTGCTGGAGTGGGACTGTTTATGTTTTATCTGCAGCTGCTGGAGTGGGACTGTTTGTGTTTCATCTGCAGCTGCTGGAGTGGGACTGTTTTTGTTTGATCTGCAGCTGCTGGAGTGGGACTGTTTGTGTTTCATCATCAGCTGCTGGAGTGGGACTGTTTGTGTTTCATCATCAGCTGCTGGAGTGGGACTGTTTGTGTTTCATCTCCAGCTGCTGGAGTGGGACTGTTTTTGTTTGATCTGCAGCTGCTGGAGTGGGACTGTTTGTGTTTCATCATCAGCTGCTGGAGTGTGACTGTTTGTGTTTCATCATCAGCTGCTGGAGTGGGACTGTTTGTGTTTCATCATCAGCTGCTGGAGTGGGACTGTTTGTGTTTCATCTGCAGCTGCTGGAGTGGGACTGTTTGTGTCTCATCTGCAGCTGCTGGAGTGGGACTGTTTGTGTTTCATCATCAGCTGCTGGAGTGGGACTGTTTGTAAAATATCTGCAGCTGCTGGAGTGGGACTGTTTATGATTCATCATCAGCTGCTGGAGTGAGACTGCTTGTGTTTCATCATCAGCTGCTGGAGTGGGACTGTTTATGTTTCATCTGCAGCTGCTGGAGTGGGACTGTTTGTTTTTCATCTGCAGCTGCTGGAGTGGGACTGTTTGTGTTTTTTCATCAGCTGCTGGAGTGGGACTGTTTGTGTTTCATCATCAGCTGCTGGAGTGGGACTTTTTAGTTTCATCTGCAGCTGCTGGAGTGGGACTGTTTGTGTTTCATCATCAGCTGCTGGAGTGGGACTGTTTGTGTCTCATCTGCAGCTGCTGGAGTGGGACTGTTTGTGTTTCATCCACAGCTGCTGGAGTGGGACAGTTTGTGTTTCATCTACAGCTGCTGGAGTGGGACTGTTTGTGTTTCATCATCAGCTGCTGGAGTGGGACTGTTTGTTTCATCATCAGCTGCTGGAGTGGGACTGTTTATGTTTCATCTGCAGCTGCTGGAGTGGGACTGTTTGTGTTTTATCATCAGCTGCTGGAGTGGGACTGTTTGTGTCTTATCTGCAGCTGCTGGAGTGGGACTGTTTATGTTTCATCATCAGCTGCTGGAGTGGGACTGTTTGTGTTTCATCATCAGCTGCTGGAGTGGGACTGTTTATGTTTTATCTGCAGCTGCTGGAGTGGGACTGTTTGTGTTTCATCTGCAGCTGCTGGAGTGGGACTGTTTGTGTTTCATCATCAGCTGCTGGAGTGGGACTGTTTGTGTTTCATCTGCAGCTGCTGGAGTGGGACTGTTTATGTTTCATCTGCAGCTGCTGGAGTGTGACTGTTTATGTTTCATCTGCAGCTGCTGGAGTGGGACTGTTTGTGTCTCATATGCAGCTGCTGGAGTGGGACTGTTTATGTTTCATCTGCAGCTGCTGGAGTGGGACTGTTTATGTTTCATCTGCAGCTGCTGGAGTGGGACTGTTTACGATTCATCATCAGCTGCTGGAGTGGGACTGCTTGTGTTTCATCATCAGCTGCTGGAGTGGGACTGTTTGTGTTTCATCTACAGCTGCTGGAGTGGGACTGTTTGTGTTTCATCATCAGCTGCTAGAGTGGGACTGTTTGTGTCTCATCATCAGCTGCTGGAGTGGGACTGTTTATGTTTCATCATCAGCTGCTGGAGTGGGACTGTTTGTGTCTCATCATCAGCTGCTGGAGTGGGACTGTTTGTGTTTCATCATCAGCTGCTGGAGTGGGACTGTTTGTGTTCCATCATCAGCTGCTGGAGTGGGACTGTTTGTGTTTCATCATCAGCTGCTGGAGTGGGACTGTTTGTGTTTCATCTGCAGCTGCTGGAGTAGGACTGTTTATGTTTCATCATCAGCTGCTGGAGTGGGACTGTTGGTGTCTCATCATCAGCTGCTGGAGTGGGACTGTTTGTGTTTCATCATCAGCTGCTGGAGTGGGACTGTTTGTGTTTCATCTGCAGCTGCTGGAGTGGGACTGTTTATGATTCATCATCAGCTGCTGGAGTGGGACTGCTTGTGTTTCATCTGCAGCTGCTGGAGTGGGACTGTTTATGTTTCATCTGCAGCTGCTGGAGTGGGACTGTTTGTGTCTCATCATCAGCTGCTGGAGTGGGACTGTTTATGTCTCATCATCAGCTGCTGGAGTGGGACTGTTTGTGTCTCATCATCAGCTGCTGGAGTGGGACTGTTTGTGTTTCATCATCAGCTGCTGGAGTGGGACTGTTTGTGTTTCATCTGCAGCTGCTGGAGTGGGACTGTTTATGTTTCATCATCAGCTGCTGGAGTGGGACTGTTTGTGTCTCATCTGCAGCTGCTGGAGTGGGACTGTTTGTGTTTCATCATCAGCTGCTGGAGTGGGACTGTTTGTGTCTCATCATCAGCTGCTGGAGTGGGACTGTTTGTGTCTCATCATCAGCTGCTGGAGTGGGACTGTTTGTGTCTCATCTGCAGCTGCTGGAGTGGGACTGTTTGTGTCTCATCTGCAGCTGCTGGAGTGGGACTGTTTATGTTTCATCTGCAGCTGCTGGAGTGGGACTGTTTACGATTCATCATCAGCTGCTGGAGTGGGACTGCTTGTGTTTCATCATCAGCTGCTGGAGTGGGACTGTTTGTGTTTCATCTACAGCTGCTGGAGTGGGACTGTTTGTGTTTCATCATCAGCTGCTGGAGTGGGACTGTTTGTGTCTCATCATCAGCTGCTAGAGTGGGACTGTTTGTGTCTCATCATCAGCTGCTAGAGTGGGACTGTTTGTGTTTCATCATCAGCTGCTGGAGTGGGACTGTTTGTGTTTCATCTACAGCTGCTGGAGTGGGACTGTTTGTGTTTCATCATCAGCTGCTAGAGTGGGACTGTTTGTGTCTCATCATCAGCTGCTGGAGTGGGACTGTTTATGTTTCATCATCAGCTGCTGGAGTGGGACTATTTGTGTCTCATCATCAGCTGCTAGAGTGGGACTGTTTGTGTCTCATCATCAGCTGCTAGAGTGGGACTGTTTGTGTCTCATCATCAGCTGCTGGAGTGGGACTGTTTGTGTTTTATCATCAGCTGCTGGAGTGGGACTGTTTGTGTCTCATCTGCAGCTGCTGGAGTGGGACTGTTTGTGATTCATCATCAGCTGCTGGAGTGGTACTGTTTATGTTTCATCATCAGCTGCTGGAGTGGGACTGTTTGTGTCTCATCATCAGCTGCTGGAGTGGGACTCTTTGTGTCTCATCATCAGCTGCTAGAGTGGGACTCTTTGTGTCTCATCATCAGCTGCTAGAGTGGGACTGTTTGTGTCTCATCATCAGCTGCTAGAGTGGGACTGTTTGTGTCTCATCATCAGCTGCTAGAGTGGGACTGTTTGTGTTTCATCATCAGCTGCTGGAGTGGGACTGTTTGTGTCTCATCATCAGCTGCTGGAGTGGGACTGTTTGTATTTCATCATCAGCTGCTGGAGTGGGACTGTTTGTGTCTCATCATCAGCTGCTGGAGTGGGACTGTTTGTGTCTCATCATCAGCTGCTAGAGTGGGACTGTTTGTGTCTCATCATCAGCTGCTGGAGTGGGACTGTTTATGTTTCATCTGCAGCTGCTGGAGTGGGACTGTTTGTGTGTCATCATCAGCTGCTGGAGTGGGACTGTTTATGTTTCATCATCAGCTGCTGGAGTGGGACTGTTTGTGTTTCATCATCAGCTGCTGGAGTGGGACTGTTTGTGTTTCATCATCAGCTGCTGGAGTGGGACTGTTTGTATCTCATCATCAGCTGCTGGAGTGGGACTGTTTGTGTTTCATCTGCAGCTGCTGGAGTGGGACTGTTTGTGTGTAATCATCAGCTGCTGGAGTGGGACTGTTTGTGGTTCATCTGCAGCTGCTGGAGTGGGACTGTTTATGTTTCATCATCAGCTGCTGGAGTGGGACTGTTTGTGTTTCATCATCAGCTGCTGGAGTGGGACTGTTTGTGTCTCATCATCAGCTGCTGGAGTGGGACTGTTTATGTTTCATCATCAGCTGCTGGAGTGGGACTGTTTGTGTCTCATCATCAGCTGCTGGAGTGGGACTGTTTGTGTCTCATCATCAGCTGCTAGAGTGGGACTGTTTGTGTCTCATCATCAGCTGCTAGAGTGGGACTGTTTGTGTTTCATCATCAGCTGCTGGAGTGGGACTGTTTATGTTTCATCTGCAGCTGCTGGAGTGGGACTGTTTGTGTTTTATCATCAGCTGCTGGAGTGGGACTGTTTGTGTTTCATCATCAGCTGCTGGAGTGGGACTGTTTGTGTTTCATCTCCAGCTGCTGGAGTGGGACTGTTTTTGTTTGATCTGCAGCTGCTGGAGTGGGACTGTTTGTGTTTCATCATCAGCTGCTGGAGTGTGACTGTTTGTGTTTCATCATCAGCTGCTGGAGTGGGACTGTTTGTGTTTCATCATCAGCTGCTGGAGTGGGACTGTTTGTGTTTCATCTGCAGCTGCTGGAGTGGGACTGTTTGTGTCTCATCTGCAGCTGCTGGAGTGGGACTGTTTGTGTTTCATCATCAGCTGCTGGAGTGGGACTGTTTGTAAAATATCTGCAGCTGCTGGAGTGGGACTGTTTATGATTCATCATCAGCTGCTGGAGTGAGACTGCTTGTGTTTCATCATCAGCTGCTGGAGTGGGACTGTTTATGTTTCATCTGCAGCTGCTGGAGTGGGACTGTTTGTTTTTCATCTGCAGCTGCTGGAGTGGGACTGTTTGTGTTTTTTCATCAGCTGCTGGAGTGGGACTGTTTGTGTTTCATCATCAGCTGCTGGAGTGGGACTTTTTAGTTTCATCTGCAGCTGCTGGAGTGGGACTGTTTGTGTTTCATCATCAGCTGCTGGAGTGGGACTGTTTGTGTCTCATCTGCAGCTGCTGGAGTGGGACTGTTTGTGTTTCATCCACAGCTGCTGGAGTGGGACAGTTTGTGTTTCATCTACAGCTGCTGGAGTGGGACTGTTTGTGTTTCATCATCAGCTGCTGGAGTGGGACTGTTTGTTTCATCATCAGCTGCTGGAGTGGGACTGTTTATGTTTCATCTGCAGCTGCTGGAGTGGGACTGTTTGTGTTTTATCATCAGCTGCTGGAGTGGGACTGTTTGTGTCTTATCTGCAGCTGCTGGAGTGGGACTGTTTATGTTTCATCATCAGCTGCTGGAGTGGGACTGTTTGTGTTTCATCATCAGCTGCTGGAGTGGGACTGTTTATGTTTTATCTGCAGCTGCTGGAGTGGGACTGTTTGTGTTTCATCTGCAGCTGCTGGAGTGGGACTGTTTGTGTTTCATCATCAGCTGCTGGAGTGGGACTGTTTGTGTTTCATCTGCAGCTGCTGGAGTGGGACTGTTTATGTTTCATCTGCAGCTGCTGGAGTGTGACTGTTTATGTTTCATCTGCAGCTGCTGGAGTGGGACTGTTTGTGTCTCATATGCAGCTGCTGGAGTGGGACTGTTTATGTTTCATCTGCAGCTGCTGGAGTGGGACTGTTTATGTTTCATCTGCAGCTGCTGGAGTGGGACTGTTTACGATTCATCATCAGCTGCTGGAGTGGGACTGCTTGTGTTTCATCATCAGCTGCTGGAGTGGGACTGTTTGTGTTTCATCTACAGCTGCTGGAGTGGGACTGTTTGTGTTTCATCATCAGCTGCTAGAGTGGGACTGTTTGTGTCTCATCATCAGCTGCTGGAGTGGGACTGTTTATGTTTCATCATCAGCTGCTGGAGTGGGACTGTTTGTGTCTCATCATCAGCTGCTGGAGTGGGACTGTTTGTGTTTCATCATCAGCTGCTGGAGTGGGACTGTTTGTGTTCCATCATCAGCTGCTGGAGTGGGACTGTTTGTGTTTCATCATCAGCTGCTGGAGTGGGACTGTTTGTGTTTCATCTGCAGCTGCTGGAGTAGGACTGTTTATGTTTCATCATCAGCTGCTGGAGTGGGACTGTTGGTGTCTCATCATCAGCTGCTGGAGTGGGACTGTTTGTGTTTCATCATCAGCTGCTGGAGTGGGACTGTTTGTGTTTCATCTGCAGCTGCTGGAGTGGGACTGTTTATGATTCATCATCAGCTGCTGGAGTGGGACTGCTTGTGTTTCATCTGCAGCTGCTGGAGTGGGACTGTTTATGTTTCATCTGCAGCTGCTGGAGTGGGACTGTTTGTGTCTCATCATCAGCTGCTGGAGTGGGACTGTTTATGTCTCATCATCAGCTGCTGGAGTGGGACTGTTTGTGTCTCATCATCAGCTGCTGGAGTGGGACTGTTTGTGTTTCATCATCAGCTGCTGGAGTGGGACTGTTTGTGTTTCATCTGCAGCTGCTGGAGTGGGACTGTTTATGTTTCATCATCAGCTGCTGGAGTGGGACTGTTTGTGTCTCATCTGCAGCTGCTGGAGTGGGACTGTTTGTGTTTCATCATCAGCTGCTGGAGTGGGACTGTTTGTGTCTCATCATCAGCTGCTGGAGTGGGACTGTTTGTGTCTCATCATCAGCTGCTGGAGTGGGACTGTTTGTGTCTCATCTGCAGCTGCTGGAGTGGGACTGTTTGTGTCTCATCTGCAGCTGCTGGAGTGGGACTGTTTATGTTTCATCTGCAGCTGCTGGAGTGGGACTGTTTACGATTCATCATCAGCTGCTGGAGTGGGACTGCTTGTGTTTCATCATCAGCTGCTGGAGTGGGACTGTTTGTGTTTCATCTACAGCTGCTGGAGTGGGACTGTTTGTGTTTCATCATCAGCTGCTGGAGTGGGACTGTTTGTGTCTCATCATCAGCTGCTAGAGTGGGACTGTTTGTGTCTCATCATCAGCTGCTAGAGTGGGACTGTTTGTGTTTCATCATCAGCTGCTGGAGTGGGACTGTTTGTGTTTCATCTACAGCTGCTGGAGTGGGACTGTTTGTGTTTCATCATCAGCTGCTAGAGTGGGACTGTTTGTGTCTCATCATCAGCTGCTGGAGTGGGACTGTTTATGTTTCATCATCAGCTGCTGGAGTGGGACTATTTGTGTCTCATCATCAGCTGCTAGAGTGGGACTGTTTGTGTCTCATCATCAGCTGCTAGAGTGGGACTGTTTGTGTCTCATCATCAGCTGCTGGAGTGGGACTGTTTGTGTTTTATCATCAGCTGCTGGAGTGGGACTGTTTGTGTCTCATCTGCAGCTGCTGGAGTGGGACTGTTTGTGATTCATCATCAGCTGCTGGAGTGGTACTGTTTATGTTTCATCATCAGCTGCTGGAGTGGGACTGTTTGTGTCTCATCATCAGCTGCTGGAGTGGGACTCTTTGTGTCTCATCATCAGCTGCTAGAGTGGGACTCTTTGTGTCTCATCATCAGCTGCTAGAGTGGGACTGTTTGTGTCTCATCATCAGCTGCTAGAGTGGGACTGTTTGTGTCTCATCATCAGCTGCTAGAGTGGGACTGTTTGTGTTTCATCATCAGCTGCTGGAGTGGGACTGTTTGTGTCTCATCATCAGCTGCTGGAGTGGGACTGTTTGTATTTCATCATCAGCTGCTGGAGTGGGACTGTTTGTGTCTCATCATCAGCTGCTGGAGTGGGACTGTTTGTGTCTCATCATCAGCTGCTAGAGTGGGACTGTTTGTGTCTCATCATCAGCTGCTGGAGTGGGACTGTTTATGTTTCATCTGCAGCTGCTGGAGTGGGACTGTTTGTGTGTCATCATCAGCTGCTGGAGTGGGACTGTTTATGTTTCATCATCAGCTGCTGGAGTGGGACTGTTTGTGTTTCATCATCAGCTGCTGGAGTGGGACTGTTTGTGTTTCATCATCAGCTGCTGGAGTGGGACTGTTTGTATCTCATCATCAGCTGCTGGAGTGGGACTGTTTGTGTTTCATCTGCAGCTGCTGGAGTGGGACTGTTTGTGTGTAATCATCAGCTGCTGGAGTGGGACTGTTTGTGGTTCATCTGCAGCTGCTGGAGTGGGACTGTTTATGTTTCATCATCAGCTGCTGGAGTGGGACTGTTTGTGTTTCATCATCAGCTGCTGGAGTGGGACTGTTTGTGTCTCATCATCAGCTGCTGGAGTGGGACTGTTTATGTTTCATCATCAGCTGCTGGAGTGGGACTGTTTGTGTCTCATCATCAGCTGCTGGAGTGGGACTGTTTGTGTCTCATCATCAGCTGCTAGAGTGGGACTGTTTGTGTCTCATCATCAGCTGCTAGAGTGGGACTGTTTGTGTTTCATCATCAGCTGCTGGAGTGGGACTGTTTGTGTTTCATCTACAGCTGCTGGAGTGGGACTGTTTGTGTTTCATCATCAGCTACTGGAGTGGGACTGTTTGTGTTTCATCTGCAGCTGCTGGAGTAGGACTGTTTATGTTTCATCATCAGCTGCTGGAGTGGGACTGTTTGTGTCTCATCATCAGCTGCTGGAGTGGGACTGTTTGTGTTTCATCATCAGCTGCTGGAGTGGGACTGTTTGTGTTTCATCTGCAGCTGCTGGAGTGGGACTGTTTATGATTCATCATCAGCTGCTGGAGTGGGACTGCTTGTGTTTCATCTGCAGCTGCTGGAGTGGGACTGTTTATGTTTCATCTGCAGCTGCTGGAGTGGGACTGTTTGTGTCTCATCATCAGCTGCTGGAGTGGGACTGTTTATGTCTCATCATCAGCTGCTGGAGTGGGACTGTTTGTGTCTCATCATCAGCTGCTGGAGTGGGACTGTTTGTGTTTCATCATCAGCTGCTGGAGTGGGACTGTTTGTGTTTCATCTGCAGCTGCTGGAGTGGGACTGTTTATGTTTCATCATCAGCTGCTGGAGTGGGACTGTTTGTGTCTCATCTGCAGCTGCTGGAGTGGGACTGTTTGTGTTTCATCATCAGCTGCTGGAGTGGGACTGTTTGTGTCTCATCATCAGCTGCTGGAGTGGGACTGTTTGTGTCTCATCATCAGCTGCTGGAGTGGGACTGTTTGTGTCTCATCTGCAGCTGCTGGAGTGGGACTGTTTGTGTCTCATCTGCAGCTGCTGGAGTGGGACTGTTTATGTTTCATCTGCAGCTGCTGGAGTGGGACTGTTTACGATTCATCATCAGCTGCTAGAGTGGGACTGCTTGTGTTTCATCATCAGCTGCTGGAGTGGGACTGTTTGTGTTTCATCTACAGCTGCTGGAGTGGGACTGTTTGTGTTTCATCATCAGCTGCTGGAGTGGGACTGTTTGTGTCTCATCATCAGCTGCTAGAGTGGGACTGTTTGTGTCTCATCATCAGCTGCTAGAGTGGGACTGTTTGTGTTTCATCATCAGCTGCTGGAGTGGGACTGTTTGTGTTTCATCTACAGCTGCTGGAGTGGGACTGTTTGTGTTTCATCATCAGCTGCTAGAGTGGGACTGTTTGTGTCTCATCATCAGCTGCTGGAGTGGGACTGTTTATGTTTCATCATCAGCTGCTGGAGTGGGACTATTTGTGTCTCATCATCAGCTGCTAGAGTGGGACTGTTTGTGTCTCATCATCAGCTGCTAGAGTGGGACTGTTTGTGTCTCATCATCAGCTGCTGGAGTGGGACTGTTTGTGTTTTATCATCAGCTGCTGGAGTGGGACTGTTTGTGTCTCATCTGCAGCTGCTGGAGTGGGACTGTTTGTATTTCATCATCAGCTGCTGGAGTGGGACTGTTTGTGTCTCATCATCAGCTGCTGGAGTGGGACTGTTTGTGTCTCATCATCAGCTGCTAGAGTGGGACTGTTTGTGTCTCA
Source organism: Echiichthys vipera (assembly GCF_963691815.1). Classification (NCBI taxonomy): domain Eukaryota; kingdom Metazoa; phylum Chordata; class Actinopteri; order Perciformes; family Trachinidae; genus Echiichthys; species Echiichthys vipera. The sequence goes on along the minus strand of NW_028154817.1, from coordinate 308,155 downwards.
TCATCAGCTGCTAGAGTGGGACTGTTTGTGTTTCATCATCAGCTGCTGGAGTTGGACTGTTTGTGTCTCATCTGCAGCTGCTGGAGTGGGACTGTTTGTGTCTCATCTGCAGCTGCTGGAGTGGGACTGTTTATGTTTCATCATCAGCTGCTGGAGTGGGACTGTTTACGATTCATCATCAGCTGCTGGAGTGGGACTGCTTGTGTTTCATCATCAGCTGCTGGAGTGGGACTGTTTATGTTTCATCTGCAGCTGCTGGAGTGGGACTGTTTGTGTTTCATCTACAGCTGCTGGAGTGGGACTGTTTATGTTTAACTGCAGCTGCTGGAGTGGGACTGTTTGTGTTTCATCATCAGCTGCTGGAGTGGGACTGTTTGTGTTCCATCATCAGCTGCTGGAGTGGGACTGTTTGTGTTTCACCTGCAGCTGCTGGAGTGGGACTGTTTGTGTCTCATCATCAGCTGCTGGAGTGGGACTGTTTATATACAATCATCAGCTGCTGGAGTGGGACTGTTTGTGTTTCATCTGCAGCTGCTGGAGTGGGACTGTTTATGTTTCATCTGCAGCTGCTGGAGTGGGACTGTTTGTGTTTCATCTGCAGCTGCTGGAGTGGGACTGTTTGTGTTTCATCTGCAGCTGCTGGAGTGGGACTGTTTATGTTTCATCTGCAGCTGCTGGAGTGGGACTGTTTATGTTTCATCTGCAGCTGCTGGAGTGGGACTGTTTGTGTTTCATCTGCAGCTGCTGGAGTGGGACTGTTTGTGTTTCATCTGCAGCTGCTGGAGTGGGACTGTTTGTGTTTCATCTGCAGCTGCTGGAGTGGGACTGTTTGTGTTTCATCATCAGCTGCTGGAGTGGGACTGTTTGTGTTTCATCTGCTGCTGCTGGAGTGGGACTGTTTGTGTTTCATCATCAGCTGCTGGAGTGGGACTGCTTGTGTTTCATCTGCAGCTGCTGGAGTGGGACTGTTTGTGTTTCATCTGCAGCTGCTGGAGTGGGACTGTTTGTGTTTAATCATCAGCTGCTGGAGTGGGACTGTATGTTTCATCTGCAGCTGCTGGGGTGGGACTGTTTGGGTTTCATCTTCAGCTGCTGGAGTGGGACTGTTTATGTTTCATCTGCTGGAGTGGGACTGATTGTGTTTAATCTGCAGCTGCTGGAGTGGGACTGTTTATGTTTCATCTGCAACTGCTGGAGTGGGACCGTTTGATATCATCTGCAGCTGCTGGAGTGGGACTGTTTGTGTTTCATCTGCAGCTGCTGGAGTGGGACTGTTTGTGTTTCATCTGCAGCTGCTGGAGTGGGACTGTTTATGTTTCATCTGCAGCTGCTGGAGTGGGACTGTTTGTGTTTCATCTGCAGCTGCTGGAGTGGGACTGTTTGTGTTTCATCTGCAGCTGCTGGAGTGGGACTGTTTGTGTTTCATCATCAGCTGCTGGAGTGGGACTGTTTGTGTTTCATCATCAGCTGCTGGAGTGGGACTGTTTGTGTTCCATCATCAGCTTCTGGAGTGGGACTGTTTGTGTTTCATCATCAGCTGCTGGAGTGGGACTGTTTATGTTTCATCATCAGCTGCTGGAGTGGGACTGTTTGTGTCTCATCATCAGCTGCTGGAGTGGGACTGTTTGTGTTTCATCATCAGCTGCTGGAGTGGGACTGTTTGTGTTTCATCTGCAGCTGCTGGAGTGGGACTGTTTATGATTCATCATCAGCTGCTGGAGTGGGACTGCTTGTGTTTCATCTGCAGCTGCTGGAGTGGGACTGTTTATGTTTCATCTGCAGCTGCTGGAGTGGGACTGTTTGTGTTTCATCTTCAGCTGCTGGAGTGGGACTGTTTATGTTTCATCTGCTGGAGTGGGACCGTTTGTATTTAATCTGCAGCTGCTGGAGTGGGACTGTTTATGTTTCATCTGCAACTGCTGGAGTGGGACCGTTTGATATCATCTGCAGCTGCTGGAGTGGGACTGTTTGTGTTTCATCATCAGCTGCTGGAGTGGGACTGTTTGTGTCTCATCATCAGCTGCTGGAGTGGGACTGTTTGTGTCTCATCATCAGCTGCTGGAGTGGGACTGTTTGTGTCTCATCATCAGCTGCTAGAGTGGGACTGTTTGGGTCTCATCATCAGCTGCTAGAGTGGGACTGTTTGTGTTTCATCATCAGCTGCTGGAGTTGGACTGTTTGTGTCTCATCTGCAGCTGCTGGAGTGGGACTGTTTGTGTCTCATCTGCAGCTGCTGGAGTGGGACTGTTTATGTTTCATCATCAGCTGCTGGAGTGGGACTGTTTGTGTCTCATCTGCAGCTGCTGGAGTGGGACTGTTTATGTTTCATCATCAGCTGCTGGAGTTGGACTTTTTGTGTTTCATCATCAGCTGCTGGAGTGGGACTGTTTACGATTCATCATCAGCTGCTGGAGTGGGACTGCTTGTGTTTCATCATCAGCTGCTGGAGTGGGACTGTTTATGTTTCATCTGCAGCTGCTGGAGTGGGACTGTTTGTGTTTCATCTACAGCTGCTGGAGTGGGACTGTTTATGTTTAACTGCAGCTGCTGGAGTGGGACTGTTTGTGTTTCATCATCAGCTGCTGGAGTGGGACTGTTTGTGTTCCATCATCAGCTGCTGGAGTGGGACTGTTTGTGTTTCACCTGCAGCTGCTGGAGTGGGACTGTTTGTGTTTCATCTGCAGCTGCTGGAGTGGGACTGTTTATGTTTCATCTGCAGCTGCTGGAGTGGGACTGTTTGTGTTTCATCTGCAGCTGCTGGAGTGGGACTGTTTGTGTTTCATCTGCAGCTGCTGGAGTGGGACTGTTTATGTTTCATCTGCAGCTGCTGGAGTGGGACTGTTTGTGTTTCATCTGCAGCTGCTGGAGTGGGACTGTTTGTGTTTCATCTGCAGCTGCTGGAGTGGGACTGTTTGTGTTTCATCATCAGCTGCTGGAGTGGGACTGTTTGTGTTTCATCTGCTGCTGCTGGAGTGGGACTGTTTGTGTTTCATCATCAGCTGCTGGAGTGGGACTGCTTGTGTTTCATCTGCAGCTGCTGGAGTGGGACTGTTTGTGTTTCATCTGCAGCTGCTGGAGTGGGACTGTTTGTGTTTAATCATCAGCTGCTGGAGTGGGACTGTATGTTTCATCTGCAGCTGCTGGGGTGGGACTGTTTGTGTTTCATCTTCAGCTGCTGGAGTGGGACTGTTTATGTTTCAGCTGCTGGAGTGGGACTGTTTGTGTCTCATCATCAGCTGCTGGAGTGGGACTGTTTATGATTCATCATCAGCTGCTGGAGTGGGACTGTTTGTGTTTCATCATCAGCTGCTGGAGTGGGACTGTTTGTGTTTCATCATCAGCTGCTGGAGTGGGACTGTTTGTGTTTCATCTGCAGCTGCTGGAGTGGGACTGTTTATGATTCATCATCAGCTGCTGGAGTGGGACTGCTTGTGTTTCATCTGCAGCTGCTGGAGTGGGACTGTTTATGTTTCATCTTCAGCTGCTGGAGTGGGACTGTTTATGTTTCATCTGCTGGAGTGGGACCGTTTGTGTTTCATCTTCAGCTGCTGGAGTGGGACTGTTTATGTTTCATCTGCTGGAGTGGGACCGTTTGTGTTTAATCTGCAGCTGCTGGAGTGGGACTGTTTATGTTTCATCTGCAACTGCTGGAGTGGGACCGTTTGATATCATCTGCAGCTGCTGGAGTGGGACTGTTTGTGTTTCATCATCAGCTGCTGGAGTGGGACTGTTTATGTTTCATCTGAAGCTGCTGGAGTGGGACTGTTTGTGTTTCATCATCAGCTGCTGGAGTGGGACTGTTTATGTTTCATCTGCAGCTGCTGGAGTGGGACTGTTTCTGTTTCATCATCAGCTGCTGGAGTGGGACTGTTTATGTTTCATCATCAGCTGCTGGAGTGGGACTGTTTATGTTTCATCATCAGCTGCTGGAGTGGGACTGTTTATGTTTCATCATCAGCTGCTGGAGTGGGACTGTTTGTGTTTCATCTTCAGCTGCTGGAGTGGGACTGTTTGTGTTTCACCTGCAGCTGCTGGAGTGGGACTGTTTATGTTTCATCATCAGCTGCTGGAGTGGGACTGTTTATGTTTCATCATCAGCTGCTGGAGTGGGACTGTTTGTGTTTCATCATTAGCTGCTGGAGTGGGACTGTTTATGTTTCATCTGCAGCTGCTGGAGTGGGACTGTTTGTGTTTCATCTGCAGCTGCTGGAGTGGGACTGTTTATGTTTCATCATCAGCTGCTGGAGTTGGACTGTTTGTGTTTCATCATCAGCTGCTGGAGTGGGACTGTTTGTGTTTCAACTGCAGCTGCTGGAGTGGGACTGTTTATGTTTCATCATCAGCTGCTGGAGTGGGACTGTTTCATCTACAGCTGCTGGAGTGGGACTGTTTGTGTTTCATCATCAGCTGCTGGAGTGGGACTGTTTATGTTTCATCATCAGCTGCTGGAGTGGGACTGTTTATGTTTCATCTGCAGCTGCTGGAGTGGGACTGTTTATGTTTCATCATCAGCTGCTGGAGTGGAACTGTTTGTGTTTCATCATCAGCTGCTGGAGTGGGACTGTTCGTGTTTCACCTGCAGCTGCTGGAGTGGGACTGTTTATGTTTCATCATCAGCTGCTGGAGTGGGACTGTTTCATCTGCAGCTGCTGGAGTGGGACTGTTTATGTTTCATATGCAGCTGCTGGAGTGAGACTGTTTATGTTTCATTATCAGCTGCTGGAGTGGGACTGTTTGTGTTTCATCAACAGCTGCTGGAGTGGGACTGTTTGTGTTTCATCTGCAGCTGCTGGAGTGGGACTGTTTGTGTTTCATCATTAGCTGCTGGAGTGGGACTGTTTGTGTTTCATCTGCAGCTGCTGGAGTGGGACTGTTTGTGTTTCATCTGCAGCTGCTGGAGTGGGACTGTTTATGTTTCATCATCAGCTGCTGAAGTGGGACTGTTTATTTTTCATCTGCAGCTGCTGGAGTGGGACTGTTTGTGTTTCATCTGCAGCTGCTGGAGTGGGACTGTTTACGTTTAATCTGCAGCTGCTGGAGTGGGACTGTTTATGTTACATCTGCAGCTGCTGAAGTGGGACTGTTTGTGTTTCATCTACAGCTGCTGGAGTGGGACTGTTTGTGTTTCATCATCAGCTGCTGGAGTGGGACTGTTTATGTTTCATCTGCAGCTGCTGGAGTGGGACTGTTTATGTTTTATCTGCAGCTGCTGGAGTGGGACTGTTTGTTTCATCTGCAGCTGCTGGAGTGGGACTGTTTCATCTGCAGCTGCTGGAGTGGGACTGTTTGTGTTTCATCATCAGCTGCTGGAGTGGGACTTTTTATGTTTTATCTGCAGCTGCTGGAGTGGGACTGTTTATGTTTTATCTGCAGCTGCTGGAGTGGGACTGTTTATGTTTCATCTGCAGCTGCTGGAGTGGGACTGTTTCATCTGCAGCTGCTGGAGTGGGACTGTTTGTGTTTCATCATCAGCTGCTGGAGTGGGACTGTTTATGTTTTATCTGCAGCTGCTGGAGTGGGACTGTTTGTGTTTCATCTGCAGCTGCTGGAGTGGGACTGTTTATGTTTTATCTGCAGCTGCTGGAGTGGGACTGTTTATGTTTTATCTGCAGCTGCTGGAGTGGGACTGTTTATGTTTCATCTGCAGCTGCTGGAGTGGGACTGTTTATGTTTCATCTGCAGTTGCTGGAGTGGGACTGTTTATGTTTCATCATCAGCTGCTGGAGTGGGACTGTTTATGTTTCATCTGCAGCTGCTGGAGTGGGACTGTTTATGTTTCATCATCAGCTGCTGGAGTGGGACTGTTTATGTTTCATCATCAGCTGCTGGAGTGGGACTGTTTGTGTTTCATCATCAGCTGCTGGAGTGGGACTGTTTGTGTTTCATCATCAGCTGCTGGAGTGGGACTGTTTATGTTTCATCTGCAGCTGCTGGAGTGGGACTGTTTATGTTTCATCTGCAGCTGCTGGAGTGGGACTGTTTGTGTTTCATCATCAGCTGCTGGAGTGAGACTGTTTTGTTACATCATCAGCTGCTGGAGTGGGACTGTTTGTGTTTCATCATCAGCTGCTGGAGTGGGACTGTTTATGTTTCATCTGCAGCTGCTGGAGTGGGACTGTTTATGTTTCATCATCAGCTGCTGGAGTGGGACTGTTTGTGTTTCATCATCAGCTGCTGGAGTGGGACTGTTTGTTTCATCTGCAGCTGCTGGAGTGGGACTGTTTATGTTTCACCTGCAGCTGCTGGAGTGGGACTGTTTATGTTTCATCATCAGCTGCTGGAGTGGGACTGTTTATGTTTCATCATCAGCTGCTGGAGTGGGACTGTTTGTGTTTCATCATCAGCTGCTGGAGTGGGACTGTTTGTGTTTCATCATCAGCTGCTGGAGTGGGACTGTTTATGTTTCATCTGCAGCTGCTGGAGTGGGACTGTTTATGTTTCATCTGCAGCTGCTGGAGTGGGACTGTTTGTGTTTCATCATCAGCTGCTGGAGTGAGACTGTTTTGTTACATCATCAGCTGCTGGAGTGGGACTGTTTGTGTTTCATCATCAGCTGCTGGAGTGGGACTGTTTATGTTTCATCTGCAGCTGCTGGAGTGGGACTGTTTATGTTTCATCATCAGCTGCTGGAGTGGGACTGTTTGTGTTTCATCATCAGCTGCTGGAGTGGGACTGTTTGTGTTTCATCATCAGCTGCTGGAGTGGGACTGTTTTGTTACATCATCAGCTGCTGGAGTGGGACTGTTTATGTTTCATCTGCAGCTGCTGGAGTGGGACTGTTTGTGTTTCATCATTAGCTGCTGGAGTGGGACTGTTTTGTTACATCATCAGCTGCTGGAGTGGGACTGTTTATGTTTCATCTGCAGCTGCTGGAGTGGGACTGTTTGTGTTTCATCTGCAGCTGCTGGAGTGGGATGTTTATGTTTCATCTGCAGCTGCTGGAGTGGGACTGTTTATGTTTCATCTGCACCTGCTGGAGTGGGACTGTTTGTGTTTCATCTGCAGCTGCTGGAGTGGGATGTTTATGTTTCATCTGCAGCTGCTGGAGTGGGACTGTTTATATTTCATCTGCAGCTGCTGGAGTGGGACTGTTTCTCTTTCATCATCAGCTGCTGGAGTGGGATGTTTATGTTTCATCTGCAGCTGCTGGAGTGGGAATGTTTCATCTGCAGCTGCTGGAATGGGACTGTTTGTGTTTTATCTGCAGCTGCTGGAGTGGGACTGTTTGTTTCATCTGCAGCTGCTGGAGTGGGACTGTTTGTGTTTCATCATCAGCTGCTGGAGAGGGACTGTTTGTGTTACATCATCAGCTGCTGGAGTGGGACTGTTTGTGTCTCATCTGCAGCTGCTGGAGTGGGACTGTTTTTGTCTCATCATCAGCTGCTGGAGTGGGACTGTTTATGTTTCATCTGCAGCTGCTGGAGTGGGACTGTTTGTGTTTCATCATCAGCTGCTGGAGTGGGACTGTTTATGCTTCATCATCAACTGCTGGAGTGGGACTGTTTGTGTTTCATCATCAGCTGCTGGAGTGAGACTGTTTTGTTACATCATCAGCTGCTGGAGTGGGACTGTTTCATCATCAGCTGCTGGAGTGGGACTGTTTATGTTTCATCATCAGCTGCTGGAGTGGGACTGTTTATGTTTCATCTGCAGCTGCTGGAGTGGGACTGTTTATGTTTCATCATCAGCTGCTGGAGTGGGACTGTTTATGTTTCATCATCAGCTTCTGGAGTGGGACTGTTTATGTTTCATCATCAGCTGCTGGAGTGGGACTGTTTGTGTTTCTTCTGCAGCTGCTGGAGTGGGACTGTTTATGTTTCATCTGCAGCTGCTGGAGTGGGTATGGTTATTATTCATCTGCAGCTGCTGGAGTGGGACTGTTTATGTTTCATCTGCAGCTGCTGGAGTGGGACTGTTTGTGTTTCATCTGCAGCTGCTGAAGTGGGACTGTTTATATTTCATCATCAGCTGCTGGAGTGGGACTGTTTATGTTTCATCTGCAGCTGCTGGAGTGGGACTGTTTATGTTTCATCATCAGCTGCTGGAGTGGGACTGTTTATGTTTTATCATCAGCTGCTGGAGTGGGACTGTTTGTGTTTCATCATCAGCTGCTGGAGTGGGACTGTTTGTGTTTCATCATCAGCTGCTGGAGTGGGACTGTTTGTGTTTCATCATCAGCTGCTGGAGTGGGACTGTTTATGTTTCATCTGCAGCTGCTGGAGTGGGACTGTTTGTGTTTCATCTGCAGCTGCTGGAGTGGGACTGTTTGTGTTTCATCATCAGCTGCTGGAGTGGGACTGTTTATGTTTCATCTGCAGCTGCTGGAGTGGGACTGTTTGTGTCTCATCATCAGCTGCTGGAGTGGGACTGTTTGTGTTTCATCATCAACTGCTGGAGTGGGACTGTTTGTTTTTCATCTGCAGCTGCTGGAGTGGGACTGTTTTGTTACATCATCAGCTGCTGGAGTTGGACTGTTTATGTTTCATCTGCAGCTGCTGGAGTGGGACTGTTTATGTTTCATCTGCAGCTGCTGGAGTGAGACTGTTTTGTTACATCATCAGCTGCTGGAGTGGGACTGTTTGTGTTTCATCATCAGCTGCTGGAGTACGACTGTTTGTGTCTCATCTGCAGCTGCTGGAGTGGGACTGTTTATGTTTCATCATCAGCTGCTGGAGTGGGACTGTTTGTGTTACATCATCAGCTGCTGGAGTGGGACTGTTTATGTTTCATCTGCAGCTGCTGGAGTGGGACTGTTTATGTTTCATCATCAGCTGCTGGAGTGGGACTGTTTATGTTTCATCTGCAGCTGCTGGAGTGGGACTGTTTGTGTTTCATCTGCAGCTGCTGGAGTGGGACTGTTTATGATTCATCATCAGCTGCTGGAGTGGGACTGTTTGTGTCTCATCTGCAGCTGCTGGAGTGGGACTGTTTATGTTTCATCTGCAGCTGCTGGAGTGGGACTGTTTATGATTCATCATCAGCTGCTGGAGTGGGACTGTTTGTGTCTCATCTGCAGCTGCTGGAGTGGGACTGTTTGTGTCTCATCTGCAGCTGCTGGAGTGGGACTGTTTATGTTTAATCATCAGCTGCTGGAGTGGGACTGTTTGTGTTTCATCTGCAGCTGCTGGAGTTGGACTGTTTATGTTTCATCTGCAGCTGCTGGAGTGGGACTGTTTATGTTTCATCATCAGCTGCTGGAGTGGGACTGTTTATGTCTCATCATCAGCTGCTGGAGTGGGACTGTTTTGTTACATCATCAGCTGCTGGAGTGGGACTGTTTATGTTTCATCTGCAGCTGCTGGAGTGGGACTGTTTGTGTTTCATCATTAGCTGCTGGAGTGGGACTGTTTTGTTACATCATCAGCTGCTGGAGTGGGACTGTTTATGTTTCATCTGCAGCTGCTGGAGTGGGACTGTTTGTGTTTCATCTGCAGCTGCTGGAGTGGGATGTTTATGTTTCATCTGCAGCTGCTGGAGTGGGACTGTGTATGTTTCATCTGCAGCTGCTGGAGTGGGACTGTTTGTGTTTCATCTGCAGCTGCTGGAGTGGGATGTTTATGTTTCATCTGCAGCTGCTGGAGTGGGACTGTTTCTGTTTCATCTGCAGCTGCTGGAGTGGGACTGTTTCTCTTTCATCATCAGCTGCTGGAGTGGGATGTTTATGTTTCATCTGCAGCTGCTGGAGTGGGACTGTTTGTGTTTCATCTGCAGCTGCTGGAGTGGGACTGTTTGTGTTTCATCTGCAGCTGCTGGAGTGGGACTGTTTATGTTTCATCTGCAGCTGCTGGAGTGGGACTGTTTGTGTTTCATCATCAGCTGCTGGAGTGGGACTGTTTGTGTTTCATCTGCAGCTGCTGGAGTGGGACTGTTTTGTTACATCATCAGCTGCTGGAGTGGGACTGTTTGTGTCTCATCTGCAGCTGCTGGAGGTGGACTGTTTGTGTCTCATCATCAGCTGCTGGAGTGGGACTGTTTATGTTTCATCTGCAGCTGCTGGAGTGGGACTGTTTGTGTTTCATCATCAGCTGCTGGAGTGAGACTGTTTTGTTACATCATCAGCTGCTGGAGTGGGACTGTTTATGTTCCATCATCAGCTGCTGGAGTGGGACTGTTTATGTTTCATCATCAGCTGCTGGAGTGGGACTGTTTATGTTTCATCTGCAGCTGCTGGAGTGGGACTGTTTATGTTTCATCATCAGCTTCTGGAGTGGGACTGTTTATGTTTCATCATCAGCTGCTGGAGTGGGACTGTTTGTGTTTCTTCTGCAGCTGCTGGAGTGGGACTGTTTATGTTTCATCTGCAGCTGCTGGAGTGGGTATGGTTATTATTCATCTGCAGCTGCTGGAGTGGGACTGTTTATGTTTCATCTGCAGCTGCTGGAGTGGGACTGTTTGTGTTTCATCTGCAGCTGCTGGAGTGGGACTGTTTATATTTCATCATCAGCTGCTGGAGTGGGACTGTTTATGTTTCATCTGCAGCTGCTGGAGTGGGACTGTTTATGTTTCATCATCAGCTGCTGGAGTGGGACTGTTTATGTTTCATCATCAGCTGCTGGAGTGGGACTGTTTGTGTTTCATCATCAGCTGCTGGAGTGGGACTGTTTGTGTTTCATCATCAGCTGCTGGAGTGGGACTGTTTATGTTTCATCTGCAGCTGCTGGAGTGGGACTGTTTATGTTTCATCTGCAGCTGCTGGAGTGGGACTGTTTGTGTTTCATCATCAGCTGCTGGAGTGAGACTGTTTTGTTACATCATCAGCTGCTGGAGTGGGACTGTTTGTGTTTCATCATCAGCTGCTGGAGTGGGACTGTTTATGTTTCATCTGCAGCTGCTGGAGTGGGACTGTTTATGTTTCATCATCAGCTGCTGGAGTGGGACTGTTTGTGTTTCATCATCAGCTGCTGGAGTGGGACTGTTTGTTTCATCTGCAGCTGCTGGAGTGGGACTGTTTATGTTTCATCATCAGCTGCTGGAGTGGGACTGTTTGTGTTTCATCATCAGCTGCTGGAGTGGGACTGTTTGTGTCTCATCATCAGCTGCTGGAGTGGGACTGTTTGTGTCTCATCATCAGCTGCTGGAGTGGGACTGTTTATGTTTCATCATCAGCTGCTGGAGTGGGACTGTTTATGTTTCATCTGCAGCTGCTGGAGTGGGACTGTTTACGTTTAATCTGCAGCTGCTGGAGTGGGACTGTTTACGTTTAATCTGCAGCTGCTGGAGTGGGACTGTTTATGTTACATCTGCAGCTGCTGGAGTGGGACTGTTTGTGTTTCATCATCAGCTGCTGGAGTGGGACTGTTTGTGTTTCATCTGCAGCTGCTGAAGTGGGACTGTTTCATCTGCAGCTGCTGGAGTGGGACTGTTTATGTTTCATCATCAGCTGCTGGAGTGGGACTGTTTATGTTTCATCTGCAGCTGCTGGAGTGGGACTGTTTGTGTTTCATCATCAGCTGCTGGAGTGGGACTGTTTGTGTTTCATCTGCAGCTGCTGGAGTGGGACTGTTTGTGTTTAATCTGCAGCTGCTGGAGTGGGACTGTTAATGTTTAATCTGCAGCTGCTGGAGTGGGACTGTTTGTGTTTCACTTGCAGCTGCTGGAGTGGGACTGTTTGTGTTTCATCTGCAGCTGCTGGAGTGGGACTGTTTGTGTTTCATCATCAGCTGCTGGAGTGGGACTGTTTATGTTTCATCTGCAGCTGCTGGAGTGGGACTGTTTATGTTTCATCATCAGCTGCTGGAGTGGGACTGTTTATGTTTCATCATCAGCTGCTGGAGTGGGACTGTTTATGTTTCATCATCAGCTGCTGGAGTGGGACTGTTTATGTTTCATCATCAGCTGCTGGAGTGGGACTGTTTGTGTTTCATCTTCAGCTGCTGGAGTGGGACTGTTTGTGTTTCACCTGCAGCTGCTGGAGTGGGACTGTTTATGTTTCATCATCAGCTGCTGGAGTGGGACTGTTTATGTTTCATCATCAGCTGCTGGAGTGGGACTGTTTGTGTTTCATCATTAGCTGCTGGAGTGGGACTGTTTGTGTTTCATCATCAGCTGCTGGAGTGGGACTGTTTGTGTTTCATCTGCAGCTGCTGGAGTGGGACTGTTTGTGTCTCATCTGCAGCTGCTGGAGTGGGACTGTTTGTGTCTCATCATCAGCTGCTGGAGTGGGACTGTTTGTGTTTCATCATCAGCTGCTGGAGTGGGACTGTTTGTGTTTCATCTGCAGCTGCTGGAGTGGGACTGTTTGTGTCTCATCATCAGCTGCTGGAGTGGGACTGTTTATGTTTCATCTGCAGCTGCTGGAGTGGGACTGTTTGTGTTTCATCTGCAGCTGCTGGAGTGGGACTGTTTATGTTTCATCATCAGCTGCTGGAGTTGGACTGTTTGTGTTTCATCATCAGCTGCTGGAGTGGGACTGTTTGTGTTTCAACTGCAGCTGCTGGAGTGGGACTGTTTATGTTTCATCATCAGCTGCTGGAGTGGGACTGTTTCATCTACAGCTGCTGGAGTGGGACTGTTTGTGTTTCATCATCAGCTGCTGGAGTGGGACTGTTTATGTTTCATCATCAGCTGCTGGAGTGGGACTGTTTATGTTTCATCTGCAGCTGCTGGAGTGGGACTGTTTATGTTTCATCATCAGCTGCTGGAGTGGAACTGTTTGTGTTTCATCATCAGCTGCTGGAGTGGGACTGTTCGTGTTTCACCTGCAGCTGCTGGAGTGGGACTGTTTATGTTTCATCATCAGCTGCTGGAGTGGGACTGTTTCATCTGCAGCTGCTGGAGTGGGACTGTTTATGTTTCATATGCAGCTGCTGGAGTGAGACTGTTTATGTTTCATTATCAGCTGCTGGAGTGGGACTGTTTGTGTTTCATCATCAGCTGCTGGAGTGGGACTGTTTGTGTTTCATCTGCAGCTGCTGGAGTGGGACTGTTTCATCTGCAGCTGCTGGAGTGGGACTGTTTGTGTTTCATCTGCAGCTGCTGGAGTGGGACTGTTTGTGTTTCATCTGCAGCTGCTGGAGTGGGACTGTTTATGTTTCATCATCAGCTGCTGAAGTGGGACTGTTTATTTTTCATCTGCAGCTGCTGGAGTGGGACTGTTTGTGTTTCATCTGCAGCTGCTGGAGTGGGACTGTTTACGTTTAATCTGCAGCTGCTGGAGTGGGACTGTTTATGTTACATCTGCAGCTGCTGAAGTGGGACTGTTTGTGTTTCATCTACAGCTGCTGGAGTGGGACTGTTTGTGTTTCATCATCAGCTGCTGGAGTGGGACTGTTTATGTTTCATCTGCAGCTGCTGGAGTGGGACTGTTTATGTTTTATCTGCAGCTGCTGGAGTGGGACTGTTTGTTTCATCTGCAGCTGCTGGAGTGGGACTGTTTCATCTGCAGCTGCTGGAGTGGGACTGTTTGTGTTTCATCATCAGCTGCTGGAGTGGGACTTTTTATGTTTTATCTGCAGCTGCTGGAGTGGGACTGTTTATGTTTTATCTGCAGCTGCTGGAGTGGGACTGTTTATGTTTCATCTGCAGCTGCTGGAGTGGGACTGTTTCATCTGCAGCTGCTGGAGTGGGACTGTTTATGTTTCATCTGCAGCTGCTGGAGTGGGATTGTTCATGTTTCATCTGCAGCTGCTGGAGTGGGACTGTTTGTGTTTCATCATCAGCTGCTGGAGTGGGACTGTTTATGTTTTATCTGCAGCTGCTGGAGTGGGACTGTTTGTGTTTCATCTGCAGCTGCTGGAGTGGGACTGTTTATGTTTTATCTGCAGCTGCTGGAGTGGGACTGTTTATGTTTCATCTGCAGCTGCTGGAGTGGGACTGTTTATGTTTCATCTGCAGTTGCTGGAGTGGGACTGTTTATGTTTCATCATCAGCTGCTGGAGTGGGACTGTTTATGTTTCATCTGCAGTTGCTGGAGTGGGACCGTTCATGTTTCATCATCAGCTGCTGGAGTGGGACTGTTTGTGTTTCACTTGCAGCTGCTGGAGTGGGACTGTTTATGTTTCATCATCAGCTGCTGGAGTGGGACTGTTTATGTTTCATCTGCAGTTGCTGGAGTGGGACCGTTCATGTTTCATCATCAGCTGCTGGAGTGGGACTGTTTGTGTTTCACTTGCAGCTGCTGGAGTGGGACTGTTTGTGTTTCATCTGCAGCTGCTGGAGTGGGACTGTTTCATCTGCAGCTGCTGGAGTGGGACTGTTTATGTTTCATCTGCAGCTGCTGGAGTGGGACTGTTTGTGTTTCATCATCAGCTGCTGGAGTGGGACTGTTTGTGTTTCACCTGCAGCTGCTGGAGTGGGACTGTTTATGTTTCATCATCAGCTGCTGGAGTGGGACTGTTTCATCTGCAGCTGCTGGAGTGGGACTGTTTGTTTCATCTGCAGCTGCTGGAGTGGGACTGTTTCATCTGCAGCTGCTGGAGTGGGACTGTTTGTGTTTCATCATCAGCTGCTGGAGTGGGACTTTTTATGTTATATCTGCAGCTGCTGGAGTGGGACTGTTTATGTTTTATCTGCAGCTGCTGGAGTGGGACTGTTTATGTTTCATCTGCAGCTGCTGGAGTGGGACTGTTTCATCTGCAGCTGCTGGAGTGGGACTGTTTATGTTTCATCTGCAGCTGCTGGAGTGGGATTGTTCATGTTTCATCTGCAGCTGCTGGAGTGGGACTGTTTGTGTTTCATCATCAGCTGCTGGAGTGGGACTGTTTATGTTTTATCTGCAGCTGCTGGAGTGGGACTGTTTATGTTTCATCTGCAGCTGCTGGAGTGGGACTGTTTGTGTTTCATCTGCAGCTGCTGGAGTGGGACTGTTTATGTTTTATCTGCAGCTGCTGGAGTGGGACTGTTTATGTTTCATCTGCAGCTGCTGGAGTGGGACTGTTTATGTTTCATCTGCAGTTGCTGGAGTGGGACTGTTTATGTTTCATCATCAGCTGCTGGAGTGGGACTGTTTATGTTTCACTTGCAGCTGCTGGAGTGGGACTGTTTATGTTTCATCATCAGCTGCTGGAGTGGGACTGTTTATGTTTCATCTGCAGTTGCTGGAGTGGGACCGTTCATGTTTCATCATCAGCTGCTGGAGTGGGACTGTTTGTGTTTCACTTGCAGCTGCTGGAGTGGGACTGTTTGTGTTTCATCTGCAGCTGCTGGAGTGGGACTGTTTCATCTGCAGCTGCTGGAGTGGGACTGTTTATGTTTCATCTGCAGCTGCTGGAGTGGGACTGTTTGTGTTTCATCATCAGCTGCTGGAGTGGGACTGTTTGTGTTTCACCTGCAGCTGCTGGAGTGGGACTGTTTATGTTTCATCATCAGCTGCTGGAGTGGGACTGTTTCATCTGCAGCTGCTGGAGTGGGACTGTTTGTTTCATCTGCAGCTGCTGGAGTGGGACTGTTTCATCTGCAGCTGCTGGAGTGGGACTGTTTGTGTTTCATCATCAGCTGCTGGAGTGGGACTTTTTATGTTATATCTGCAGCTGCTGGAGTGGGACTGTTTATGTTTTATCTGCAGCTGCTGGAGTGGGACTGTTTATGTTTCATCTGCAGCTGCTGGAGTGGGACTGTTTCATCTGCAGCTGCTGGAGTGGGACTGTTTATGTTTCATCTGCAGCTGCTGGAGTGGGATTGTTCATGTTTCATCTGCAGCTGCTGGAGTGGGACTGTTTGTGTTTCATCATCAGCTGCTGGAGTGGGACTGTTTATGTTTTATCTGCAGCTGCTGGAGTGGGACTGTTTATGTTTCATCTGCAGCTGCTGGAGTGGGACTGTTTGTGTTTCATCTGCAGCTGCTGGAGTGGGACTGTTTATGTTTTATCTGCAGCTGCTGGAGTGGGACTGTTTATGTTTCATCTGCAGCTGCTGGAGTGGGACTGTTTATGTTTCATCTGCAGTTGCTGGAGTGGGACTGTTTATGTTTCATCATCAGCTGCTGGAGTGGGACTGTTTATGTTTCATCTGCAGTTGCTGGAGTGGGACCGTTCATGTTTCATCATCAGCTGCTGGAGTGGGGCTGTTTGTGTTTCACTTGCAGCTGCTGGAGTGGGACTGTTTGTGTTTCATCTGCAGCTGCTGGAGTGGGACTGTTTGTGTTTCATCATCAGCTGCTGGAGTGGGACTGTTTATGTTTCATCTGCAGCTGCTGGAGTGGGACTGTTTATGTTTCATCATCAGCTGCTGGAGTGGGACTGTTCATGTTTCATCATCAGCTGCTGGAGTGGGACTGTTTATGTTTCATCATCAGCTGCTGGAGTGGGACTGTTTGTGTTTCATCATTAGCTGCTGGAGTGGGACTGTTTGTGTTTCACCTGCAGCTGCTGGAGTGGGACTGTTTATGTTTCATCATCAGCTGCTGGAGTGGGACTGTTTATGTTTCATCTGCAGCTGCTGGAGTGGGACTGTTTGTGTTTCATCTGCAGCTGCTGGAGTGGGACTGTTTGTGTTTCATCTGCAGCTGCTGGAGTGGGACTGTTTGTGTTTCATCTGCAGCTGCTGGAGTGGGACTGTTTATGTTTCATCTGCAGCTGCTGGAGTGGGACTGTTTATGTTTCATCATCAGCTGCTGGAGTGGGACTGTTTGTGTTTCATCATCAGCTGCTGGAGTGGGACTGTTTATGTTTCATCTGCAGCTGCTGGAGTGGGACTGTTTATGTTTCATCATCAGCTGCTGGAGTGGGACTGTTTATGTTTCATCATCAGCTGCTGGAGTGGGACTGTTTATGTTTCATCATCAGCTGCTGGAGTGGGACTGTTTGTGTTTCATCATTAGCTGCTGGAGTGGGACTGTTTGTGTTTCACCTGCAGCTGCTGGAGTGGGACTGTTTATGTTTCATCATCAGCTGCTGGAGTGGGACTGTTTGTGTTTCATCTGCAGCTGCTGGAGTGGGACTGTTTGTGTTTCATCTGCAGCTGCTGGAGTGGAACTGTTTGTGTTTCATCATCAGCTGCTGGAGTGGGACTGTTTGTGTTTCACCTGCAGCTGCTGGAGTGGGACTGTTTATGTTTCATCATCAGCTGCTGGAGTGGGACTGTTTCATCTGCAGCTGCTGGAGTGGGACTGTTTATGTTTCATATGCAGCTGCTGGAGTGAGACTGTTTATGTTTCATCATCAGCTGCTGGAGTGGGACTGTTTGTGTTTCATCTGCAGCTGCTGGAGTGGAACTGTTTCATCTGCAGCTGCTGGAATGGGACTGTTTATGTTTCATCTGCAGCTGCTGGAGTGGGACTGTTTGTGTTTCATCATCAGCTGCTGGAGTGGGACTGTTTGTGTTTCATCTGCAGCTGCTGGAGTGGGACTGTTTGTGTTTCATCTGCAGCTGCTGGAGTGGGACTGTTTATGTTTCATCATCAGCTGCTGAAGTGGGACTGTTTATTTTTTTTATCTGCAGCTGCTGGAGTGGGACTGTTTGTGTTTCATCATCAGCTGCTGGAGTGGGACCGTTAATGTTTAATCTGCAGCTGCTGGAGTGGGACTGTTTTTTTTCATCATCAGCTGCTGGAGTGGGACTGTTTATGTTTCATCTGCAGCTGCTGGAGTGGGACTTTTTGTGTTTCACCTGCAGCTGCTGGAGTGGGACTGTTTGTGTTTCATCATCAGCTGCTGGAGTGGGACTGTTTATGTTTCATCTGCAGCTGCTGGAGTGGGACTGTTTATGTTTCATCATCAGCTGCTGGAGTGGGACTGTTTGTGTTTCATCATCAGATGCTGGAGTGGGACTGTTTGTGTTTCAACTGCAGCTGCTGGAGTGGGACTGTTTATGTTTCATCATCAGCTGCTGGAGTGGGACTGTTTCATCTGCAGCTGCTGGAGTGGGACTGTTTGTGTTTCATCATCAGCTGCTGGAGTGGGACTGTTTATGTTTCATCATCAGCTGCTGGATTGGGAATGTTTATGTTTCATCATCAGCTGCTGGAGTGGGACTGTTTGTGTTTCATCTGCAGCTGCTGGAGTGGGACTGTTTGTGTTTCATCTGCAGCTGCTGGAGTGGGACTGTTTGTGTTTCATCTGCAGCTGCTGGAGTGGGACTGTTTCATCTGCAGCTGCTGGAGTGGGACTGTTTCATCTGCAGCTGCTGGAGTGGGACTGTTTATGTTTCATCTGCAGCTGCTGGAGTGGGACTGTTTATGTTTCATCATCAGCTGCTGGAGTGGGACTGTTTATGTTTCATCTGCAGCTGCTGGAGTGGGACTGTTTATGTTTCATCTGCAGCTGCTGGAGTGGGACTGTTTACGTTTAATCTGCAGCTGCTGAAGTGGGACTGTTTCATCTGCAGCTGCTGGAGTGGGACTGTTCATGTAACATCTGCAGCTGCTGGAGTGGGACTGTTTATATTTCATCATCAGCTGCTGGAGTGGGACTGTTTATGTTTCATCTGCAGCTGCTGGAGTGGGACTGTTTGTGTTTCATCTACAGCTGCTGGAGTGGGACTGTTTATGTTTCATCTGCAGCTGCTGGAGTGGGACTGTTTGTGTCTCATCTGCAGCTGCTGGAGTGGGACTG
Organism: Echiichthys vipera; assembly: GCF_963691815.1. Classification (NCBI taxonomy): domain Eukaryota; kingdom Metazoa; phylum Chordata; class Actinopteri; order Perciformes; family Trachinidae; genus Echiichthys; species Echiichthys vipera. The sequence goes on along the minus strand of NW_028154817.1, from coordinate 289,667 downwards.
TTTATGCTTCATCATCAGCTGCTGGAGTGGGACTGTTTGTGTTTCATCTGCAGCTGCTGGAGTGGGTCTGTTTGTGTCTCATCAGCTGCTGGAGTGGGACTGTTTGTGTCTCATCAGCTGCTGGAGTTGGACTGTTTGTGTTTCATCATCAGTTGCTGGAGTGGGACTGGTTGTGTCTCATCATCAGCTGCTGGAGTGGGACTGTTTTTGTCTCATCATCAGCTGCTGGAGTGGGACTGTTTGTGTCTCATCATCAGCTGCTAGAGTGGGACTGTTTGTGTCTCATCAGCTGCTGGAGTGGGACTGTTTGTGTTTCATCATCAGCTGCTGGAGTGGGACTGTTTGTGTTTCATCATCAGCTGCTGGAGTGGGACTGTTTATGTTTCATCTGCAGCTGCTGGAGAGGGACTGTTTATGTTTCATCTGCAGCTGCTGGAGTGGGACTGTTTGTGTTTCATCATCAGCTGCTGGAGTGGGACTGTTTGTGTCTCATCATCAGCTGCTAGAGTGGGACTGTTTGTGTCTCATCATCAGCTGCTGGAGTGGGACTGTTTGTGTCTCATCATCAGCTGCTGGAGTGGGACTGTTTATGTTTCATCATCAGCTGCTAGAGTGGGACTGTTTGTGTTTCATCATCAGCTGCTGGAGTGGGACTGTTTCTGTTTCATCTGCAGCTGCTGGAGTGGGACTGTTTGTGTTTCACCTGCAGCTGCTGGAGTGGGACTGTTTGTGTCTCATCATCAGCTGCTGGAGTGGGACTGTTTGTGTTTCATCATCAGCTGCTGGAGTGGGTCTGTTTGTGCTTCATCATCAGCTGCTGGAGTGGGACTGTTTGTTTTTCATCTGCAGCTGCTGGAGTGGGACTGTTTGTGTTTCATCTGCAGCTGCTGGAGTGGGACTGTTTGTGTTTCATCTGCAGCTGGGCTCAGTGAACTCACCCCGGACTCAGGATCACATCTACCGGACTTCCAGCTGTTACGAGCGGACCGGGTAACGGAGCTCTCGGGGAAGAGCAGAGGAGGCGGAATCTGCTTCTGTATGAACGAAGGTCGGTGTACAGACGTCACAGTGTGGAAGAAATCACGCAGCCCCCACTTGGAGACACTTTTCATCAACTGTAGAGCGTTTGATTCACCGCGGGAGTTCTGCTCGCTCATTCTGGTTGGTGTGTACATCCCACCTCAGGCCTGTGTCACTGAGGCCCTGCAACACCTGGCAGGAGGAGAGGGGGAGGAGAGGAGGAGGAGAGGAGGAGGAGAGGGGGAGGAGGAGGACGGAGGAGGAGGAGAGGGGGAGGAGGAGGAGAGGAGGAGAGGGGGAGGAGAGGGGGAGGAGAGGGGGAGGAGGAGGAGAAGAGGAGGAGAGGAGGAGGAGAGGGGGAGGAGAGGAGGAGGAGAGGGGGAGGAGGAGGAGGAGAGGGGGAGGAGAGGGGGAGGAGGAGGAGAAGAGGAGGAGGAGGAGAGGGGGAGGAGAGGAGGAGGAGAGGAGGAGGAGGAGGAGGAGGAGAGGGGGAGGAGAGGGGGAGGAGAGGAGGAGGAGAGGGGGAGGAGGAGGAGGAGAGGGGGAGGAGAGGGGGAGGAGAGGAGGAGGAGAGGGGAGGACGTAGGAGAGGAGGAGGAGGAGAGGGGGAGGAGGAGGAGGAGAGGGGGAGGGGAGGAGAGGAGGAGGAGAGGGGAGGAGAGGAGGAGGAGAGGAGGAGGAGGAGGAGAAGAGGAGGAGAGGAGGAGGAGAAGAGGAGGAGAGGAGGAGGAGAGGGGGAGGAGAGGAGGAGGAGAGGGGGAGGAGAAGAGGGGGAGGAGAGGAGAGGAGAGGGGGAGGAGGAGGAGGAGGAGAGGGGGAGGAGAGGAGGAGGAGAGGGGGAGAGGGGGAGGAGGAGGAGGAGGAGAGGGGGAGGAGAGGAGGAGGAGAGGGGGAGGAGGAGGAGAAGAGGAGGAGAGGAGGAGGAGAGGGGGAGGAGGAGGAGGAGGAGAGGGGGAGGAGAGGAGGAGGAGAGGGGGAGGAGGAGGAGAAGAGGAGGAGAGGAGGAGGAGAGGGGAGGAGGAGAGGAGGAGAGGAGGAGAGGGGGAGGAGGAGAGGGGAGAGGGGGAGGAGAGGAGGAGGAGAGGGGGAGGAGGAGGAGGAGGAGGAGAGGAGGAGGAGAGGGGGAGGAGAGGAGGAGGAGAGGAGGAGGAGAGGGGGAGGAGGAGAGGGGGAGGAGAGGAGGAGGAGAGGGGGAGGAGAGGAGGAGGAGGAGAGGGGGAGGAGGAGGAGGAGGAGAGGGGGAGGAGAGGAGGAGGAGAGGGGAGGACAGGGGGAGGAGGAGGAGGAGGAGGAGGAGAGGGGGAGGAGGAGGAGAAGAGGAGGAGGAGAGGGGGAGGACGTAGGAGAGGAGGAGGAGGAGGAGAGGGGGAGGAGGAGGAGAGGAGGAGGAGAGGAGGAGGAGGAGAGGGGGAGGAGAGGAGGAGGAGAGGGGGAGGAGAGGAGGAGGAGGAGAGGGGGAGGAGAGGAGGAGGAGAGGGGGAGGAGAGGAGGAGGAGAGGGGGAGGAGAGGGGGAGGAGGAGGAGGAGGAGGAGGAGAGGGGGAGGAGGAGGAGGAGGAGGAGAGAGGGGGAGGACGGAGGAGGAGGAGAGGGGGAGGAGGAGAGGGGGAGGAGGAGGAGAGAGGGGGAGGAGGAGGAGAAGAGGAGGAGAGGAGGAGGAGAGGGGGAGGACGTAGGAGAGGAGGAGGAGGAGGAGAGGGGGAGGAGGAGGAGGAGGAGAAGAGAGGGGGAGGACGGAGGAGGAGGAGAGGGGAGGAGGAGGAGAGAGGGGAGGACGGAGGAGGAGGAGAGGGGAGGAGGAGGAGAGAGGGGGAGGACGGAGGAGGAGGAGAGGGGAGGAGGAGGAGAGAGGGGGAGGACGGAGGAGGAGGAGGAGGGGAGGAGGAGGAAGAGGAGGGGGAGGAGGAAGAGGAGGTGAGGAGGAGGAGGGGGAGAGGGGAAGGAGAGGGGGAGGAGGAGGAGGAGAGGGGGAGGAGGAGGAGAGAGGGGGGAGGAGGAGGAGAGGGGGAGGAGAGGATGAGGAGAGGGGGAGGAGGAGGAGGAGAGGAGGAGAGGGGGAGGAGAGGAGAGGAGGAGAGGGGGAGGAGGAGGAGGAGAGGGGGAGGAGAGGAGGAGGAGAGGGGGAGGAGGAGGAGAAGAGGAGGAGGAGAGGGGGAGGACGTAGGAGAGGAGGAGGAGGAGGAGGAGAGGAGGAGGAGGAGGAGGAGAGGGGAGGAGGAGGAAGAGAGGGGGAGGAGAGGGGGAGGAGGAGAGGGGGAGGAGGAGGAAGAGAGGGGGAGGACGGAGGAGGAGGAGGAGGAAGAGAGGGGAGGACGGAGGAGGAGAGGGGGAGGACGGAGGAGGAGGAGAGGGGGAGGAGGAGGAAGAGAGGGGGAGGAGGAAGAGGAGGTGAGGAGGAGGAGGGGGAGAGGGGAAGGAGAGGAGGAGGAGAGGGGGAGAAGGAGGAGGAGAGGGGGAGGAGGAGGACGGAGGAGGAGGAGGAGGAGAGGGGGAGGAGAGGATGAGGAGAGGGGGAGGACGGAGGAGGAGGAGAGGGGGAGGAGGAGGAAGAGAGGGGGAGGACGGAGGAGGAGAGGGGGAGGACGGAGGAGGAGGAGAGGGGGAGGAGGAGGAAGAGAGGGGGAGGAGGAAGAGGAGGTGAGGAGGAGGAGGGGGAGAGGGGAAGGAGAGGAGGAGGAGAGGGGGAGGAGGAGGAGGAGAGGGGGAGGAGGAGGAGGAGAGGGGGAGGAGGAGGAGAGGGGGAGGAGAGGATGAGGAGAGGGGAGGAGGAGGAGGAGAGGGGAGGAGAGGAGGAGGAGAGGGGGAGGAGGAGGAGGAGAGGGGGAGGAGGAGGAGAAGAGGAGGAGGAGAGGGGGAGGACGTAGGAGAGGAGGAGGAGGAGGAGAGGGGGAGGAGGAGGAGAGGAGGAGGAGGAGGAGGAGAGGGGGAGGAGGAGGAGAGGGGGAGGAGGAGGAGAGGAGGAGGAGGAGGAGGAGAGGGGGAGGAGGAGGAAGAGAGGGGAGGAGAGGGGAGGAGGAGAGGGGGAGGAGGAGGAAGAGAGGGGGAGGACGGAGGAGAGGAGGAGGAGGAGGAGGAAGAGAGGGGGAGGAGGAGGAGAGGAGGAGGAGGAGGAGGAAGAGAGGGGGAGACGGAGGAGGAGGAGAGGGGGAGGAGGAGGAAGAGAGGGGGAGGAGGAGGAAGAGAGGGGGAGGAGGAAGAGGAGGTGAGGAGGAGGAGGGGGAGAGGGGAAGGAGAGGAGGAGGAGAGGGGGAGGAGGAGGAGGAGGAGGAGAGGGGGAGGAGAGGAGGAGGAGGAGAGGAGGAGGAGAGGGGGAGGAGAGGGGAGGAGAGGGGGAGGAGAGGAGGAGGAGAGGAGGAGGAGAGGGGGAGGACGGAGGAGGAGGAGAGGGGGAGGAGGAGAGGGGGAGAGGAGGAAGAGAGGGGAGGACGGAGGAGGAGGAGAGGAGGAGGAGGAGGAGGAGAGGGGAGGAGGAGGAGGAGGAGAGGGGGAGGAGAGGAGGAGGAGAGGAGGAGGAGAGGGGGAGGAGAGGAGGAGGAGGAGGAGAAGAGGGGGAGGAGAGGGGGAGGAGAGGAGGAGGAGAGGGGGAGGAGAGGAGGAGAGGGGAGGAGGAGGAGGAGGAGAGGGGGAGGACGGAGGAGGAGGAGAGGGGGAGGAGAGGGGGAGGAGAGGGGAGGAGGAGGAGGAGGAGAGGGGGAGGACGGAGGAGGAGGAGAGGGGGAGGAGAGGGGGAGGAGAGGAGGAGGAGAGGAGGAGGAGAGGGGGAGGAGAGGGGGAGGAGAGGAGGAGGAGAGGAGGAGGAGAGGGGAGGAGAGGGGGAGGAGGAGGAGAAGAGGAGGAGAGGAGGAGGAGAGGAGGAGGAGAGGAGGAGGAGAGGGGGAGGAGAGGGGGAGGAGAGGGGAGGAGGAGGAGGAGAGGGGGAGGAAGAGGAGGAGGAGAGGGGGAGGAGAGGAGGAGGAGAGGGGGAGGACGTAGGAGAGGAGGAGGAGGAGGAGAGGGGGAGGAGGAGGAAGAGAGGGGAGGACGGAGGAGGAGAGGGGGAGGAGGAGGGAAGAGAGGGGGAGGACGGAGGAGGAGGAGAGGGGGAGGAGGAGGAGGAGGAGGAGGAGGAGGAGGACAGGGGGAGGAGAGGAGGAGGAGAGGGGGAGGAGAGGAGGAGGACGAGGGGGAGGAGGAGGAGGAGGAGAGGGGGAGGAGGAGGAGGGGAGGAAGAAAAGGAGGAAGTAAAGGAGGAAAGGAGGAAGAAAAGGAGGAAGTGAGGAAGGAAAGGAGGAAAGGAGGAAAGGAGGAAGAAAAGGAGGAAGTAAAGGAGGAAAGGAGGAAGAAAAGGAGGAAGTGAGGAAGGAAAGGAGGAAGGAAAGGAGGAAAGGAGGAAGAAAGGGAGGAAAGGAGGAAGAAAAGGAGGAAGTGAGGAAGGAAAGGAGGAAGGAAAGGAGGAAGAAAAGGAGGAAGAAAAGGAGGAAAGGAGGAAGGAAAGGAGGAAGAAAAGGAGGAAAGGAGGAAGAAAGGGAGGAAAGGAGGAAGAAAAGGAGGAAAGGAGGAAGAAAAGGAGGAAAGGAGGAAGAAAAGGAGGAAGAAAAGGAGGAAGAAAAGGAGGAAGAAAAGGAGGAAGAAAAGGAGGAAGTAAAGGAGGAAAGGAGGAAGAAAAGGAGGAAGTGAGGAAGGAAAGGAGGAAGTAAAGGAGGAAAGGAGGAAGGAAAGGAAGTAAAGAGGAAGTAAGGCTCCTCACCATAAACTGTATAACAAATGGACGCCATCTTTGACTCAATTTCCTTTGACCAAAAAAGGGCATGTATGTGACGTTGGGGGGGAAGGAACTAGACTCTAGCCGTGAAACGTGTTTGGGCACGGTACGGAGGCACAGTGTGAGTGCGCCCTAAATGAACCAGCCCCTAGTGGACACTCAGAGAACTGACAAACCAGTGTCTGCATGCGCGGACATTTAACAACAACAACAATGGCGGTGAAAGGTTCACGTTGGTGTGATGCGGAGGTGGAGTGTTTACTGCAGATTTGGTCGATGAAAAGATTCAAAAAACAGTCGACAAGACGCACAAAAACTCCGAGGTCTACGGAAAGATCTGGAAACAAAGCCACGCACACGCGATCAATGCGTGTGACGTGTTACGGCGTGATGGCGTGTGGACAGCAAGAAGCATTGGCCCAGGCCCAGGTAGTGTGAGTACAAACGGGGCTGGGGCGCGGGGGGGGAGAGGGAGGGAGGGGGGACAAGTACCCTAAAGTCCGGGTCTCGGTCCGGGAGGATAGTGTGAGCGCGCCCTAACAGAGCAAACCTCAGCCGTGAACTACCAAGATACAGACAACAGGTTAAGTGTCCCACCAGGGACAACAACACTCTGGACCATTGCTCCACTGTTCTAAAGGACTCCTATCGCTCTGTTCCCCGTGCAGCTTTGGGGCTCTCTGATCACTGGATGCTCCATCTTGTTCCAAACTACAGGCAGAAACTCCAATCTGCCAAGCCTGTAGTGAGGCCTGTGAAGAGATGGAGCACAGAGTCAAAGCTGGAGTTACACGCCTGCTTCGACTGCACTGATTGGAGTGTTTTTGAGGCTGCTGCTACAGATCTGGACGAGCCGACTGACACTGTGACAAGCTACACCAGCTTTAGTGAGGACGTGTGTGTGCCGACCCAAACCTTCTGCACACACGACAACAATAAACCCTGGTTCACTGCGAAACTCAGGACGCTTGGCCAGGCCGAGGAGGAGGCCTACAGAAGTGGGGACAGAGAAAACAGACTGAAACAGACACTGAAACACACTGAAACACACTAAAACAGACTAAAACAGACACTGAAACTCACTAAAACAGACTAAAACAGACTAAAACACACTAAAACAGACTAAAACACACTAAAACAGACTAAAACACACTGAAACAGACACTGAAACACACTGAAACAGACTAAAACAGACTAAAACACACTAAAACAGACTAAAACACACTGAAACACACTGAAACACACTGAAACAGACACTGAAACAGACTAAAACAGACACTGAAACAGACTAAAACACACTAAAACACACTAAAACAGACTAAAACACACTAAAACAGACTGAAACACACTGAAACAGACACTGAAACAGACTAAAACACACTAAAACACACTAAAACACACTAAAACACACTAAAACAGACTAAAACACACTGAAACACACTGAAACACACTGAAACAGACACTGAAACAGACTAAAACAGACACTGAAACAGACTAAAACACACTAAAACACACTAAAACAGACTAAAACAGACACTGAAACAGACTAAAACACACTAAAACAGACTAAAACAGACTAAAACACACTGAAACACACTAAAACAGACTAAAACAGACTAAAACACACTGAAACACACTGAAACAGACTGAAACAGACACTAAAACAGACTAAAACACACTGAAACACACTGAAACAGACACTGAAACACACTAAAACAGACTAAAACAGACTAAAACACACTGAAACACACTAAAACAGACTAAAACAGACACTGAAGGTGGCAAAAAGGTGCGTCGCTGAGAAGCTGAAGAGCAGTTTGTCAGCGAACGACCCTGCGTCAGTGTGGAGAGGTCTACAGGACATAACCGACTACAGGAGACCATCCCCCCCACACTGCAGTGAACCGTCAACTGGCTGACGACCTGAACGTCTTCTACTGCAGGTGTGAGACGCCAACTTTCACACCCATCACCCACTCCACCATCACACAACCCTCATCACCCCCCCCTCCCCCCCTCCACCGTCACTCAGGATCTGTGGAGAGGATGTGTGTCAGCTCTTCAAGAAACTAGAGACCAAGAAAGCTCCAGGCCCAGACGGTGTGTCACCCTCCTGTCTGAAGGTCTGTGCTGACCAGCTGACCCCCCATCTTCACCCAGATCTTCAACAGATCCCTGGAGCTGTGTGTGAAGTCCCCTCCTGCTTCAAACGCTCCACAATAAGAAAGCAGCAATCACAGGACTAAATGACTACAGGCCTGTGGCCCTGACATCTGTGCTCATGAAGTCCTTTGAGAGACTGGTGTTGAGCCACTTGAAGGACATCACAGGACCCCTGCTGGACCCCCCTGCAGTTTGCATATGGGGCAAACAGGTCAGCGGATGATGCAGTCAACATGGCACTGCACCACATCCTGCAACACCTTGACACCCCGGGGGCTTATGCAAGGATCCTGTTTGTAGACTTTAGCTCGGCTTTCAACACAATCATCCCGGACATCCTCCGCTACAAACTCTCCCAGCTCACCGTCCCAGCCTCCACCTGTCAGTGGATTACTAACTTTTTGACTGACAGGAGACAGCAGGTGAGGCTGGGGCGGATCACATCCAGCACCCGGACCATCAGCACAGGCGCTCCCCAGGGGTGTGTGCTCTCTCTCCACTGCTCTTCTCCCTTTATCCAAATGACTGCACCTCGAGTGACCCATCTGTCAAACTCCTGAAGTTTGCAGACGACACAACCGTCATCGGTCTCATCCGGGACGGTGACGAGTCTGCTTACAGACGGGAGGTGGGACAGCTGGCCCTCTGGTGCGGTCAGAACCATCTGGAGCTAAACACGCTCAAAACTGTGGAGATGACAGTGGACTTCAGGAGCCGCCCCCCCACACTGCCCCCCCATCACCATCCTCAACAACACCGTGTCTGCTGTGGAAACCTTCAGGTTCCTGGGATCCATCCTCTCCCAGGATCTGAAGTGGAGCCCCAACGTGGACTCCATCATCAAAAAGGCCCAGCAGAGGATGCACTTCCTGCGTCAGCTGAGGAAGTTCAACCTGCCCCAAGAACTGCTGATCCAGTTCTACACGGCAATAGTTCAGTCTGTTCTCTGCACCTCCATCATTGTTTGGTTGGGATCGGCCACCAAACAGGACAAGAACAGACTGACACGGACAATCAGGACTGCACTGAAAAAAGGAGACTGGCCAACTCTTGGATTTATGTAAAAGCATCTTGGGTGCGTTTAACACAATGGCCTCATGTTTTAAAGTTAAACATAACTATATAGTGTAGAAACTACATAATATGCAGAGTGGGTACACGAATGTGTTCGGAACGTGTTGAGATAAAGTAAATCAATAAAGTTGCAATGTTAATTATCGCGATGCCTCACGCGATTTGGGATGGCGGGCTTCGCAGTTAGAAGAAAGCAACGCAACGTCATATTCAAGTGCTACTCCACGCCATTATTCGGTCGGTAAGTTTTGATTTTCGAATTAAATATGGTCAAAAGCTCAGCCAAATGTAGTTTAATGTCTTGAGAGTCACTACCTAACGTTAACGTTAAATACGTGCCGTGAGCTTATTTGCTCGCGCTTATTTATCACCGTGTTTCATTTGAATGAGTTTTTCGAGCAGAGCCGTTCATGTTACAGTCAACCTAACTTTAGCGACGCTACTTTATTCTTCAGTTTGAATTGGTTTGCCAACTCTGACTGTTCAGTTACATCGTGTGTTAACTGCACCGTGACTGTAACGTTAGCATCAGTGAGATTAGGGCATCGAGCAGCCTCTGCTAATGTCATCAGCGGCATTAAGCTAGCGAGTGTTAACTGTACCGTGACTGTAACGTTAGCATCAGTGAGATTAGGGCATCGAGCAGCCTCTGCTAATGTCATCAGCGGCATTAAGCTAGCGAGTGTTAACTGTACCGTGACTGTAACGTTAGCATCAGTGAGATTAGGGCATCGAGCAGCCTCTGCTAATGTCATCAGCGGCATTAAGCTAGCGAGTGTTAACTGTACCGTGACTGTAACGTTAGCATCAGTGAGATTAGGGCATCGAGCAGCCTCTGCTAATGTCATCAGCGGCATTAAGCTAGCGAGTGTTAACTGTACCGTGACTGTAACGTTAGCATCAGTGAGATTAGGGCATCGAGCAGCCTCTGCTAATGTCATCAGCGGCGTTAAGCTAGCGAGCAGAAGTAGAGGAAATTCAAACTAAAAAGGACACATTAACTGGTGTGCGTCGGCTCTGCCTGAATAGTGGTGGCAATAATCATGTAGGGATGGCCTGCCGCTGCCTAACTTGGATGGTAATGGACTTGTACTTATATAGCGCCTTTCTAGTCTTCTGACTACTCAAGGCGCTTCACAGTGTCTGTCACATTCACCCGTTCACACAGACATTCACACTGATGGCAGTGGACATCTACATACCATCTAATCTAACCATTCACACCACATTTACACACCCATGAGCAGCACGGGGAGCAATTTTTGTGGTTTTTTTTGCCTTTTTTTTTCGTCTTTTAGCGTTTTTTTTCCTTTTTTTAGCTTTTTTTGTGGGTTTTTTTTTGCGTTTTATTGCGTCTTTTTTGAGTTTTTGCGTTTTTTTTGCGTTTTTTTGCGTCTTTTTTGCGGGTTTTTTGCGTTTTTTTCCTTTTTTACACAGTGTCTGTCACATTCACCCGTTCACACAGACATTCACACTGATGCAGTGGACGTCTACAGACCATCTAATCTAACCATTCACACCACATTTACACACCCATGCGCAGCACGGGGAGCAATTCAGGGTTCAGTGTCTTGCCCAAGGACACTTCGACATGTGGACCGGGGGGAGATGGGGATCGAACCACCAATCTCTCGAACAGAGGACGACCCACTCTGCCACCAAGCCACAGCCGCCCAACTTGCATAATGAAAACTCTGTTCTCATCAGAGAAGTCCATATTCACATTCATTATTTGATATACCGTATTGACCCGAATATGGGACGATGAAAATGATGTGAAAAAGTGGGGTCGTCTTATAATCGAGGAGGTCCTATATTCGGGTCAATACGGTATTACCATGGTTTATGCAGTGTACCTAAATACAGTTGCCTATGAGTGTACATCTAATGTGGGTTTATTGAAATACAGTTTTGTCATGCCTAGATTATTTGTTTCCTGTTTTGCTGCAGAGTGACAGACAAACTCAAGATCGCACATCATCCTGAGTCAGCCGATGGATCATGGGCTCAAGTTTTTGTGGTGAAGAAGAAGAATTACTTTATTAATCCCACGCGGGGAAATTGGATTTTTTCACTCTTATTATTATACGTGTTACACACACAGACCCGAAAAACACACATGCACAAACAGGGCCTATACATGCAATTAATGGAGAGATGTCAGAGCGAGGGGGCTGCCAGTGACCAGCGCCCCGAGCAGTTGGGGGTTCGGTGCCTTGCTCAACAGCACCTCGGAAGTGCCCAGGAGATGAACTGGCACCTCTCCAGCCACCAGTCCACGCTCCATATATGGTCCACACGGGGACTTGAACCAGTGACCCTACGGTTCCCAGCCAAGTCACCTATGGACTGAGCTACTTCCGCCCCCAGGCTTGGCAGATTTGAGTTTCTGGCAACAAGGATGTTGTATTTGCTCTTGTAGTTACTGCAATTATTATTATTGTTATTCATTCTTAGTGTAACTATCATTTATCTAACCTTTTGCAATCAGTTGATGTGAACCCAACACTGAACAAGCAGTGCGTGTTCTTGCGCTCTCTAGGAGAGAAGTCTGAGGAGAACAACTTGGACTTTTGTCTGTGTATATTCAAAATGTGACCTGCTTGAACTGGTTTTCCAGGATCTCCGACTCTACCTTAAATCCGTCTTTGTTTCCATTTCCACAGTGAATGGTGCTATGTTCCAGTGATGGAGTAAATGTGGCAATGCAAGACCTGCCCTTCAGTTTTTCCAAGTAGGTCCCATATTCTGAAGCACTATCGAGTCAGTCATAGACATTATGGTAATAACAATCGTATTCCATGTGTGCATGCAAGCTGCCCATGCACTTTTAGAACGTGGAATGCATTATTAATTCATTTGAATAGGTGTCATGATATTAAAACTAGTAGTCATCAGTCAGAGAAATGAACATTTAGTTGCCATTTGTGTCCTTGTAAGGATCTCGTGGCTGAGAGGGAATACTGGACTCACATTAAGGCACATTTAAAGAAAAATGAGGTTGTGACGTGTATGTGCTTGGATTGCACATTTCAGACCAACATACTAGGATCTCTTAAGTCCCACAAGAGCAGAAAACACAGGTCCTTTTCCTCAAAAGAGTTTAAACCAGGAATTGTAGCATCAGCAACCCTTGCTCCTCCAGAGTCTGCTTCAAATACATCTGATGATGACATTGGTGAGGATGCTCAACCCGGTAGCTGTACAGGTGCTCTAAATGACCTCCCAGATGTAATGGAGCACAGTTTGGCAGCAGCTTTGTTAAAATTAGAACATTTTTCCCATGTACCAAGCAGAGCAATCAATGATTTTTTTAGTGGAACTTCACCACGTGACTGGCTGTCTCTCAAAATCTCATGCTGAAGGTATTGTAGTTGACATTTTTCAGAAGCACAAGCTCCAGGTTGACAGAGCTGTCATAGATGAAATGATCTCCTCTCTGTGCTCAGCAAATCCTCTAAATAAGGCCATAGAGAAGAATGGACCTTTGAGTTCTGCATATCAACGTAAGCAATATTACAAGGCAAAATTGAATGTTGTTGAACCACTTGAATATATTTTGGATGCCAAATCTGTGGACTGTGCCGTTTTATATAAAAATCATTTGATGTTCCAGATAAACACAGAATTTAAGCGCATCACAACCATGCCTCTACAATCAAGGCTTCTGTCGCAGCTTGACCTGCTTTCTGAGCGTCTACTGAGAGTGTTTGCCAAGCAATCGGGGGAGCGTGGCAAAAAGCTGAAAGACGTAGCTGCCATGATGACGGTAAGATTTTTGAACTCTAGATTGTTTAGCTCTAAAGTGTTTATGCATTGCATTAGTCAGAAAATAACTATATGCATCCATTTCCAAGCTCAACTCCCTTTACCTGTGAGTGCTGTCTATCGATCATCTCTGGAGATGATAGAAAGGCTGGTTCTCATGTTTTGTAGATATTTGTGTCACATGCTGTTTAAAAAAGTCAAAGAGTTTTTGTCTTTGATTACTTTCTTCTGTGTTTTTTACTTCAAATATCTCTATTTTCTTACCTTCACCGTTGGGGCGAGCAGAGGCGCCTGATGGTATTGGCCCTTTTCCTTCTCCACACAGGTTTCAATGTCAATTTGCGTTACACGCGTGTGCACAAGAGCCGAAACATGCACGCTCTTCAGGTAACACGTGCATGAAGTGCACAGCCACTGAATAGTGAACAAACGTTATGTGCAAAAAACCACATCCACCTGACCTTTCTCATTCATACAACTCTGTCACCCACAGCCCAAGAACCAAAACAGTTCCCTACAAAATATAACTCACTGTTTACGTTATTGTTATTATTTCCACCCTTATTATTAGTGAGCAAATAATGTGCCAGGGCTGACGTCAGAACAGTTTCAGCGAGACGGCCGCCTCAAAATTGATGATGCAGAAGAAACCCTGCCATGGTAGCAGAAGCTCCGGTAGTTGAGCTGCTGGGCTAATCACTAGCTGCTCAGAGTTTACAGAGAGGGAGGGGGAGTGGAAGGGGAGATGAGGGGATTGGATGGAGGGTACGAGCCAATGGGAGCCTTCCAGACTGGATGGCTCCTATTGGCTCGTACCCTCATTTTCATCTCATCAGGTCCTTTTCTCTACAGGCAAACCGCTGATAGACTGAATGGATTTTTTTGGTTCTTTTTTCTGTTCATATTGTGTAGATAGGACAACAGGACTATAATCACCATATACTGTATAATATATACTAATATTACAAATAGTAGACCATAGCTTTAAGGTACATTCTTTGTTCTAATTCTTCAGGATGACGTTGATGCTGGAAGGGAGTCCCTCATTAAAGGACTCTGCATCTATCTGAATGAGAATCCCGACGTCTTGGTGCAGGAGTACATGGTGAGTGTTCTGTGAGTAGATTGTGGCTTTGCTACATTTTAAAGTTAACCCTATGATCCTACTTGGACTGTTTAGGTCCATTTGCCTTCTTTCGCAGAATTGGGACCAGGATACAACCCTGGACTAAGTCCAGGTTAATAAGTCATCCAGGAACATGAAAAAAAACTTCCAGAAAAAGTCCAGAGAACTTCTTTCTCTTAGAAATTGAATATGAATTGCAGCATAGCAAGACAATCCGTAGTAATCTGCTATGCTGTTTACATGGGTTTGAATAAACTACCGTAATTTCCGGACTATAGAGCGCACCTGACTATAAGCCGAACCAGCTAAATTTAGGGTAAAATACAGATTGCTCCATATAAAAGCCGCACCCGACTATGAGCCGCAGGCGTTTTGATGTGTAATTACCGTCGTATATAGGGTTTCCTGCTCCCACGGAGGGGATTGTCGGGACAGAGATGACTGTTTGGGAACGCCAAGCGTCCCATTTATTAACAATAAATCTTTCAATCATTCAATCAAACTTTCACATCTTTGACATGGCGAACAGCATTCGTGCAGAGTACAAATAATACAACGGTGCACAGTAATACAAAGTGCTCGCCTGTAACACGGCAGTAAAAGTGCAGTCCCGCGGCCGTTTACGTTATCAAAATAACCAGCCTACTACCGGTATATGAAAAGTCAGTTCTTCATGCTGCCTTCTCCAACGTCTCACCATTGATTCATTGATGTCAAGGGTACGTGCAGCAGCTCTATTTCCTTCTTTGACAGCCAGATCGATTGCCTTTAACTTAAAAGCAGCATCATATGCACTTCTCCGTGTGTTTTCCATGTTGAGGGTGTTTGCATGAACGCTTCCTTCGCGCAAACTGTCGCTGACGCTCTCCTACTCTTTGTTTTGCTCTCGTTACCTGGCGCCAGATGTCTGCCTCGGTCTCGCGCATCCCCGGTAGTGCACGCCCCTGGTTACCGTAAGCCGTAGAAAAGCTGCACCGTTGAATAAGCCTCAGGGACCAGAACGAGGGAAAAAAGTAGCGGCTTATAGTCCGGAAATTACGGTATAGCATTAGAATTGCTGCATTCACAAGCGATCATGTATTTATTTGTTTTTTAAAAAGAAATGTTTTATCTGTAACCAGGACATGACTGAGGCCACTGCACTGAGTGCCATCGAGAAAACGACAGTGGGAATCTACGTCGCCAGAGAAACGCCAGGCGATGGCTTTTCTGATGTTGGCATCATCATCGAGGGTGTGGTGGTTCTTCAAGATCTGGATAATGTGGCCCTCGCAACAGCCTTGCTGTTTGGACTTTTTTTACTCATTGAATCTGAGGTACCCGCCACAGCTCCGCTACACTTTCGAAGTGATTCAAAAGGTGGTAATGGAATTGGATGTGACTCAACTCTCGAGGAAAGCCCAATGCTTAAAGACAAAACTGCTGCAGTAAGGAGAGATCACTGTTGTTGGGGTGGAGTTTGAATTTCCAGGTGAACAATCAGCAACCAACGACAAATCACAGCATCCATTGTTAAGTCCACCATCCAAAAGTGTCAGTCAGTGTATACTTCTTCACCAAGTGTTTATTCCCTAACCCTAACCCTGCCATGTGGACGGGGCCAGTTTTTTCCCTCTTCCTCTCTACAAGTTCTCTGATTGGCAGCATTCTTCAATCTTTGTAGTAGTTTCAATCTGTCTTTACAGGTGAGGGGATGGAGAACTGTACACAGTCTAAATAGTGCCATAAGGGCCGTGTGAATCCGGATGTTAACTTTTAAGCTCAGTTGGAGTAAAGAATGTTCAATACTTCTGAGAATACAACTCAGATTTGGCTCTTGTAGGAATCGTTTTTCTTCGTGTGCAGGCCCAACCTGTGGGACCAGAGGTATGTTTAGGTTCGATGGGTTTTAGCCTAATGTGTAATGTAAGAAACTTTAACATTGTGTTGATTATTTCAAGGTCAACTGCTGTTCCAATTGCTACGACAGTATTACATTAGATATTGACAGTTCTTTAATCTTATGTAGAGGGTGAATTCATTGCCGGACTGAAGGCAGTACAACAGTTTTTGAAATATTTACCTAATTGTTAATTGTATAAGTGTCACTTAAACCTTAAGTCTTGATTGATAACCGTATTTTTATTTTTATTTTCATACATGGCATCTTTCAGATTATTGAAGACAAAACATGGGGGTTTATTTTATTGCACTCTTTGTACTCGGTTCTGTAGATTACAGTTACATATTTTTATTTTTTTTGAGTTTTTTGCGTTTTTTTTGCGTTTTTTTGCGTTTTTTTTGCGTCTTTTTTGCGTTTTTGCGTTTTTTTGCGTTTTTTTGCGTTTTTTTGTGGTTTTTTGGGACTGTTTATGTTTCATCATCAGCTGCTGGAGTGGGACTGTTTGTGTTTCATCTGCAGCTGCTGGAGTGGGACTGTTTATGTTTCATCATCAGCTGCTGGAGTGGGACTGTTTGTGTTTCATCTGCAGCTGCTGGAGTGGAACTGTTTATGTTTCATCTGCAGCTGCTGGAGTGGAACTGTTTATGTTTCATCTGCAGCTGCTGGAGTGGGACTGTTTATGTTTCATCATCAGCTGCTGGAGTGGAACTGTTTATGTTTCATCTGCAGCTGCTGGAGTGGAACTGTTTATGTTTCATCTGCAGCTGCTTGAGTGGGACTGTTTATGTTCCATCTGCAGCTGCTGGAGTGGGACTGTTTGTGTTTCATCTGCCGCTGCTGGAGGGGGACTGTTTGTGTCTCATCTGCAGCTGCTGGAGTGGGACTGTTTGTGTTTCATCATCAGCTGCTGGAGTGGGACTGTTTATGTTTCATCTGCAGCTGCTGGAGTGGGACTGTTTGTGTTTCATCATCAGCTGCTGGAGTGGGACTGTTTGTGTTTCATCATCAGCTGCTGGAGTGGGACTGTTTATGTTTCATCATCAGCTGCTGGAGTGGGACTGTTTGTGTTTCATCATCAGCTGCTGGAGTGGGACTGTTTATGTTCCATCTGCAGCTGCTGGAGTGGGACTGTTTATGTTTCATCTGCAGCTGCTTGAGTGGGACTGTTTGTGTTTCATCTGCCGCTGCTGGAGTGGGACTGTTTATGTTTCATCATCAGCTGCTGGAGTGGAACTGTTTATGTTTCATCTGCAGCTGCTGGAGTGGGACTGTTTATGTTCCATCTGCAGCTGCTGGAGTGGGACTGTTTGTGTTTCATCTGCAGCTGCTGGAGGGGGACTGTTTGTGTCTCATCTGCAGCTGCTGGAGTGGGACTGTTTATGTTTCATCTGCAGCTGCTTGAGTGGGACTGTTTGTGTTTCATCATCAGCTGCTGGAGTGGAACTGTTTATGTTTCATCTGCAGCTGCTGGAGTGGGACTGTTTGTGTTTCATCTGCAGCTGCTGGAGTGGGACTGTTTATGTTTCATCATCAGCTGCTGGAGTGGAACTGTTTATGTTTCATCTGCAGCTGCTGGAGTGGAACTGTTTATGTTTCATCTGCAGCTGCTGGAGTGGGACTGTTTATGTTTCATCTGCAGCTGCTGGAGTGGGACTGTTTATGTTTCATCATCAGCTGCTGGAGTGGGACTGTTTATGTTTCATCATCAGCTGCTGGAGTGGAACTGTTTATGTTTCATCTGCAGCTGCTTGAGTGGGACTGTTTATGTTCCATCTGCAGCTGCTGGAGTGGGACTGTTTATGTTTCATCTGCAGCTGCTTGAGTGGGACTGTTTATGTTCCATCTGCAGCTGCTGGAGTGGGACTGTTTGTGTTTCATCTGCCGCTGCTGGAGGGGGACTGTTTGTGTCTCATCTGCAGCTGCTGGAGTGGGAATGTTTGTGTCTCATCATCAGCTGCTGGAGTGGGACTGTTTATGTTTCATCTGCAGCTGCTGGAGTGGGACTGTTTGTGTTTCATCATCAGCTGCTGGAGTGGGACTGTTTATGTTTCATCTGCAGCTGCTGGAGGGGGACTGTTTGTGTTTCATCATCAGCTGCTGGAGTGGGACTGTTTATGTTTCATCATCAGCTGCTGGAGTGGGACTGTTTGTGTTTCATCATCAGCTGCTGGAGTGGGACTGTTTATGTTCCATCTGCAGCTGCTGGAGTGGGACTGTTTATGTTTCATCTGCAGCTGCTTGAGTGGGACTGTTTGTGTTTCATCTGCCGCTGCTGGAGTGGGACTGTTTATGTTTCATCATCAGCTGCTGGAGTGGGACTGTTTATGTTTCATCTGCAGCTGCTGGAGTGGGACTGTTTATGTTTAATCTGCAGCTGCTGGAGTGGGACTGTTTGTGTCTCATCATCAGCTGCTGGAGTGGGACTGTTTATGTTTAATCTGCAGCTGCTGGAGTGGGACTGTTTGTGTTTCATCTGCAGCTGCTGGAGTGGGACTGTTTGTGTTTCATCTGCAGCTGCTGGAGTGGGACTGTTTGTGTTTCATCTGCTGCTGCTGGAGTCTGACTGTTTGTGTTTCATCTGCAGCTGCTGGAGTGGGACTGTTTGTGTTTCATCTGCAGCTGCTGGAGTGGGACTGTTTATGTTTCATCATCAGCTGCTGGAGTGGGACTGTTTATGTTTCATCATCAGCTGCTGGAGTGGGACTGTTTGTGTTTCATGATCAGCTGCTGGAGTGGGACTGTTTGTGTTTCATGATCAGCTGCTGGAGTGGGACTGTTTGTGTTTCATCTGCAGCTGCTGGAGTGGGACTGTTTGTGTTTCATGATCAGCTGCTGGAGTGGGACTGTTTGTGTTTCATCTGCTGCTGCTGGAGTGGGACTGTTTGTGTCTCATCTGCAGCTGCTGGAGTGGGACTGTTTATGTTTCATCTGCAGCTGCTAGGGTGGGACTGTTTGTGTTTCATCATCAGCTGCTGGAGTGGGACTGTTCGTGTTTCATCTGCAGCTACTGAAGTGGGACTGTTTGTGTTTCATCATCAGCTGCTGGAGTGGGACTGTTTGTGTTTCATCATCAGCTGCTGGAGTGGGACTGTTTATGTTTCATCTGCAGCTGCTAGGGTGGGACTGTTTGTGTTTCATCTGCTGCTGCTGGAGTGGGACTGTTTGTGTTTCATCTGCAGCTGCTGGAGTGGGACTGTTTGTGTTTCATCATCAGCTGCTGGAGTGGGACTGTTTGTGTTTCATCATCAGCTGCTGGAGTGGGACTGTTTGTGTCTCATCATCAGCTGCTGGAGTGGGACTGTTTGTGTTTCATCATCAGCTGCTGGAGTGGGACTGTTTGTGTTTCATCATCAGCTGCTGGAGTGGGACTGTTTGTGTTTCATCATCAGCTGCTGGAGTGGGACTGTTTGTGTCTCATCATCAGCTGCTGGAGTGGGACTGTTTATGTTTCATCATCAGCTGCTGGAGTGGGACTGTTTATGTTTCATCTGCAGCTGCTGGAGTGGGACTGTTTGTGTTTCATCATCAGCTGCTGGAGTGGGACTGTTTATGTTTCATCTGCAGCTGCTGGAGTGGGACTGTTTGTGTTTCATCTGAAGCTGCTGGAGTGGGACTGTTTGTCTCATCTGCAGCTGCTGGAGTGGGACTGTTTGTGTTTCATCTGCAGCTGCTGGAGTGGGACTGTTTGTGTTTCATCATCAGCTGCTGGAGTGGGACTGTTTGTGTTTCATCTGCTGCTGCTGGAGTGGGACTGTTTGTGTTTCATCATCAGCTGCTGGAGTGGGATTGTTTGTGTTTCATCTGCTGCTGCTGGAGTGGGACTGTTTATGTTTCATCTGCAGCTGCTGGAGTGGGACTGTTTGTGTTTCATCTGCAGCTGCTGGAGTGGGACTGTTTGTGTTTCATCATCAGCTGCTGGAGTGGGACTGTTTGTGTTTCATCATCAGCTGCTGGAGTGGGACTGCAGAGGGGGAGGAGGAGGAAGAGAGGGGGAGGACAGGGGGAGGAGGAGAGGGGGAGGAGGAGAGGGGGAGGAGGAGGACGGAGGAGGAGGAGAGGGGGAGGAGGAGGAAGAGAGGGGGAGGAGGAGGAAGAGAGGGGGAGGACGGAGGAGGAGAGGGGGAGGACGGAGGAGGAGGAGAGGGGGAGGAGGAGAAGAGAGGGGGAGGAGGAAGAGGAGGTGAGGAGGAGGAGGGGGAGAGGGGAAGGAGAGGAGGAGGAGAGGGGGAGGAGGAGGAGGAGAGGGGGAGGAGGAGGAGAGGGGGAGGAGAGGATGAGGAGAGGGGGAGGAGGAGGAGGAGAGGGGGAGGAGGAGGAGGAGGAGAGGGGGAGGAGGAAGAGGAGGTGAGGAGGAGGAGGGGGAGAGGGGAAGGAGAGGAGGAGGAGAGGGGGAGGAGGAGGAGGAGGAGAGGGGGAGGAGAGGGGGAGGAGAGGAGGAGGAGAGGGGGAGGAGAGGGGGAGGAGAGGAGGAGGAGAGGGGGAGGAGAGGAGGAGGAGAGGAGGAGGAGGAGGAGGAGGAGAGGGGGAGGAGAGGAGGAGAGGGGGAGGAGGAGGAAGAGAGGGGGAGGAGAGGAGGAGGAGAGGGGGAGGAGAGGGGGAGGAGAGGGGGAGGAGAGGAGGAGGAGAGGGGGAGGAGGAGGAGGAGAGGGGGAGGAGGAGGAGGAGAGGGGGAGGAGAGGGGGAGGACGTAGGAGAGGGGGAGGAGAGGGGGAGGAGAGGGGGAGGAGAGGGGGAGGACGTAGGAGAGGAGGAGGAGAGGGGGAGGAGAGGGGGAGGAGGAGGAGAGGGGGAGGAGGAGGAGAGGGGGAGGAGAGGAGGAGGAGGAGAGGGGGAGGAGAGGAGGAGGAGAGGGGGAGGAGGAGGAGGAGAGGAGGAGGAGGAGGAGGAGAGGGGGAGGAGAGGAGGAGGAGAGAGGGAGGAGGAGGAGGAGAGGGGGAGGAGAGGAGGAGGAGAGGGGGAGGAGGAGGAGGAGAGGGGGAGGAGAGGGGGAGGAGGAGGAGGAGAGGAGGAGGAGGAGAGGGGGAGGAGAGGAGGAGGAGGAGGAGGAGAGGGGGAGGAGAGGAGGAGGAGAGGGGGAGGAGGAGAAGAGGAGGAGAGGAGGAGGAGGAGGAGGAGGAGAGGGGGAGGAGAGGAGGAGGAGAGGGGGAGGACGTAGGAGAGGAGGAGGAGGAGGAGGAGGAGGAAGAGAGGGGGAGGAGGAGGAGGAGGAGGAAGAGAGGGGGAGGAGGAGAGGGGGAGAGGAGGAAGAGAGGGGGAGGACGGAGGAGGAGGAGAGGGGGAGGAGGAGGAAGAGAGGGGAGGAGGAGGAAGAGAGGGGGAGGACGGAGGAGGAGAGGGGGAGGAGGAGAAGAGAGGGGGAGGAGGAGGAAGAGAGGAGGAGAGGAGGAGGAGAGGGGGAGGACGTAGGAGAGGAGGAGGAGGAGGAGAGGGGGAGGAGGAGGAGGAGGAAGAGAGGGGGAGGACGGAGGAGGAGGAGAGGGGGAGGAGGAGAGGGGGAGGAGGAGGAAGAGAGGGGGAGGACGGAGGAGGAGGAGAGGGGGAGGAGGAGAGGGGGAGGAGGAGGAAGAGAGGGGGAGGACGGAGGAGGAGGAGAGGGGGAGGAGGAGGAAGAGAGGGGGAGGACGGAGGAGGAGGAGAGGGGGAGGAGGAGGAAGAGAGGGGGAGGAGGAGGACGGAGGAGGAGGAGAGGAGGAGGAGAGGAGGAGGAGGAGAGGGGGAGGAGGAGGACGGAGGAGGACGGAGGAGGAGGAGAGGGGGAGGAGGAGGAGGAGAGGGGGAGGAGGAGGAGGAGAGGGGGAGGACGGAGGAGGAGGAGGAGGAGGAGGAGAGGGGGAGGAGGAGAGGGGGAGGAGGAGGAGAGGAGGAGGAGGAGGAGAGGGGGAGGAGGAGGACGGAGGAGGAGGAGAGGGGGAGGAGAGGAGGAGGAGAGGAGGAGGAGAGGGGGAGGAGAGGAGGAGGAGAGGGGGAGGAGAAGAGGAGGAGAGGGGGAGGAGAGGAGGAGGAGAGGGGGAGGAGAGGAGGAGGAGAGGAGGAGGAGAGGGGGAGGACGTAGGAGAGGAGGAGGAGGAGAGGGGGAGGAGAGGAGGAGGAGAGGGGGAGGAGGAGGAGAAGAGGAGGAGAGGAGGAGGAGAGGGGGAGGAGAGGGGGAGGAGGAGGAGAGGAGGAGGAGAGGGGGAGGAGGAGGAGGAGGAGGAAGAGAGGGGGAGGACGGAGGAGGAGGAGAGGGGGAGGAGGAGAGGGGGAGGAGGAGGAAGAGAGGGGGAGGACGGAGGAGGAGGAGAGGGGGAGGAGGAGGAGGAGAGGGGGAGGAGAGGAGGAGAGGGGGAGGAGGAGGACGGAGGAGGAGGAGAGGGGGAGGAGGAGGAGGAGGAGAGGGGGAGGAGAGGGGGAGGAGGAGGAGGAGAGGGGGAGGAGGAGGAGGAGAGGGGGAGGAGGAGGAGAGGAGGAGAGGAGGAGGAGAGGGGGAGGAGGAGGAGGAGAGGGGGAGGACGGAGGAGGAGGAGGAGGAGGAGGAGAGGGGGAGGAGGAGAGGGGGAGGAGGAGGAGAGGAGGAGGAGGAGGAGAGGGGGAGGAGGAGGACGGAGGAGGAGGAGAGGGGGAGGAGAGGAGGAGGAGAGGAGGAGGAGAGGGGGAGGAGAGGAGGAGGAGAGGGGGAGGAGAAGAGGAGGAGAGGGGGAGGAGGAGGAGGAGAGGGGGAGGAGAGGAGGAGGAGAGGGGGAGGACGGAGGAGGAGAGGAAGCATCCAGGCTCCCTGCTCATGGTGCTGGGGGACTTTAAGGACGTGCTCACACTGTCCTTTTGGCCGCGGCCAAAACCGCTTTTTCAGCTAAAGTCTAGAACCTTTAAGTAGTGTGAGCGCACCCGCTCCGCGCTCAACTGGGGCCAGCTGGGCCGCCACGGCCCGCTTGAAAGAGGTGGGCTTTAGCGGAGCCGTTTGCACATGTACGAGCACGAGCGTGCGCACGTGTACGAGCACGAGGCCTACGGCGGTAGCGTTATGTCCGCCTGTTCGGACATGTAAATAGAAGGAGGGACCATGCGCGGACATTTAACAACAACAACAATGGCGGTGAAAGGTTCACGTTGGTGTGATGCGGAGGTGGAGTGTTTACTGCAGATTTGGTCGATGAAAAGATTCAAAAAACAGTCGACAAGACGCACAAAAACTCAGAGGTCTACGGAAAGATCTGGAAACAAAGCCACACACGCGCGATCGATGCGTGTGACGTGTTACGGCTTGATGGCGTGTGGACAGCAAGAAGCATTGGCCGAGGCCCAGGTAGTGTGAGTACAAACGGGGCTGGGGCGCGGGGGGGGAAGAGGGAGGGGGGACAAGTACCCTAAAGTCCGGGTCTCGGTCCGGGAGGATAGTGTGAGCGCGCCCTAACAGAGCAAACCTCAGCCGTGAACTACCAAGATACAGACAACAGGTTAAGTGTCCCACCAGGGACAACAACACTCTGGACCATTGCTCCACTGTTCTAAAGGACTCCTATCGCTCTGTTCCCCGTGCAGCTTTGGGGCTCTCTGATCACTGGATGGTCCATCTTGTTCCAAACTACAGGCAGAAACTCCAATCTGCCAAGCCTGTAGTGAGGACTGTGAAGAGATGGAGCACAGAGTCAAAGCTGGAGTTACACGCCTGCTTTGACTGCACTGATTGGAGTGTTTTTGAGGCTGCTGCTACAGATCTGGACGAGCTGACTGACACTGTGACAAGCTACACCAGCTTTTGTGAGGACGTGTGTGTGTGCCGACCCAAACCTTCTGCACACACGACAACAATAAACCCTGGTTCACTGCGAAACTCAGGACGCTTGGCCAGGCCAAGGAGGAGGCCTACAGAAGTGGGGACAGAGTCCTGTACAACACGGCCAGGAACACACTGACAAAGGAGATCAAGGTGGCAAAAAGGTGCGACACTGAGAAGCTGAAGAGCAGTTTGTCAGCGAACGACCCTGCGTCAGTGTGGAGAGGTCTACAGGACATAACCGACTACAGGAGACCATCCCCCCCACACTGCAGTGAACCGTCAACTGGCTGACGACCTGAACGTCCTCTACTGCAGGTTTGAGACGCCAACTTTCACACCCATCACCCACTCCACCATCACACAGGATCTGTGGAGAGGATGTGTGTCAGCTCTTCAAGAAACTAAAGACCAAGAAAGCTCCAGGCCCAGACGGTGTGTCACCCTCCTGTCTGAAGGTCTGTGCTGACCAGCTGACCCCCCATCTTCACCCAGATCTTCAACAGATCCCTGGAGCTGTGTGAAGTCCCCTCCTGCTTCAAACGCTCCACAATAAGAAAGCAGCAATCACAGGACTAAATGACTACAGGCCTGTGGCCCTGACATCTGTGCTCATGAAGTCCTTTGAGAGACTGGTGTTGAGCCACTTGAAGGACATCACAGGACCCCTGCTGGACCCCCCTGCAGTTTGCATATCGGGCAAACAGGTCAGCGGATGATGCAGTCAACATGGGACTGCACCACATCCTGCAACACCTTGACACCCCGGGGGCTTACGCAAGGATCCTGTTTGTAGACTTTAGCTCGGCTTTCAACACAATCATCCCGGACATCCTCCGCTACAAACTCTCCCAGCTCACCGTCCCAGCCTCCACCTGTCAGTGGATTACTAACTTTTTGACTGACAGGAGACAGCAGGTGAGGCTGGGGCGGATCACATCCAGCACCCGGACCATCAGCACAGGCGCTCCCCAGGGGTGTGTGCTCTCTCTCCACTGCTCTTCTCCCTTTATCCAAATGACTGCACCTCGAGTGACCCATCTGTCAAACTCCTGAAGTTTGCAGACGACACAACCGTCATCGGTCTCATCCGGGACGGTGACGAGTCGGCTTACAGACGGGAGGTGGGACAGCTGGCCCTCTGGTGCGGTCAGAACCATCTGGAGCTAAACACGCTCAAAACTGTGGAGATGACAGTGGACTTCAGGAGCCGCCCCCCCACACACTGCCCCCCCATCACCACCCTCAACAACACCGTGTCTGCTGTGGAAACCTTCAGGTTCCTGGGATCCATCCTCTCCCAGGATCTGAAGTGGAGCCCCAACGTGGACTCCATCATCAAAAAGGCCCAGCAGAGGATGTACTTCCTGCGTCAGCTGAGGAAGTTCAACCGGCCCCAAGAACCGCTGATCCAGTTCTACACGGCAACAGTTCAGTCTGTTCTCTGCACCTCCATCATTGTTTGGTTCGGATCGGCCACCAAACAGGACAAGAACAGACTGACACGGACAATCAGGAGTGCAGAGAGAATCATTGGTGTCAAACTGCCCACTCTCCAGGACCTGCACTGATCCAGAGTCAGGAAAAGGGCCGTTCACATCTGTGCAGACCCTTCACACCCTGCACATCACCTCTTTGAACGTCTCCCCTCTGGCAGGCGTTACAGAGCTCTGTACACAAAACCAGTTTCTACCCCCAGGCCGTCACACTGCTGAACGACTGACCCCACCCGACACATCACACACACATGCCAGACATACAAGACACATGCACCTAATGCACCTCATGCACCTCATGCACCTCATGCACCTCATGCACCTCATGCACCTCATGCACCTCATGCACCTCATGCACCTAATGCACCTCATGCACCTCATGCACCTCATGCACCTCATGCACCTCATGCACCTCATGCACCTCATGCACCTCATGCACCTCATGCACCTCATGCACCTCATGTATATCACTGTGAATAACATAACAAAGATATTTAGAACAGCCTGGTCACTTTACTTTGCACACTTATTTTATCTTTCTATTTTAAATTTCTCATATTTACTTGTTAACCTATTTTTAATATTACCTCTATTTTTGATCTTAAATTATTGTTAATGTTATTGTTCTGTTTACGTTTGTCCTGTTAAATGTTTGGAACTGGGAGCAAAGCATGAGCCGGAGTCAAATTCTCTGTATGAAGAAGAAGAAGAAGAATTACTTTATTTATCCCGCACGGGGAAATTGAATTTTTTTCACTCTTATTATACACACACACCCGAAATACACACATGCACAAACAGGGCCTACACATGCAATTAGGGAGAGATGTCAGAGCGAGGGGGCTGCCAGTGACCAGCGCCCCGAGCAGTTGGGGGTTCGAAGCCTTGCTCAACAGCACCTCGGCAGTGCCCAGGAGATGAACTGGCACCTCTCCAGCCACCAGTCCACGCTCCATACTTGGTCCACACAGGGACTTGAACCAGCGACCCTTCGGTTCCCAGCCAAGTCACCTATGGACTGAGCTACTGCCGCCCCCCCCCCGTATGTCCAACATACTTACAATAAACCTGGTTCTGATTCTGATTCTGATTCTGATCTGCAGCTGCTGGAGTTGGACTGTTTGTGTTTCATCTGCAGCTGCTGGAGTGGGACTGTTTATGTTTCATCTGCAGCTGCTGGAGTGGGACTGTTTGTGTTTCATCTGCAGCTGCTGGAGTGGGACTGTATGTGTTTCATCTGCAGCTGCTGGAGTGGGACTGTTTGTGTTTCATCATCAGCTGCTGGAGTGGGACTGTTTATGTTTCATCATCAGCTGCTGGAGTGGGACTGTTTATGTCTCATCTGCAGCTGCTGGAGTGGGACTGTTTGTGTTTCATCATCAGCTGCTGGAGTGGGACTGTTTATGTTTCATCTGCAGCTGCTGGAGTGGGACTGTTTATGTTTCATCTGCAGCTGCTGGAGTGGGACTGTTTATGTTTCATCATCAGCTGCTGGAGTGGGACTGTTTGTGTCTCATCTGCAGCTGCTTGAGTGGGACTGTTTATGTTTCATCTGCAGCTGCTGGAGTGGGACTGTTTATGTTCCATCTGCAGCTGCTGGAGTGGGACTGTGCGCCATGTGCCCGCCGCGTGTGCGCCGGTTCCCCGCCGTCTGTGCGCCATGTGCCCGCCACCTGTGCTCCATGTGCCCGCCGCCTGTACGCCGAGTGCCCGCCGCCTGTACGCCGAGTGCCCGCTGCCTGTGCGCCATGTGCCCGCCGCCTGTGCGCCGGTTTCCCGCCGTCTGTGCTCCATGTGCCCGCCGCCTGTACGCCGGGTGCCCGCTGCCTGTGCGCCGGGTGCCCGCTGCCTGTGCGCCGGTTCCCCGCCGCCTGTGCGCCATGTGCCCGCCGCCTGTGATCCATGTGCCCGCCGCCTGTGCTCCATGTGCCCGCCGCCTGTGCGCCGGGTGCCCGCCACCTGTGCTCCATGTGCCCGCCGCCTGTTCGCCGGGTGCCTGCCGCCTGTGCGCCGGGTGCCCGCCACCTGTGCCCGCCACCTGTGCTCCATGTGCCCGCCGCCTGTGCGCCGGGTGCCCGCCGCCTGTGCGCCATGTGCCCGCCGGCTGTGCGCAATCTGCCCGCCGCCTGTGCACCGTGTCCCCGCTGCCTATGTTCCATCTGCAGCTGCTGGAGTGGGACTGTTTATGTTTCATCTGCAGCTGCTGGAGTGGGACTGTTTGTTTCATCATCAGCTGCTGGAGTGGGACTGTTTGTGTTTCATCTGCAGCTGCTGGAGTGGGACTGTTTGTGTTTCATCTGCAGCTGCTTAAGTTGGACTGTTTCATCTGCAGCTGCTGGAGTGGGACTGTCTCATCATCAGCTGCTGGAGTGGGACTGTTTATGTTCCATCTTCAGCTGCTGGAGTGGGACTGTTTATGTTTCATCTGCAGCTGCTGGAGTGGGACTGTTTATGTTTCATCTGCAGCTGCTGGAGTGGGACTGTTTGTGTTTCATCATCAGCTGCTGGAGTGGGACTGTTTATGTTTCATCTGCAGCTGCTGGAGTGGGTCTGTTTGTGTTTCATCATCAGCTGCTGGAGTGGGACTGTTTGTGTTTCATCTGCAGCTGCTGGAGTGGGACTGTTTGTGTTTCATCTGCAGCTGCTGGAGTGGGACTGTTTGTGTTTCACCTTCAGCTGCTGGAGTGGGACTGTTTGTGTCTCATCTGCAGCTGCTGGAGTGGGACTGTGCGCCGGGTGCCCGCTGCCTGTGCGCCATGTGCCCGCCGCCTGTGCTCCATGTGCCCGCCGCCTGTGCCCGCCACCTGTGCTCCATGTGCCCGCCGCCTGTGCGCCGGGTGCCCGCCACCTGTGCTCCATGTGCCCGCCGCCTGTGCCCGCCACCTGTGCTCCATGTGCCCGCCGCCTGTGCGCCGGGTGCCCGCAGCCTGTGCTCCGGGTGCCCGCTGCCTGTGCGCCGGGTGCCCGCCGCCTGTGCGCCATGTGCCCGCCGCCTGTGCGCCGGGTGCCCGCTGCCTGTGCGCCATATGCCCGCCGCCTGTGCGCCTGGTCCCCGCCGCCTGTGCGCCATTTGCCCGCCGGCTGTGCGCAATCTGCCCGCCGCCTGTGCACAGGGTCCCCGCTGCCTATGTTCCATCTGCAGCTGCTGGAGTGGGACTGTTTATGTTTCATCTGTTGCTGGAGTAGGACTGTTTATGTTTCATCATCAGCTGCTGGAGTGGGACTGTTTGTGTTTCATCATCAGCTGCTGGAGTGGGACTGTTTATGTTTCATCTGCAGCTGCTGGAGTGGGACTGTTTGTGTTTCATCATCAGCTGCTGGAGTGGGACTGTTTATGTTCCATCTGCAGCTGCTGGAGTGGGACTGTTTGTGTTTCATCTGCAGCTGCTGGAGTGGGACTGTTTGTGTCTCATCATCAGCTGCTGGAGTGGGACTGTTTGTGTTTCATCTGCAGCTGCTGGAGTGGGACTGTTTGTGTTTCATCTGCAGCTGCTGGAGTGGGACTGTTTGTGTTTCATCTGCAGCTGCTGGAGTGGGACTGTGTGTTTCATCATCAGCTGCTGGAGTGGGACTGTTTATGTTTCATCTGCAGCTGCTGGAGTGGGACTGTTTATTTTTCATCTGAAGCTGCTGGAGTGGGACTGTTTGTTTCATCTGAAGCTGCTGGAGTGGGACTGTTTGTGTTTCATCATCAGCTGCTGGAGTGGGACTGTTTGTGTTTCATCATCAGCTGCTGGAGTGGGACTGTTTCATCTGCAGCTGCTGGAGTGGGACTGTTTGTGTTTCATCTGCAGCTGCTAGAGTGGGACTGTTTGTGTTTCATCATCAGCTGCTGGAATGGGACTGTTTCATCTGAAGCTGCTGGAGTGGGACTGTTTGTGTTTCATCATCAGCTGCTGGAGTGG
Source organism: Echiichthys vipera (assembly GCF_963691815.1). Lineage (NCBI taxonomy): Eukaryota > Metazoa > Chordata > Actinopteri > Perciformes > Trachinidae > Echiichthys > Echiichthys vipera. The sequence goes on along the minus strand of NW_028154817.1, from coordinate 260,743 downwards.
GACTGTTTGTGTTTCATCTGCAGCTGCTGGAGTGGGACTGTTTGTGTTTCATCTGCAGCTGCTGGAGTGGGACTGTTTATGATTCATCTGCAGCTGCTGGAGTGGGACTGTTTGTGTTTCATCATCAGCTGCTGGAGTGGGACTGTTTGTGTCTCATCATCAGCTGCTGGAGTGGGACTGTTTGTGTTTCATCATCAGCTGCTGGAGTGGGACTGTTTGTGTTTCACCTGCAGCTGCTGGAGTGGGACTGTTTATGTTTCATCTGCAGCTGCTGGAGTGGGACTGTTTGTGTTTCATCATCAGCTGCTGGAGTGGGACTGTTTATGTTCCATCTGCAGCTGCTGGAGTGGGACTGTTTGTGTTTCATCTGCAGCTGCTGGAGTGGGACTGTTTGTGTCTCATCATCAGCTGCTGGAGTGGGACTTTTGGGAACTTCTAGTCGGAGGAGCAGCGGCTGTCTACGGGATGTTCAGGCGACGCAGACGGGGCCAACGGGCCGGCGCGCTCCTTAAGCTCCGACAGCGGGGATTCCGAACAGCGCTCCCGTCGCTTCACCTGGCGAACGTCCGCTCCCTTAACAACAAGAGAGACGAACTGCTGCTCCTCAACAGAAGGAACGGGGACTTGTGCAGATCTGCCGCCCTGTGTTTCACTGAAACTGGGCTCAGTGAACTCACCCCGGACTCAGGATCACATCTACCGGACTTCCAGCTGTTACGAGCGGACCGGGTAACGGAGCTCTCGGGGACGAGCAGAGGAGGCGGAGTCTGCTTCTGTATGAACGAAGGTCGGTGTACAGACGTCACAGTGTGGAAGAAATCACGCAGCCCCCACTTGGAGACACTTTCCATCAACTGTAGAGCGTTTTATTCACCGCGGGAGTTCTGCTCGCTCATTCTGGTTGGTGTGGACATCCCACCTCAGGCCTGTGTCACTGAGGCCCTGCAACACCTGGCAGGAGGAGAGGGGGAGGAGAGGAGGAGGAGAGGGGGAGGAGAGGAGGAGGAGAGGGGGAGGAGAGGAGGAGGAGGAGAGGGGGAGGAGGAGGAGAGGGGGAGGAGAGGATGAGGAGAGGGGGAGGAGGAGGAGGAGGAGAGGGGGAGGAGAGGAGGAGGAGAGGGGGAGGACGTAGGAGAGGAGGAGGAGGAGGAGAGGGGGAGGAGGAGGAGGAGGAGGAGAGGGGGAGGAGGAGGAAGAGAGGGGGAGGAGAGGGGGAGGAGGAGGAAGAGAGGGGGAGGAGAGGGGGAGGAGAGGAGGAAGAGGAGAGGAGGAGAGGAGGAGGAGAGGGGGAGGAGGGAGGAGGAGAGGGGGAGGACGGAGGAGGAGGAGAGGAGGAGAGGAGGAGGAGAGGGGGAGGAGGAGGAGGAGAGGGGGAGGAGAGGAGGAGGAGAGGGGGAGGACGGAGGAGGAGAGGAAGCATCCAGGCTCCCTGCTCATGGTGCTGGGGGACTTTAAGGACGTGCTCACACTGTCCTTTTGGCCGCGGCCAAAACCGCTTTTTCAGCTAAAGTCTAGAACCTTTAAGTAGTGTGAGCGCACCCGCTCCACGCTCAACTGGGGCCAGCTGGGCCGCCACGGCCCGCTTGAAAGAGGTGGGCTTTAGCGGAGGAAGGAGGAAGTGAGGAAGTAAAGGAGGAAGTAAAGGAGGAAGTAAAGGAGGAACTAAAGGAGGAAAGGAGGAAGAAAAGGAGGAAGAAAAGGAGGAAGAAAAGGAGGAAAGGAGGAAGAAAAGGAGGAAGTGAGGAAGGAAAGGAGGAAGGAAAGGAGGAAGGAAAGGAGGAAGAAAAGGAGGAAGAAAAGGAGGAAGTAAAGGAGGAAAGGAGGAAGAAAAGGAGGAAGAAAAGGAGGAAGAAAAGGAGGAAGTAAAGGAGGAAAGGAGGAAGAAAAGGAGGAAGTGAGGAAGGAAAGGAGGAAGGAAAGGAGGAAGAAAAGGAGGAAGAAAAGGAGGAAAGGAGGAAGTGAGGAAAGGAAAGGAGGAAGAAAAGGAGGAAGTGAGGAAGGAAAGGAGGAAGGAAAGGAGGAAGAAAAGGAGGAAGAAAAGGAGGAAAGGAGGAAGAAAAGGAGGAAGTGAGGAAGGAAAGGAGGAAGGAAAGGAGGAAGAAAAGGAGGAAAGGAGGAAGAAAAGGAGGAAGTGAGGAAGGAAGTGAGGAAGGAAAGGAGGAAGGAAAGGAGGAAGAAAAGGAGGAAGAAAAGGAGGAAAGGAGGAAGTAAAGGAGGAAAGGAGGAAGAAAGGGAGGAAAGGAGGAAGAAAAGGAGGAAGTGAGGAAGGAAAGGAGGAAGAAAAGGAGGAAGAAAAGGAGGAAGAAAAGGAGGAAAGGAGGAAGGAAAGGAGGAAGTAAAGGAGGAAAGGAGGAAGAAAGGGAGGAAAGGAGGAAGAAAAGGAGGAAGTGAGGAAGGAAAGGAGGAAGTAAAGGAGGAAAGGAGGAAGAAAGGGAGGAAAGGAGGAAGAAAAGGAGGAAGAAAGGGAGGAAAGGAGGAAGAAAAGGAGGAAGTGAGGAAGAAAAGGAGGAAGGAAAGGAAGTAAAGAGGAAGTAAGGCTCCTCACCATAAACTGTATAACAAATGGACGCCATCTTTGACTCAATTTCCTTTGACCAAAAAAGGGCATGTATGTGACGTTGGGGGGGAAGGAACTAGACTCTAGCCGTGAAACGTGTTTGGGCACGGTACGGAGGCACAGTGTGAGTGCGCCCTAAATGAACCAGCCCCTAGTGGACACTCAGAGAACTGACAAACCAGTGTCTGCATGCGCGGACATTTAACAACAACAACAATGGCGGTGAAAGGTTCACGTTGGTGTGATGCGGAGGTGGAGTGTTTACTGCAGATTTGGTCGGATGAAAAGATTCAAAAAACAGTCGACAAGACGCACAAAAACTCCGAGGTCTACGGAAAGATCTGGAAACAAAGCCACACACACACGCGATCAATGCGTGTGACGTGTTACGGCGTGATGGCGTGTGGACAGCAAGAAGCATTGGCCGAGGCCCTGGTAGTGTGAGTACAAACGGGGCTGGGGCGCGGGGGGGGGGGGGGAGAGGGAGGGGGGGACAAGTACCCTAAAGTCCGGGTCTCGGTCCGGGAGGATAGTGTGAGCGCGCCCTAACAGAGCAAACCTCAGCCGTGAACTACCTAGATACAGACAACAGGTTAAGTGTCCCACCAGGGACAACAACACTCTGGACCATTGCTCCACTGTTCTAAAGGACTCCTATCGCTCTGTTCCCCGTGCAGCTTTGGGGCTCTCTGATCACTGGATGCTCCATCTTGTTCCAAACTACAGGCAGAAACTCCAATCTGCCAAGCCTGTAGTGAGGACTGTGAAGAGATGGAGCACAGAGTCAAAGCTGGAGTTACATACACGCCTGCTTTGACTGCACTGATTGGAGTGTTTTTGAGGCTGCTGCTACAGATCTGGACGAGCCGACTGACACTGTGACAAGCTACACCAGCTTTTGTGAGGACACGTGTGTGTGTGCCGACCCAAACCTTCTGCACATACGACAACAATAAACCCCGGTTCACTGCGAAACTCAGGACGCTTGGCCAGGCCGAGGAGGAGGCCTACAGAAGTGGGGACAGAGAAAACAGACTGAAACAGACACTGAAACACACTGAAACACACTAAAACAGACTAAAACAGACACTGAAACTCACTAAAACAGACTAAAACACACTAAAACACACTAAAACAGACTAAAACACACTAAAACAGACTAAAACACACTGAAACACACTGAAACACACTGAAACAGACACTGAAACAGACTAAAACAGACACTGAAACAGACTAAAACACACTAAAACACACTAAAACAGACTAAAACAGACACTGAAACACACTAAAACACACTAAAACAGACTAAAACAGACTAAAACACACTGAAACACACTGAAACAGACACTAAAACAGACTAAAACACACTGAAACACACTGAAACAGACACTGAAACACACTAAAACAGACTAAAACAGACTAAAACACACTGAAACACACTAAAACAGACTAAAACAGACACTGAAGGTGGCAAAAAGGTGCTACACTGAGAAGCTGAAGAGCAGTTTCTCAGCGAACGACCCTGCGTCAGTGTGGAGAGGTCTACAGGACATAACCGACTACAGGAGACCATCCCCCCCACACTGCAGTGCACCGTCAACTGGCTGACGACCTGAACGTCTTCTACTGCAGGTTTGAGACGCCAACTTTCACCCTCATCACCCCCCCCCCCCACCGTCACTCAGGATCTGTGGAGAGGATGTGTGTCAGCTCTTCAACAAACTAAAGACCAAGAAAGCTCCAGGCCCAGACGGTGTGTCACCCTCCTGTCTGAAGGTCTGTGCTGACCAGCTGACCCCCCATCTTCACCCAGATCTTCAACAGATCCCTGGAGCTGTGTGAAGTCCCCTCCTGCTTCAAACGCTCCACAATAAGAAAGCAGCAATCACAGGACTAAATGACTACAGGCCTGTGGCCCTGACATCTGTGCTCATGAAGTCCTTTGAGAGACTGGTGTTGAGCCACTTGAAGGACATCACAGGACCCCTGCTGGACCCCCCTGCAGTTTGCATATGGGGCAAACAGGTCAGCGGATGATGCAGTCAACATGGGACTGCACCACATCCTGCAACACCTTGACACCCCGGGGGCTTATGCAAGGATCCTGTTTGTAGACTTTAGCTCGGCTTTCAACACAATCATCCCGGACATCCTCCGCTACAAACTCTCCCAGCTCACCGTCCCAGCCTCCACCTGTCAGTGGATTACTAACTTTTTGACTGACAGGAGACAGCAGGTGAGGCTGGGGCGGATCACATCCAGCACCCGGACCATCAGCACAGGCGCTCCCCAGGGGTGTGTGCTCTCTCCACTGCTCTTCTCCCTTTATACAAATGACTGCACCTCGAGTGACCCATCTGTCAAACTCCTGAAGTTTGCAGACGACACAACCGTCATCGGTCTCATCCGGGACGGTGACGAGTCGGCTTACAGACGGGAGGTGGGACAGCTGGCCCTCTGGTGCGGTCAGAACCATCTGGAGCTAAACACGCTCAAAACTGTGGAGATGACAGTGGACTTCAGGAGCCGCCCCCCCCCCCCCCACACTGCCCCCCCCATCACCACCCTCAACAACACCGTGTCTGCTGTGGAAACCTTCAGGTTCCTGGGATCCATCCTCTCCCAGGATCTGAAGTGGAGCCCCAACGTGGACTCCATCATCAAAAAGGCCCAGCAGAGGATGTACTTCCTGCGTCAGCTGAGGAAGTTCAACCTGCCCCAAGAACCGCTGATCCAGTTCTACACGGCAATAGTTCAGTCTGTTCTCTGCACCTCCATCATTGTTTGGTTCGGATCGGCCACCAAACAGGACAAGAACAGACTGACACGGACGATCAGGAGTGCAGAGAGAATCATTGGTGTCAAACTGCCCACTATCCAGGACCTGCACTGATCCAGAGTCAGGAAAAGGGCCGTTCACATCTGTGCAGACCCTTCACACCCTGCACATCACCTCTGTGAACGTCTCCCCTCTGGCAGGCGTTACAGAACTCTGTACACAAAACCAGTTTCTACCCCCAGGCCGTCACACTGCTGAACGACTGACCCCACCCGACACATCACACACACATGCCAGACACACAGGACACATGCACCTAATGCACCTCATGTATATCACTGTAAATAACATAACAAAGATATTTAGAACAGCCTGGTCACTTTACTTTGCACAATTATTTTATCTTTCTATTTTAAATTTCTCATATTTACTTGTTAACCTATTTTTAATATTACCTCTATTTTTGATCTTAAATGATTGTTCTGTTATTGTTCTGTTTAGGTTTGTCCTGTTAAATGTTTGGAACTGTGAGTAAAGCATGAGCCGGAGTCAAATTCTCTGTATGTCCAACAAACTTACTATAAACCTGATTCTGATTCTGATCTTCAGCTGCTGGAGTGGGACTGTTTCATCTGCAGCTGCTGGAGTGGGACTGTTTGTGTTTCATCATCAGCTGCTGGAGTGGGACTGTTTGTGTCTCATCTGCAGCTGCTGGAGTGGGACTGTTTGTGTCTCATCATTAGCTGCTGGAGTGGGACTGTTTATGTTTCATCATCAGCTGCTGGAGTGGGACTGTTTGTGTTTCATCTGCAGCTGCTGGAGTGGGACTGTTTGTGTCTCATCATCAGCTGCTGGAGTGGGACTGTTTGTGTCTCATCATCAGCTGCTGGAGTGGGACTGTTTGTGTCTCATCTGCAGCTGCTGGAGTGGGACTGTTTGTGTTTCATCATCAGCTGCTGGAGTGGGACTGTTTGTGTTTCATCATCAGCTGCTGGAGTGGGACTGTTTGTGTTTCATCTGCAGCTGCTGGAGTGGGACTGTTTGTGTTTCATCTGCAGCTGCTGGAGTGGGACTGTTTGTGTTTCATCATCAGCTGCTGGAGTGGGACTGTTTGTGTTTCATCATCAGCTGCTGGAGTGGGACTGTTTATGCTTCATCTGCAGCTGCTGGAGTGGGACTGTTTGTGCTTCATCATCAGCTGCTGGAGTGGGACTGATTGTGTTTCATCATCAGCTGCTGGAGTGGGACTGTTTGTGTTTCATCATCAGCTGCTGGAGTGGGACTGTTTTAGTTTCATCTGCAGCTGCTGGAGTGGGACTGTTTGTGTCTCATCATCAGCTGCTGGAGTGGGACTGTTTTGAAGCTGCGCTCTCAGCGGTAAAACCCGGGGCGGTGGCGTTTGCATCTACAGTAACAACAGTTGGTGTAATAACCCTAACGTGGTCTCAAGTCATTGCTCTCCGGACATTGAACTTCTGGCTATAAAATGTAGACCGTTTTATAGCCCAGGGAGTTCACCACCATCATCATCACTGCTGTTTACATCCCCCCAAGTGCTAACACCAAGGAGGCTCTGAGTGTGCTCTACCGCTCCATCAGTGACTTGCAAACCACACATCCAGAGGGTGTCTTCATTGTTGCCGGGGACTTTAATCAGGCCAACATGAAGACAGTTCTCCCCCATTTCCATCAGCATGTGGACAAAGCACACTAGACAAAGCCTACACCAACATCAAGGCAGCGTACAAGGCAGCCCCCCGCCCCCACCTTGGCTCATCAGACCATCTCTCTGTTATGCTAATTCCTGCATACAGGCCCCTGCTCACCAGAGGACAACCCACTGTGAAGCAGGTGAGGGTCTGGCCTGAGGGATCTGTGTCAGCACTACAGGACTGTTTTGAGTGCACAGACTGGGACATCTTTAAGACAGCTGCAACTGTAGACAACACCATCGATGTGGAGGAGTATGCTGAATCTGTGTCGGCTTACATCCAGAAATGCATGGAGGATGTCTCTGCCACTAAGGACGTGATCACACTATCCTCCCGGACCGAGACCCGGACTTTAGGGTCCTTGTCCCCCCTCCCTCTCCCCCCCCCGCGCCCCAGCCCCGTTTGTACTCACACTACCTGGGCCTCGGCCAATGCTTCTTGCTGTCCACACGCCATCACGCCGTAACACGTCACACGCATTGATCGCGTGTGTGTGGCTTTGTTTCCAGATCTTTCCGTAGACCTCGGAGTTTTTGTGCGTCTTGTCGACTGTTTTTGAATCTTTTCATCGACCAAATCTGCAGTAAACACTCCACCTCCGCATCACACCAACGTGAACCTTTCACCGCCATTGTTGTTGTTGTTAAATGTCCGCGCATGCAGACACTGGTTTGTCAGTTCTCTGAGTGTCCACTAGGGGCTGGTTCATTTAGGGCGCACTCACACTGTGCCTCCGTACCGTGCCCAAACACGTTTCACGGCTAGAGTCTAGTTCCTTCCCCCCCAACGTCACATACATGCCCTTTTTTGGTCAAAGGAAATTGAGTCAAAGATGGCGTCCATTTGTTATACAGTTTATGGTGAGGAGCCTTACTTCCTCTTTACTTCCTTTCCTTCCTCCTTTCCTTCCTCACTTCCTTCCTCACTTCCTCCTTTCCTTCCTCCTTTCCTTCCTCCTTTCCTCCTTTTCTTCCTCCTTTTCTTCCTCCTTTTCTTCCTCCTTTTCTTCCTCCTTTCCTTCCTCCTTTCCTTCCTCACTTCCTCCTTTTCTTCCTCCTTTCCTCCCTTTCTTCCTCCTTTCCTCCTTTACTTCCTCCTTTCCTCCTTTACTTCCTCCTTTCCTTCCTCCTTTCCTCCTTTTCTTCCTCCTTTACTTCCTCCATTCCTTCCTCCTTTTCTCCTTTTCTTCCTCCTTTTCTTCCTCCTTTCCTCCTTTACTTCCTCCTTTACTTCCTCCTTTCCTCCTTTACTTCCTCCTTTCCTTCCTCCTTTCCTCCATTCCTTCCTCCTTTTCTCCTTTTCTTCCTCCATTCCTTCCTCCTTTTCTCCTTTTCTTCCTCCTTTTCTTCCTCCTTTCCTCCTTTACTTCCTCCTTTTCTTCCTCCTTTCCTTCCTCCTTTCCTTCCTCACTTCCTCCTTTTCTTCCTCCTTTCCTCCTTTACTTCCTCCTTTAGTTCCTCCTTTACTTCCTCCTTTCCTTTCCTCACTTCCTCCTTTACTTCCTCACTTCCTCCTTCCTCCGCTAAAGCCCACCTCTTTCAAGCGGGCCGTGGCGGCCCAGCTGGCCCCAGTTGAGCGCGGGGCGGGTGCGCTCACACTACTTAAAGGTTCTAGACTTTAGCTGAAAAACGCGGTTTTGGCCGCGGCCAAAAGGACAGTGTGAGCACGTCCTAAGACAGCTGCAACTGTAGACAACACCATCGATGTGGAGGAGTATGCTGAATCTGTGTCGGCTTACATCCAGAAATGCATGGAGGATGTCTCTGCCACTAAGTCTGTCACCACACGGGCTAATCAGAAACCCTGGATGACCAATGAGGTACGTGCTAAGCTGAGGGCACGGAATGTAGCGTTCAAGTCCGGGGACGGTGAGGCGCTCAGATCAGCCAGAGCCAACCTGAACCGTGCCATCAGAATAGCTAAACGTGCCTATGGTCAGAGAATCCAGGGATTCTTCCACGACCCGACAAACACCAGGCGCATGTGGAAAGGCATCCAGACCATCACCGACTACAAAGCTGCTCCTCTACCCTGCGACGACAACACAGACTTCCTCAACGAGCTCAACTTCTACTTTGGTCGGTTTGAAGCTCGTAACCACACTCCTGCGAGGAAATCCCCACCTCACCCCGATGAACAGGCACTCAGACTTGAGACAGCTGAGGTCCGGAGGACACTGAGTAGAGTCAACGCGCGGAAGGCAGCGGGCCCTGATAACATACCGGGTCGGGTGTTCAAAGACTGTGCTGACCAGCTGGCTCACGTCCTTACGGATCTATTCAACACCTCGCTGTCACTTGCTGTCGTCCCTTCCTGTTTTAAGACTGCCACCATCATACCTGTGCCCAAAAAACCCACAATCTCATCCCTCAATGATTACCGCCCTGTTGCACTGACTCCAATCATGATGAAGTGCTTCGAGAGGCTGGTGAAGGACCACATCATCTCCAAACTCCCCTCCTCTTTTGACCCGCTCCAGTTTGCTTACCGCTCCAATCGCTCCACAGAGGACGCCATCTCCTCTACACTCCACCTGAGCCTGGATCATCTGGAGAGGAATAACACCCACGTGCGTATGCTGTTTCTGGACTTCAGCTCAGCATTCAACACGATCATCCCCCAGCATCTGGTGAGCAAACTGGCCCCCCTTGGACTCAACACCCCCCTTTGCAACTGGCTGCTAGATTTCCTCACAGACAGGCCCCAGTCTGTGCGGGTCGGCAGAAACACCTCCAGCATCATCTCCCTCAGCACAGGCTCCCCCCAGGGCTGTGTCCTGAGCCCACTGCTCTTCACCCTGATGACCCATGACTGCCGTGCCAGGTTCAGCACGAACCACATCATTAAGTATGCGGACGACACGACAGTGGTGGGCCTCATCAGGGACAACGACGAACTGGCCTACAGAGAGGAGGTGAAACATCTGGTGGACTGGTGTGACATGAACAATCTGATCCTGAATGTCAACAAAACAAAAGAGATCGTCGTTGACTTCAGGAAAAAACAGCCCAGTCACACCCCCCTCCTCATCAACAACGCCGCAGTGGAGCGGGTCAGTAGCACCAGATTCCTGGGGGTGCAGATCACCGACACTTTGACCTGGTCCCTTCACACCTCTGCTCTCGTGAAGAGAGCACAGCAGCGTCTGCACTTTCTGCGTCGGATGAGAAGAGCATTCCTTCCCCCTCCCATCCTCACCACCTTCTACAAAGGGACAATAGAGAGCATCTTAACCAGCTGCATCTCTCTCTGGTCTGGGGCCTGCAACGCCTCAGACTGGAAACGTGTAGATAGAGTGGTGAGAACAGCGGAGGGTATCATCTGTACAGCTCTTCCTGCCATCCAGGAGACTGCACGCAGACGCTGCCTGACCAGGGCAGAGTCCATCATCGAGGACCCCTCTCACCCCCATCATGTTCTGTTCTCCCTGTGTGTGTGTGTGTGTGTGTGTGTGTGTGTGTGTGTGTGTGTGTGTGTGTGTGTGTGTGTGTGTGTGTGTGTGTGTGTGTGTGTGTGTGTGTGTGTGTGTGTGTGTGTGTGTGTGTGTGTGTGTGTGTGTGTGTGTGTGTGTGTGTGTGTGTGTGTGTGTGTGTGTGTGTGTGTGTGTGTGTGTGTGTGTGTGTGTGTGTGTGTGTGTGTGTGTGTGTGTGTGTGTGTGTGTGTGTGTGTGTGTGTGTGTGTGTGTCTGTGTGTGTGTGTGTGTGTGTGTGTGTGTGTGTGTGTGTGTCTCTGTGTGTGTCTGTGTGTGTGTGTGTTCTGTTCTCCCTGCTGCCCTCTGGGAAGAGGTTCAGCAGCTTCAAGAGCAGAACATCCAGACTCCACAACAGCTTCATCCCCCACGCAATAAGGCTTTTAAACTCCAAATAACCCCCCCCACACACACACACACACACACACTCACTTGTCACTTTACTGGACACTGCGTCACTTTACTTGGACACTATGCACGACCTCATTCCATTCTGTTCCTCTCTGTTTATATTCACCGTTCACTGTTTATTTATTATTTATACTTAATATTCTGCTGCTAATACTCACTCAAACAGCTGTCAACTTAGATGTTATATTTTATTTTATTTTATATTTTATTTGTTGTAGATATGTATATATCTTGCCTCCTTTTATATTTTATATTTACCTTTTATATTGTATATTTTTTGGTGGTTTCTGGAGCCTTGCAACGGAATTTCGTTTGTATACATGAAAATGTGTGTGAATGACAATAAAGTTTGTCTAAGTCTAAAAGTCTAAGTCTAATGTGCAAGTTAAAGTGTCCAGTGAAAAAAAAAAAAAAAAAAAGGGGGGGGTGGGGAGGGGCAGCTGTGGTGGTAGGAGGTGTACAGTCTCTATTGTGGTGGTGGGGGGAGAAGGGCTGATGGGCTGGAGCTGGTGGGTAGTGTGGTGGGGGGTGGTGTGAGTACTGTCCAGGTGGTCTTCAAAGCCACAGTAGAAGTCGTTGAGGTTGTTGGCAAGTCGTTGATCGTTAGCAGCAGGGGGGGGGGGGCTCTTGGCTTGTAGTTGGTGATCTGCCTGAGCCCCCTCCAGACAGAGGCAGAGTCGTTAGAGGAGAACTGATGTTGCAGCTTCTTGGAGTACAGCTGTTTAGCGTCCCTCACCGCCCTGCTAAACCTGCACTTGGCCTCTTTGTACTCTGCTCTGTTGACACTTTTGAAAGCCCTTTCCTTGTCAGACCTCAACTGTCGCAGTCTGGCTGTGAACCAGGGCTTGTCATTGCTATAAGTCACCCTGGTGCGTGTTGGTACACAGCAGTCCTCACAGAAGCTGATGTATGACGTCACAGCTTCTGTGTACTCATCCGGACTGGTGGAAGCAGTCCTGAACACATCCCAGTCAGTACAGTCCAGACACGCCTTTAAGTCCTCTGCAGCTTCACCGGTCCACTTCTTTGATGTCCTCACCACAGGTTTAGAGAGCTTTAGTCTTTGTCTGTAGGCAGGAATCAGGTGGACCATGTTGTGGTCAGAGTGTCCCAGTGCAGCGCGGGTGACTGCGTGATAAGCGTCACTGACTGTTGCGTAACAGTGATCCAGAGTGTTCCCCTCCCTGGTTGCACATTTAATAAACTGTCTGTATTTAGGCAATTCGTGACTGAGGTTACCTTTGTTAAAATCCCCGAGGACAATAACTAAGGAGTCCGGATTGGTCCGCTCCACTTCCAGTATCTGGTCGGCGAGCGCGCGCTGTGCGTCCTGCACGTTGGCCTCCGGTGGAATGTAAACACCGAGCAGAATGAAGGAAGCGAACTCACGTGGGGAGTAGAATGGTTTGCAGGTAATAATAAAAGTTTCCAGGAGGGGAGAACAGTGCCGTTGTGTCACCGTTACGTCGTTGCACCAGCCGCTGGTGGTGTAGAAACAAAGACCTCCACCCTTTGTTTTGCCAGAGAGCCGCGTGTCACGGTCCGCTCGGTGAAGCTGGACTCCATCCAGCTGTAGCGCAGGGTCCGGGATCTGCTGGAGTGGGACTGTTTGTGTTTCATCATCAGCTGCTGGAGTGGGACTGTTTATGTTTCATCATCAGCTGCTGGAGTGGGACTGTTTGTGTTACATCTGCAGCTGCTGGAGTGGGACTGTTTGTGTTTCATCTGCAGCTGCTGGAGTGGGACTGTTTGTGTTTCATCTGCAGCTCCTGGAGTGGGACTGTTTTGTTACATCATCAGCTGCTGGAGTGGGACTGTTTATGTTTCATCTGCAGCTGCTGGAGTGGTACTGTTTGTGTTTCATCATCAGCTGCTGGAGTGGGACTGTTTGTCGTTCATCTGCAGCTGCTGGAGTGGGACTGTTTATGTGTCATCTGCAGCTGCTGGAGTGGGACTGTTTGTGTTTCATCTGCAGCTGCTGGAGTGGGACTGTTTATGTTTATCATCAGCTGCTGGAGTGGGACTGTTTGTGTCTCATCTGCAGCTGCTGGAGTGGGACTGTTTGTGTTTTATCTGCAGCTGCTGGAGTGGGACTGTTTGTGTTTCATCTGCAGCTGCTGGAGTGGGACTGTTTGTGTTTCATCTGCAGCTGCTGGAGTGGGACTGTTTGTGTTTCATCATCAGCTGCTGGAGTGGGACTGTTTGTGTCTCATCATCAGCTGCTGGAGTGGGACAATTTATAATTCATCATCAGCTGCTGGAGTGGGACTGTTTGTGTCTCATCATCAGCTGCTGGAGTGGGACTGTTTGTGTTTCATCATCAGCTGCTGGAGTGGCACTGTTTGTGACTCATCTGCACCTGCTGGAGTGGGACTGTTTGTGTTTCATCATCAGCTGCTGGAGTGGGTTTGTTTATAATTCATCATCAGCTGCTGGAGTGGGACTGTTTGTGTCTCATCATCAGCTGCTGGAGTGGGACTCTTTGTGTCTCATCATCAGCTGCTGGAGTGGGACTGTTTGTGTCTCATCATCAGCTGCTGGAGTGGGACTGTTTGTGTCTCATCTGCAGCTGCTGGAGTGGGACTGTTTGTGTTTCATCATCAGCTGCTGGAGTGGGACTGTTTGTGTCTCATCTGCAGCTGCTGGAGTGGGACTGTTTGTGTCTCATCTGCAGCTGCTGGAGTGGGACTGTTTGTGTTTCATCTGCAGCTGCTGGAGTGGGACTGTTTGTGTTTCATCTGCAGCTGCTGGAGTGGGACTGTTTGTGTTTCATCTACAGCTGCTGGAGTGGGACTGTTTATGTTTAATCTGCAGCTGCTGGAGTGGGACTGTTGGTGTTTCATCTGCAGCTGCTGGAGTGGGACTCTTTGTGTTTCATCTTCAGCTGCTGGAGTGGGACTGTTTGTGTCTCATCTGCAGCTGCTGGAGTGGGACTGTTTGTGTTTCATCTTCAGCTGCTGGAGTGGGACTGTTTGTGTCTCATCTGCAGCTGCTGGAGTGGGACTGTTTGTGTTTCATCTGCAGCTGCTGGAGTGGGACTGTTTGTGTTTCATCTTCAGCTGCTGGAGTGGGACTGTTTGTGTCTCATCTGCAGCTGCTGGAGTGGGACTGTTTGTGTTTCATCTGCAGCTGCTGGAGTGGGACTGTTTATGTTTCATCTGTAGCTGCTGGAGTGGGACTTTTTATGTTTCATCTGCAGCTGCTGGAGTGGGACTGTTTATGTTTCATCTGCAGCTGCTGGAGTGGGACTTTTTATGTTTCATCATCAGCTGCTGGAGTGGGACTGTTTGTGTTTCATCTGCAGCTGCTGGAGTGGGACTGTTTGTTTCATCATCAGCTGCTAGAGTGGGACTGTTTGTGTCTCATCTGCAGCTGCTGGAGTGGGACTGTTTGTGTCTCATCATCAGCTGCTGGAGTGGGACTGTTTGTGTCTCATCATCAGCTGCTGTAGTGGGACTGTTTATGTTTCATCTGCAGTTGCTGGAGTGGGACTGTTTGTGTTTCATCATCAGCTGCTGGAGTGGGACTGTTTGTGTTTCATCTGCAGCTGCTGGAGTGGGACTGTTTGTGTTTCATCTGCAGCTGCTGGAGTGGGACTGTTTGTGTTTCATCATCAGCTGCTGGAGTGGGACTGTTTGTGTTTCATCATCAGCTGCTGGAGTGGGACTGTTTGTGTTTCATCTGCAGCTGCTGGAGTGGGACTGTTTATAATTCATCATCAGCTGCTGGAGTGGGACTGTTTGTGTCTCATCATCAGCTGCTGGAGTGGGACTTTTTATGTTTCATCTGCAGCTGCTGGAGTGGGACTGTTTGTGTTTCATCTGCAGCTGCTGGAGTGGGACTGTTTGTTTCATCATCAGCTGCTAGAGTGGGACTGTTTGTGTCTCATCTGCAGCTGCTGGAGTGGGACTGTTTGTGTCTCATCATCAGCTGCTGGAGTGGGACTGTTTGTGTCTCATCATCAGCTGCTGGAGTGGGACTGTTTGTGTTTCACCATCAGCTGCTGTAGTGGGACTGTTTATGTTTCATCTGCAGCTGCTGGAGTGGGACTGTTTGTGTTTCATCATCAGCTGCTGGAGTGGGACTGTTTGTGTTTCATCTGCAGCTGCTGGAGTGGGACTGTTTGTGTTTCATCTGCAGCTGCTGGAGTGGGACTGTTTGTGTTTCATCATCAGCTGCTGGAGTGGGACTGTTTGTGTTTCATCATCAGCTGCTGGAGTGGGACTGTTTGTGTTTCATCTGCAGCTGCTGGAGTGGGACTGTTTGTGTTTCATCATCAGCTGCTGGAGTGGGACTGTTTATGTTTCATCATCAGCTGCTGGAGTGGGACTGTTTGTGTCTCATCTGCAGCTGCTGGAGTGGGACTGTTTGTGTTTCATCATCAGCTGCTGGAGTGGGACTGTTTGTGTCTCATCATCAGCTGCTGGAGTGGGACTGTTTGTGATTCATCATCAGCTGCTGGAGTGGGACTGTTTGTGTTTCATCATCAGCTGCTGGAGTGGGACTGTTTGTGTCTCATCATCAGCTGCTGGAGTGGGACTGTTTATAATTCATCCTCAGCTGCTGGAGTGGGACTGTTTATGTTTCATCTGCAGCTGCTGGAGTGGGACTGTTTGTGTTTCATCTGCAGCTGCTGGAGTGGGACTGTTTGTGTCTCATCATCAGCTGCTGGAGTGGGACTGTTTGTGTTCCATCTGCAGCTGCTGGAGTGGGACTTTTTGTGTTTCATCTTCAGCTGCTGGAGTGGGACTGTTTGTGTTTCATCTACAGCTGCTGGAGTGGGACTGTTTGTGTTTCATCTGCAGCTCCTGGAGTGGGACTGTTTGTGTTTCATCTTCAGCTGCTGGAGTGGGACTGTTTGTGTCTCATCTGCAGCTGCTGGAGTGGGACTGTTTGTGTTTCATCTTCAGCTGCTGGAGTGGGACTGTTTGTGTCTCATCTGCAGCTGCTGGAGTGGGACTGTTTGTGTTTCATCTCCAGCTGCTGGAGTGGGACTGTTTGTGTTTCATCTTCAGCTGCTGGAGTGGGACTGTTTGTGTCTCATCTGCAGCTGCTGGAGTGGGACTGTTTGTGTCTCATCATCAGCTGCTAGAGTGGGACTGTTTGTGTCTCATCTGTTGTTGTCCATATAAACTCAACCGTGTCGGGGCCGCGGGGGGCATTTGCTGTTCCTGTCACTATTGTCACATCAGCTGTTCTCTTTCCTACCGGAGCGTCTCTGTCACCGCTGTTCTCCTCGTTTCTATCAGCTTCCCTCTGTGTGTCACAGTGCACGTGGAGAAGACTCATGTGGCGCCGGGTGCCCGCTGCCTATGCGCCGGGTGCCCGCGGCCTGTGCTCCGGGTGCCCGCTGCCAGTGCGGCGGGAGCCCGCTGCCTGTTCGCCGGGTGCCCGCTGCCAGTGCGGCGGGAGCCCGCTGCCTGTTCGCCGGGTGCCCGCTGCCAGTGCGGCGGGAGCCCGCTGCCTGTTCGCCGGGTGCCCGCTGCCAGTGCGGCGGGAGCCCGCTGCCAGTGCGCCGGGTGCCCGCTGCCTGTTCGCCGGGTGCCCGCTGCCAGTGCGGCGGGTGCCCGCTGCCTATGCGCCGGGTGCCCGCTGCCTGTTCGCCGGGTGCCCGCTGCCAGTGCGGCGGGTGCCCGCTGCCTGTTCGCCGTGTGCCCGCTGCCTGTTCGCCGGGTGCCCGCTGCCAGTGCGCCGGGTGCCCGCTGCCAGTGCGCCGGGTGCCCTCTGTTTATGTTTCATCTGCAGCTGCTGGAGTGGGACTGTTTATGTTTCATCTGCAGCTGCTGGAGTGGGACTGTTTATGTTTCATCTGCAGCTGCTGGAGTGGGACTGTTTAAGTTTCATCTGCAGCTGCTGGAGTGGGACTGTTTTGTTACATCATCAGCTGCTGGAGTGGGACTGTTTATGTTTCATCTGCAGCTGCTGGAGTGGGACTGTTTATGTTACATCATCAGCTGCTGGAGTGGGACTGTTTATGTTTCATCTGCAGCTGCTGGAGTGGGACTGTTTGTGTTTCATCATCAGCTGCTGGAGTGGGACTGTTTGTGTCTCATCTGCAGCTGCTGGAGTGGGACTGTTTGTGTTTCATCATCAGCTGCTGGAGTGGGACTGTTTGTGTTTCACCTGCAGCTGCTGGAGTGGGACTGTTTGTGTTTCATCATCAGCTGCTGGAGTGGGACTGTTTATGTTTCATCATCAGCTGCTGGAGTGGGACTGTTTATGTTTCATCTGCAGCTGCTGGAGTGGGACTGTTTATGTTTCATCATCAGCTGCTGGAGTGGGACTATTTGTGTTTCATCATCAGCTACTGGAGTGGGACTGTTTATGTTTCATCTGCAGCTGCTGGAGTGGGACTGTTTGTGTTTCACCTGCAGCTGCTGGAGTGGGACTGTTTGTGTTTCATCATCAGCTGCTGGAGTGGGACTTTTTATGTTTCATCATCAGCTGCTGGAGTGGGACTGTTTGTGTTTCATCATCAGCTGCTGGAGTGGGACTGTTTATGTTTCATCCTTAGCTGCTGGAGTGGGAATGTTTGTGTCTCATCATCAGCTGCTGGAGTGGGACTGTTTATAATTCATCATCAGCTGCTGGAGTGGGACTGTTTGTGTCTCATCATCAGCTGCTGGAGTGGGACTGTTTGTGTCTCATCATCAGCTGCTGGAGTGGGACTGTTTGTGTTTCAACTGCAGCTGCTGGAGTGGGACTGTTTGTGTCTCATCATCAGCTGCTGGAGTGGGACTGTTTATGTTTCATCATCAGCTGCTGGAGTGGGACTGTTTATGTTTCATCATCAGCTGCTGGAGTGGGACTGTTTGTGTCTCATCATCAGCTGCTGGAGTGGGACTGTTTATGTTTCATCATCAGCTGCTGGAGTGGGACTGTTTGTGTTTCATCATCAGCTGCTGGAGTGGGACTGTTTGTGTCTCATCATCAGCTGCTGGAGTGGGACTGTTTGTGTCTCATCATCAGCTGCTGGAGTGGGACTGTTTATGTCTCATCATCAGCTGCTGGAGTGGGACTGTTTGTGTCTCATCATCAGCTGCTAGAGTGGGACTGTTTATGTTTCATCTGCAGTTGCTGGAGTGGGACTGTTTGTGTTTCATCATCAGCTGCTGGAGTGGGACTGTTTATGTTTCATCTGCAGCTGCTGGAGTGGGACTGTTTAAGTTTCATCTGCAGCTGCTGGAGTGGGACTGTTTTTTTACATCATCAGCTGCTGGAGTGGGACTGTTTATGTTTCATCTGCAGCTGCTGGAGTGGGACTGTTTATGTTACATCATCAGCTGCTGGAGTGGGACTGTTTGTGTTTCATCTGCAGCTGCTGGAGTGGGACTGTTTGTGTTTCATCATCAGCTGCTGGAGTGGGACTGTTTGTGTCTCATCTGCAGCTGCTGGAGTGGGACTGTTTGTGTTTCACCTGCAGCTGCTGGAGTGGGACTGTTTGTGTCTCATCTGCAGCTGCTGGAGTGGGACTGTTTGTGTTTCATCATCAGCTGCTGGAGTAGGACTGTTTGTGTTTCACCTGCAGCTGCTGGAGTGGGACTGTTTGTGTTTCATCATCAGCTGCTGGAGTGGGACTGTTTATGTTTCATCTGCAGCTGCTGGAGTGGGACTATTTGTGTTTCATCATCAGCTACTGGAGTGGGACTGTTTGTGTTTCACCTGCAGCTGCTGGAGTGGGACTGTTTGTGTTTCATCATCAGCTGCTGGAGTGGGACTTTTTATGTTTCATCATCAGCTGCTGGAGTGGGACTGTTTATGTTTCATCTTCAGCTGCTGGAGTGGGACTGTTTGTGTTTCATCATCAGCTGCTGGAGTGGGACTGTTTGTGTTTCATCTGCAGCTGCTGGAGTGGGACTGTTTTGTTACATCATCAGCTGCTGGAGTGGGACTGTTTGTTTGTCATCTGCAGCTGCTGGAGTGGGTCTGTTTGTGTTTCATCTGCAGCTGCTGGAGTGGGACTGTTTGTGTTTCATCTGCAGCAGCTGGAGTGGGACTGTTTCATCTGCAGCTGCTGGAGTGGGACTGTTTGTGTCTCATCATCAGCTGCTGGAGGGGGACTGTTTGTGTTTCATTATCAGCTGCTGGAGTGGGACTGTTTATGTTTCATCTGCAGCTGCTGGAGTGGGACTGTTTGTTTCATCTGCAGCTGCTGGAGTGGGACTGTTTGTGTTTCATCATCAGCTGCTGGAGTGGGACTGTTTGTGTTTCATCATCAGCTGCTGGAGTGGGACTTTTTATGTTTCATCTGCAGCTGCTGGAGTGGGACTGTTTGTGTTTCATCTTCAGCTGCTGGAGTGGGACTGTTTGTGTCTCATCTGCAGCTGCTGGATTGGGACTGTTTGTGTTTCATCTGCAGCTGCTGGAGTGGGACTGTTTATGTTTCATCATCAGCTGCTGGAGTGGGACTGTTTATGTTTTATCTGCAGCTGCTGGAGTGGGACTGTTTATGTCTCATCTGCAGCTGCTGGAGTGGGACTGTTTCATCTGCAGCTGCTGGAGTGGGACTGTTTCATCTGCAGCTGCTGGAGTGGGACTGTTTATGTTTCATCATCAGCTGCTGGAGTGGGACTGTTTGTGTTTCATTTGCAGCTGCTGGAGTGGGACTGTTTGTGTTTCATATGCAACTGCTGGAGTGGGACTGTTTGTGTTTCATTTGCAGCTGCTGGAGTGGGACTGTTTCATCTGCAGCTGCTGGAGTGGGACTGTTTATGTTTCATCTACAGCTGCTGGAGTGGGACTGTTTGTGTCTCATCATCAGCTGCTGGAGTGGGACTGTTTGTGTTTCATCTGCAACTGCTGGAGTGGGACTGTTTATGTTTCATCTGCAGCTGCTGGAGTGGGACTGTTTATGTTTCATCATCAGCTGCTGGAGTGGGACTGTTTATGTTTCATCATCAGCTGCTGGGGTGGGACTGTTTATTTTTCATCATCAGCTGCTGGAGTGGGACTGTTTATTTTTCATCTGCAACTGCTGGAGTGGGACTGTTTGTGTTTCATCATCAGCTGCTGGAGTGGGACTGTTTATGTTTCATCATCAGCTACTGGAGTGGGACTGTTTATGTTTCATCATCAGCTGCTGGAGTGGGACTGTTTATGTTTCATCTGCAACTGCTGGAGTGGGACTGTTTATGTTTCATCATCAGCTGCTGGAGTGGGACTGTTTATGTCTCATCATCAGCTGCTGGAGTGGGACTGTTTGTGTTTCATCATCAGCTGCTAGAGTGGGACTGTTTGTGTTTCATCTGCAGCTGCTGGAGTGGGACTGTTTATGTTTCATCATCAGCTGCTGGAGTGGGACTGTTTGTGTTTAATCTGCAGCTGCTGGAGTGGGACTGTTTGTGTTTCATCATCAGCTGCTGGAGTGGGACTGTTTGTGTCTCATCATCAGCTGCTGGAGTGGGACTGTTTGTGTCTCATCATCAGCTGCTGGAGTGGGACTGTTTGTGTCTCATCATCAGCTGCTGGAGTGGGACTGTTTGTGTTTCATCTGCAGCTGCTGGAGTGGGACTGTTTGTGTCTCATCATCAGCTGCTGGAGTGGGACTGTTTGTGTCTCATCATCAGCTGCTGGAGTGGGACTGTTTGTGTCTCATCATCAGCTGCTGGAGTGGGACTGTTTGTGTTTCATCTGCAGCTGCTGGAGTGGGACTGTTTGTGTCTCATCATCAGCTGCTGGAGTGGGACTGTTTGTGTTTCATCATCAGCTGCTGGAGTGGGACTGTTTGTGTTTCATCTGCAGCTGCTGGAGTGGGACTGTTTATGATTCATCATCAGCTGCTGGAGTGGGACTGTTTGTGTTTCATCATCAGCTGCTGGAGTGGGACTGTTTATGTTCCATCTGCAGCTGCTGGAGTGAGACTGTTTGTGTTTCATCATCAGCTGCTGGAGTGGGACTTTTTATGTTTCATCATCAGCTGCTGGAGTGGGACTGTTTATGTTTCATCTTCAGCTGCTGGAGTGGGACTGTTTGTGTTTCATCATCAGCTGCTGGAGTGGGACTGTTTGTGTTTCATCTGCAGCTGCTGGAGTGGGACTGTTTTGTTACATCATCAGCTGCTGGAGTGGGACTGTTTGTGTGTCATCTGCAGCTGCTGGAGTGGGTCTGTTTATGTTTCATCTGCAGCTGCTGGAGTGGGACTGTTTATGTTACATCATCAGCTGCTGGAGTGGGACTGTTTGTGTTTCATCATCAGCTGCTGGAGTGGGACTGTTTATGTTTCATCTGCAGCTGCTGGAGTGGGACTGTTTATGTTTCATCTGCAGCTGCTGGAGTGGGACTGTTTATGTCTCATCTGCAGCTGCTGGAGTGGGACTGTTTCATCTGCAGCTGCTGGAGTGGGACTGTTTCATCTGCAGTTGCTGGAGTGGGACTGTTTATGTTTCATCTGCAGCTGCTGGAGTGGGACTGTTTATGTCTCATCTGCAGCTGCTGGAGTGGGACTGTTTGTGTTTCATCATCAGCTGCTGGAGTGGGACTGTTTGTGTTTCATCATCAGCTGCTGGAGTGGGACTGTTTATGTTTCATCTGCAGCTGCTGGAGTGGGACTGTTTATGTCTCATCTGCAGCTGCTGGAGTGGGACTGTTTCATCTGCAGCTGCTGGAGTGGGACTGTTTCATCTGCAGCTGCTGGAGTGGGACTGTTTATGTTTCATCATCAGCTGCTGGAGTGGGACTGTTTGTGTTTCATTTGCAGCTGCTGGAGTGGGACTGTTTGTGTTTCATCTGCAACTGCTGGAGTGGGACTGTTTGTGTTTCATTTGCAGCTGCTGGAGTGGGACTGTTTCATCTGCAGCTGCTGGAGTGGGACTGTTTATGTTTCATCTACAGCTGCTGGAGTGGGACTGTTTGTGTCTCATCATCAGCTGCTGGAGTGGGACTGTTTGTGTTTCATCTGCAACTGCTGGAGTGGGACTGTTTATGTTTCATCTGCAGCTGCTGGAGTGGGACTGTTTATGTTTCATCATCAGCTGCTGGAGTGGGACTGTTTATGTTTCATCATCAGCTGCTGGAGTGGGACTGTTTATGTTTCATCATCAGCTGCTGGGGTGGGACTGTTTATTTTTCATCATCAGCTGCTGGAGTGGGACTGTTTATTTTTCATCTGCAACTGCTGGAGTGGGACTGTTTGTGTTTCATCATCAGCTGCTGGAGTGGGACTGTTTATGTTTCATCATCAGCTACTGGAGTGGGACTGTTTATGTTTCATCATCAGCTGCTGGAGTGGGACTGTTTATGTTTCATCTGCAACTGCTGGAGTGGGACTGTTTATGTTTCATCATCAGCTGCTGGAGTGGGACTGTTTATGTCTCATCATCAGCTGCTGGAGTGGGACTGTTTGTGTTTCATCATCAGCTGCTAGAGTGGGACTGTTTGTGTTTCATCTGCAGCTGCTGGAGTGGGACTGTTTATGTTTCATCATCAGCTGCTGGAGTGGGACTGTTTGTGTTTAATCTGCAGCTGCTGGAGTGGGACTGTTTGTGTTTCATCATCAGCTGCTGGAGTGGGACTGTTTGTGTCTCATCATCAGCTGCTGGAGTGGGACTGTTTGTGTCTCATCATCAGCTGCTGGAGTGGGACTGTTTGTGTCTCATCATCAGCTGCTGGAGTGGGACTGTTTGTGTCTCATCATCAGCTGCTGGAGTGGGACTGTTTGTGTTTCATCTGCAGCTGCTGGAGTGGGACTGTTTGTGTCTCATCATCAGCTGCTGGAGTGGGACTGTTTGTGTCTCATCATCAGCTGCTGGAGTGGGACTGTTTGTGTCTCATCATCAGCTGCTGGAGTGGGACTGTTTGTGTTTCATCTGCAGCTGCTGGAGTGGGACTGTTTGTGTCTCATCATCAGCTGCTGGAGTGGGACTGTTTGTCTCATCTGCAGCTGCTGGAGTGGGACTGTTTATGTTTCATCTGCAGCTGCTGGAGTGGGACTGTTTGTGTTTCATCTGCAGCTGCTGGAGTGGGACTGTTTGTCTCATCTGCAGCTGCTGGAGTGGGACTGTTTATGTTTCATCTGCAGCTGCTGGAGTGGGACTGTTTGTGTTTCATCATCAGCTGCTGGAGTGGGACTGTTTATGTTTCATCTGCAGCTGCTGGAGTGGGACTGTTTGTGTTTCATCTGCAGCTGCTGGAGTGGGACTGTTTGTGTTTCATCTGCAGCTGCTGGAGTGGGACTGTTTGTGTTTCATCATCAGCTGCTGGAGTGGGACTGTTT
This sequence comes from Echiichthys vipera, assembly GCF_963691815.1. NCBI lineage: Eukaryota > Metazoa > Chordata > Actinopteri > Perciformes > Trachinidae > Echiichthys > Echiichthys vipera. The sequence continues at coordinate 237,604 of NW_028154817.1, read as the reverse complement.
ATGTTTCATCTGCAGCTGCTGGAGTGGGACTGTTTATGTTTCATCTGCAGCTGCTGGTGTGGGACTGTTTTTGTTTCATCTGCAGCTGCTGGAGTGGGACTGTTTTTCTTTCATCATCAGCTGCTGGAGTGGGACTGTTTGTGTTTCATCATCAGCTGCTGGAGTGGGACTGTTTGTGTTTCATCATCAGCTGCTGGAGTGGGACTGTTTGTGTTTCATCTGCAGCTGCTGGAGTGGGACTGTTTATGTTTCATCTGCAGCTGCTGTAGTGGGACTGTTTGTGTTTCATCATCAGCTGCTGGAGTGGGACTGTTTGTGTTTCATCTGCAGCTGCTGGAGTGGGACTGTTTGTGTTTCATGTGCAGCTGCTGGAGTGGGACTGTTTATGTTTCATCATCAGCTGCTGGAGTGGGACTGTTTGTGTTTCATCATCAGCTGCTGGAGTGGGACTGTTTGTGTTTCATCATCAGCAGCTGGAGTGGGACTGTTTATGTTTCATCTGCAGCTGCTGGAGTGGGACTGTTTATGTTTCATCTGCAGCTGCTGGAGTGGGACTGTTTGTGTTTCATCTGCAGCTGCTGGAGTGGGACTGTTTGTGTTTCATCTGCAGCTGCTGGAGTGGGACTGTTTATGTCTCATCTGCAGCTGCTGGAGTGGGACTGTTTGTCTCATCTGCAGCTGCTGGAGTGGGACTGTTTATGTTTCATCTGCAGCTGCTGGAGTGGGACTGTTTGTGTTTCATCTGCAGCTGCTGGAGTGGGACTGTTTGTGTCTCATCATCAGCTGCTGGAGTGGGACTGTTTGTGTCTCATCATCAGCTGCTGGAGTGGGACTGTTTGTGTTTCATCTGCAGCTGCTGGAGTGGGACTGTTTGTGTCTCATCATCAGCTGCTGGAGTGGGACTGTTTGTGTTTCATCATCAGCTGCTGGAGTGGGACTGTTTGTGTTTCATCTGCAGCTGCTGGAGTGGGACTGTTTATGATTCATCATCAGCTGCTGGAGTGGGACTGTTTGTGTTTCATCATCAGCTGCTGGAGTGGGACTGTTTATGTTCCATCTGCAGCTGCTGGAGTGAGACTGTTTGTGTTTCATCATCAGCTGCTGGAGTGGGACTGTTTATGTTTCATCTGCAGCTGCTGGAGTGGGACTGTTTATGTTTCATCTGCAGCTGCTGGAGTGGGACTGTTTATGTTTCATCATCAGCTGCTGGAGTGGGACTGTTTGTGTTTCATCATCAGCTGCTGGAGTGGGACTGTTTGTGTTTCATCATCAGCTGCTGGAGTGGGACTGTTTGTGTTTCATCTGCAGCTGCTGGAGTGGGACTGTTTATGTCTCATCTGCAGCTGCTGGAGTGGGACTGTTTGTCTCATCTGCAGCTGCTGGAGTGGGACTGTTTATGTTTCATCTGCAGCTGCTGGAGTGGGACTGTTTGTGTTTCATCTGCAGCTGCTGGAGTGGGACTGTTTGTCTCATCTGCAGCTGCTGGAGTGGGACTGTTTGTGTCTCATCTGCAGCTGCTGGAGTGGGACTGTTTGTGTTTCATCTGCAGCTGCTGGAGTGGGACTGTTTGTGTCTCATCATCAGCTGCTGGAGTTGGACTGTTTGTGTGTCATCTTCAGCTGCTGGAGTGGGACTGTTTGTGTTTAATCTGCAGCTGCTGGAGTGGGACTGTTTGTGTCTAATTATCAGCTGTTGGAGTGGGACTGTTTGTGTTTCATCTGCAGCTGCTGGAGTGGGACTGTTTGTGTTTCATCATCAGCTGCTGGAGTGGGACTGTTTGTGTTTTATCATCAGCTGCTGGAGTGGGACTGTTTATGATTCATCATCAGCTGCTGGAGTGGGACTGCTTGTGTTTCATCATCAGCTGCTGGAGTGGGACTGTTTGTGTTTCATCATCAGCTGCTGGAGTGGGACTGTTTGTGTTTCATCATCAGCTGCTGGAGTGGGACTGTTTATGTTACATCATCAGCTGCTGGAGTGGGACTGTTTGTGTCTCATCTGCAGCTGCTGGAGTGGGACTGTTTGTGTCTCATCATCAGCTGCTGGAGTGGGACTGTTTGTGTTTCATCTGCAGCTGCTGGAGTGGGACTGTTTGTGTTTCATCTGCAGCTGCTGGAGTAGAACTGTTTGTGTTTCATCTGCAGCTGCTGGAGTGGGACTGTTTATGTTTCATCTGCAGCTGCTGGAGTGGGACTGTTTGTGTTTCATCTGCAGCTGCTGGAGTGGGACTGTTTGTGTTTCATCTGCAGCTGCTGGAGTGGGACTGTTTATGTTTCGTCTGCAGCTGCTGGAGTAAGACTGTTTATGTTTCATCTGCAGCTGCTGGAGTGGGACTGTTTGTGTTTCATCTAAAGCTGCTGGAGTGGGACTCTTTGTGTTTCATCATCAGCTGCTGGAGTGGGACTGTTTGTGTTTCATCATCAGCTGCTGGAGTGGGACTGTTTGTGTTTCATCATCAGCTGCTGGAGTGGGACTGTTTGTGTTTCATCATCAGCTGCTGGAGTGGGACTGTTTGTGTTTCATCATCAGCTGCTGGAGTGGGACTGTTTATGTCTCATCTGCAGCTGCTGGAGTGGGACTGTTTGTCTCATCTGCAGCTGCTGGAGTGGGACTGTTTATGTTTCATCTGCAGCTGCTGGAGTGGGACTGTTTATGTTTCATCTGCAGCTGCTGGAGTGGGACTGTTTATGTTTCATCTGCAGCTGCTGGAGTGGGACTGTTTGTGTTTCATCTGCAGCTGCTGGAGTGGGACTGTTTGTCTCATCTGCAGCTGCTGGAGTGGGACTGTTTGTGTCTCATCTGCAGCTGCTGGAGTGGGACTGTTTGTGTTTCATCATCAGCTGCTGGAGTGGGACTGTTTGTGTTTCATCTGCAGCTGCTGGAGTGGGACTGTTTATGATTCATCATCAGCTGCTGGAGTGGGACTGTTTGTGTTTCATCATCAGCTGCTGGAGTGGGACTGTTTATGTTCCATCTGCAGCTGCTGGAGTGAGACTGTTTGTGTTTCATCATCAGCTGCTGGAGTGGGACTGTTTATGTTTCATCTGCAGCTGCTGGAGTGGGACTGTTTATGTTTCATCTGCAGCTGCTGGAGTGGGACTGTTTATGTTTCATCATCAGCTGCTGGAGTGGGACTGTTTGTGTTTCATCATCAGCTGCTGGAGTGGGACTGTTTGTGTTTCATCATCAGCTGCTGGAGTGGGACTGTTTGTGTTTCATCTGCAGCTGCTGGAGTGGGACTGTTTATGTCTCATCTGCAGCTGCTGGAGTGGGACTGTTTGTCTCATCTGCAGCTGCTGGAGTGGGACTGTTTGTGTCTCATCTGCAGCTGCTGGAGTGGGACTGTTTGTGTTTCATCTGCAGCTGCTGGAGTGGGACTGTTTGTGTCTCATCATCAGCTGCTGGAGTTGGACTGTTTGTGTGTCATCTTCAGCTGCTGGAGTGGGACTGTTTGTGTTTAATCTGCAGCTGCTGGAGTGGGACTGTTTGTGTCTCATTATCAGCTGTTGGAGTGGGACTGTTTGTGTTTCATCTGCAGCTGCTGGAGTGGGACTGTTTGTGTTTTATCATCAGCTGCTGGAGTGGGACTGTTTGTGTTTTATCATCAGCTGCTGGAGTGGGACTGTTTATGATTCATCATCAGCTGCTGGAGTGGGACTGCTTGTGTTTCATCATCAGCTGCTGGAGTGGGACTGTTTGTGTTTCATCATCAGCTGCTGGAGTGGGACTGTTTGTGTTTCATCATCAGCTGCTGGAGTTGGACTGTTTATGTTACATCATCAGCTGCTGGAGTGGGACTGTTTGTGTCTCATCTGCAGCTGCTGGAGTGGGACTGTTTGTGTCTCATCATCAGCTGCTGGAGTGGGACTGTTTGTGTTTCATCTGCAGCTGCTGGAGTAGAACTGTTTGTGTTTCATCTGCAGCTGCTGGAGTGGGACTGTTTATGTTTCATCTGCAGCTGCTGGAGTGGGACTGTTTGTGTTTCATCTGCAGCTGCTGGAGTGGGACTGTTTGTGTTTCATCTGCAGCTGCTGGAGTGGGACTGTTTATGTTTCGTCTGCAGCTGCTGGAGTAAGACTGTTTATGTTTCATCTGCAGCTGCTGGAGTGGGACTGTTTGTGTTTCATCTAAAGCTGCTGGAGTGGGACTCTTTGTGTTTCATCTGCAGCTGCTGGAGTGGGACTGTTTATGTTTCATCTGCAGCTGCTGGAGTGGGACTGTTTATGTCTCATCTGCAGCTGCTGGAGTGGGACTGTTTATGTTTCATCATCAGCTGCTGGAGTGGGACTGTTTATGTTTCATCATCAGCTGCTGGAGTGGGACTGTTTGTGTTTCATCTGCAGCTGCTGGAGTGGGACTGTTTATGTTTCATCTGCAGCTGCTGGAGTAGGACTGTTTGTGTTTCATCTACAGCTGCTGGAGTGGGACTGTTTATGTTTCATCTGCAGCTGCTGGAGTGGGACTGTTTATCTTTCATCTGCAGCTGCTGGAGTGGGACTGTTTGGGACTGTTTATGTTTCATCATCAGCTGCTGGAGTGGGACTGTTTATGTTTCATCTGCAGCTGCTGGAGTGGCACTGTTTATCTTTCATCTGCAGCTGCTGGAGTGGGACTGTTTGTGTTTAATCTGCAGCTGCTGGAGTGGGACTGTTTCATCATCAGCTGCTGGAGTGGGACTTTTTATGTTTCATCTGCAGCTGCTGGAGTGGGACTGTTTGTGTTTCATCTGAAGCTGTTGGAGTGGGACTGTTTGTGTTTCATCTGCAGCTGCTGGAGTGGGATTGTTATTGTTTCATCTGCAGCTGCTGGAGTGGGACTGTTTGTGTTCCATCTGCAGCTGCTGGAGTGGGACTGTTTGTTTCATCATCAGCTGCTGGAGTGGGACTATTTATGTTTCATCTGCAGCTGCTGGAGTGGGACTGTTTGTGTTTCATCTGCAGCTGCTAGAGTGGGACTGTTTGTGTTTCATCATCAGCTGCTGGAATGGGACTGTTTGTGTTTCATCTGCAGCTGCTGGAGTGGGACTGTTTGTGTTTCATCTGCAGCTGCTGGAGTGGCACTGTTTTGTTACATCATCAGCTGCTGGAGTTGGACTGATTGTGTTTCATCATCAGCTGCTGGAGTGGGACTGTTTGTGTTTCATCATCAGCTGCTGGAGTGGGACTTTTTGTGTTTCATCATCAGCTGCTGGAGTGGGACTGTTTATGTTTCATCTGCAGCTGCTGGAGTGGGACTGGGTATGTTTCATCTGCAGCTGCTGGAGTGAGACTGTTTCATCTGCAGCTGCTGGAGTGGGACTGGTTATGTTTCATCTGCAGCTGCTGGAGTGGGACTGTTTATATTTCATATGCAGCTGCTGGAGTGGGACTGTTCATGTTTCATCTGCAGCTGCTGGAGTGGGACTGTTTGTGTTCCATCTGCAGCTGCTGGAGTGGGACTGTTTGTGTTTCATCATCAGCTGCTGGAGTTGGACTGTTTATGATTCATCATCAGCTGCTGGAGTGGGACTGTTTGTGTTTCATCTGCAGCTGCTGGAGTGGGACTGTTTATGCTTCATCTGCAGCTGCTGGAGTGGGACTGTTTGTGTTTCAGCTGCTGGAGTGGGACTGTTTATGTTTCATCATCAGCTGCTGGAGTGGGACTGTTTATGTTTTATCTGCAGCTTCTGGAGTGGGACTGTTTATGTTTCATCTGCAGCTGCTGGAGTGGGACTGTTTATGTTTCATCTGCAGCTGCTGGAGTGGGACTGTTTGTGTTTCATCTGCAGCTGCTGGAGTGGGACTATTTATGTTTCATCATCAGCTGCTGGAGTGGGACTGTTTATGTTTCATCTGCAGCTGCTGGAGTGGGACTGTTTATGTTTCATCTGCAGCTGCTGGAGTGGGACTGTTTTGTTACATCATCAGCTGCTGGAGTGGGACTGTTTATGTTACATCATCAGCTGCTGGAGTGGGACTGTTTGTGTCTCATCTGCAGCTGCTGGAGTGGGACTGTTTGTGTCTCATCATCAGCTGCTGGAGTGGGACTGTTTGTGTTTCATCTGCAGCTGCTGGAGTAGAACTGTTTGTGTTTCATCTGCAGCTGCTGGAGTGGGACTGTTTATGTTTCATCTGCAGCTGCTGGAGTGGGACTGTTTGTGTTTCATCTGCAGCTGCTGGAGTGGGACTGTTTGTGTTTCATCTGCAGCTGCTGGAGTGGGACTGTTTATGTTTCGTCTGCAGCTGCTGGAGTAAGACTGTTTATGTTTCATCTGCAGCTGCTGGAGTGGGACTGTTTGTGTTTCATCTAAAGCTGCTGGAGTGGGACTCTTTGTGTTTCATCATCAGCTGCTGGAGTGGGACTGTTTGTGTTTCATCATCAGCTGCTGGAGTGGGACTGTTTGTGTTTCATCATCAGCTGCTGGAGTGGGACTGTTTGTGTTTCATCATCAGCTGCTGGAGTGGGACTGTTTGTGTTTCATCATCAGCTGCTGGAGTGGGACTGTTTATGTCTCATCTGCAGCTGCTGGAGTGGGACTGTTTGTCTCATCTGCAGCTGCTGGAGTGGGACTGTTTATGTTTCATCTGCAGCTGCTGGAGTGGGACTGTTTATGTTTCATCTGCAGCTGCTGGAGTGGGACTGTTTGTGTTTCATCTGCAGCTGCTGGAGTGGGACTGTTTGTCTCATCTGCAGCTGCTGGAGTGGGACTGTTTGTGTCTCATCTGCAGCTGCTGGAGTGGGACTGTTTGTGTTTCATCATCAGCTGCTGGAGTGGGACTGTTTGTGTTTCATCTGCAGCTGCTGGAGTGGGACTGTTTATGATTCATCATCAGCTGCTGGAGTGGGACTGTTTGTGTTTCATCATCAGCTGCTGGAGTGGGACTGTTTATGTTCCATCTGCAGCTGCTGGAGTGAGACTGTTTGTGTTTCATCATCAGCTGCTGGAGTGGGACTGTTTATGTTTCATCTGCAGCTGCTGGAGTGGGACTGTTTATGTTTCATCTGCAGCTGCTGGAGTGGGACTGTTTATGTTTCATCATCAGCTGCTGGAGTGGGACTGTTTGTGTTTCATCATCAGCTGCTGGAGTGGGACTGTTTGTGTTTCATCATCAGCTGCTGGAGTGGGACTGTTTGTGTTTCATCTGCAGCTGCTGGAGTGGGACTGTTTATGTCTCATCTGCAGCTGCTGGAGTGGGACTGTTTGTCTCATCTGCAGCTGCTGGAGTGGGACTGTTTGTGTCTCATCTGCAGCTGCTGGAGTGGGACTGTTTGTGTTTCATCTGCAGCTGCTGGAGTGGGACTGTTTGTGTCTCATCATCAGCTGCTGGAGTTGGACTGTTTGTGTGTCATCTTCAGCTGCTGGAGTGGGACTGTTTGTGTTTAATCTGCAGCTGCTGGAGTGGGACTGTTTGTGTCTCATTATCAGCTGTTGGAGTGGGACTGTTTGTGTTTCATCTGCAGCTGCTGGAGTGGGACTGTTTGTGTTTTATCATCAGCTGCTGGAGTGGGACTGTTTGTGTTTTATCATCAGCTGCTGGAGTGGGACTGTTTATGATTCATCATCAGCTGCTGGAGTGGGACTGCTTGTGTTTCATCATCAGCTGCTGGAGTGGGACTGTTTGTGTTTCATCATCAGCTGCTGGAGTGGGACTGTTTGTGTTTCATCATCAGCTGCTGGAGTTGGACTGTTTATGTTACATCATCAGCTGCTGGAGTGGGACTGTTTGTGTCTCATCTGCAGCTGCTGGAGTGGGACTGTTTGTGTCTCATCATCAGCTGCTGGAGTGGGACTGTTTGTGTTTCATCTGCAGCTGCTGGAGTAGAACTGTTTGTGTTTCATCTGCAGCTGCTGGAGTGGGACTGTTTATGTTTCATCTGCAGCTGCTGGAGTGGGACTGTTTGTGTTTCATCTGCAGCTGCTGGAGTGGGACTGTTTGTGTTTCATCTGCAGCTGCTGGAGTGGGACTGTTTATGTTTCGTCTGCAGCTGCTGGAGTAAGACTGTTTATGTTTCATCTGCAGCTGCTGGAGTGGGACTGTTTGTGTTTCATCTAAAGCTGCTGGAGTGGGACTCTTTGTGTTTCATCTGCAGCTGCTGGAGTGGGACTGTTTATGTTTCATCTGCAGCTGCTGGAGTGGGACTGTTTATGTCTCATCTGCAGCTGCTGGAGTGGGACTGTTTATGTTTCATCATCAGCTGCTGGAGTGGGACTGTTTATGTTTCATCATCAGCTGCTGGAGTGGGACTGTTTGTGTTTCATCTGCAGCTGCTGGAGTGGGACTGTTTATGTTTCATCTGCAGCTGCTGGAGTAGGACTGTTTGTGTTTCATCTACAGCTGCTGGAGTGGGACTGTTTATGTTTCATCTGCAGCTGCTGGAGTGGGACTGTTTATCTTTCATCTGCAGCTGCTGGAGTGGGACTGTTTGGGACTGTTTATGTTTCATCATCAGCTGCTGGAGTGGGACTGTTTATGTTTCATCTGCAGCTGCTGGAGTGGCACTGTTTATCTTTCATCTGCAGCTGCTGGAGTGGGACTGTTTGTGTTTAATCTGCAGCTGCTGGAGTGGGACTGTTTCATCATCAGCTGCTGGAGTGGGACTTTTTATGTTTCATCTGCAGCTGCTGGAGTGGGACTGTTTGTGTTTCATCTGAAGCTGTTGGAGTGGGACTGTTTGTGTTTCATCTGCAGCTGCTGGAGTGGGATTGTTATTGTTTCATCTGCAGCTGCTGGAGTGGGACTGTTTGTGTTCCATCTGCAGCTGCTGGAGTGGGACTGTTTGTTTCATCATCAGCTGCTGGAGTGGGACTATTTATGTTTCATCTGCAGCTGCTGGAGTGGGACTGTTTGTGTTTCATCTGCAGCTGCTAGAGTGGGACTGTTTGTGTTTCATCATCAGCTGCTGGAATGGGACTGTTTGTGTTTCATCTGCAGCTGCTGGAGTGGGACTGTTTGTGTTTCATCTGCAGCTGCTGGAGTGGCACTGTTTTGTTACATCATCAGCTGCTGGAGTTGGACTGATTGTGTTTCATCATCAGCTGCTGGAGTGGGACTGTTTGTGTTTCATCATCAGCTGCTGGAGTGGGACTTTTTGTGTTTCATCATCAGCTGCTGGAGTGGGACTGTTTATGTTTCATCTGCAGCTGCTGGAGTGGGACTGGGTATGTTTCATCTGCAGCTGCTGGAGTGAGACTGTTTCATCTGCAGCTGCTGGAGTGGGACTGGTTATGTTTCATCTGCAGCTGCTGGAGTGGGACTGTTTATATTTCATATGCAGCTGCTGGAGTGGGACTGTTCATGTTTCATCTGCAGCTGCTGGAGTGGGACTGTTTGTGTTCCATCTGCAGCTGCTGGAGTGGGACTGTTTGTGTTTCATCATCAGCTGCTGGAGTTGGACTGTTTATGATTCATCATCAGCTGCTGGAGTGGGACTGTTTGTGTTTCATCTGCAGCTGCTGGAGTGGGACTGTTTATGCTTCATCTGCAGCTGCTGGAGTGGGACTGTTTGTGTTTCAGCTGCTGGAGTGGGACTGTTTATGTTTCATCATCAGCTGCTGGAGTGGGACTGTTTATGTTTTATCTGCAGCTTCTGGAGTGGGACTGTTTATGTTTCATCTGCAGCTGCTGGAGTGGGACTGTTTATGTTTCATCTGCAGCTGCTGGAGTGGGACTGTTTGTGTTTCATCTGCAGCTGCTGGAGTGGGACTATTTATGTTTCATCATCAGCTGCTGGAGTGGGACTGTTTATGTTTCATCTGCAGCTGCTGGAGTGGGACTGTTTATGTTTCATCTGCAGCTGCTGGAGTGGGACTGTTTTGTTACATCATCAGCTGCTGGAGTGGGACTGTTTATGTTTCATCTGCAGCTGCTGGAATGGGACTGTTTGTGTTTCATCTGCAGCTGCTGGAGTGGGACTGTTTATGTTTCATCTGCAGCTGCTGGAGTGGGACTGTTTGTGTTTCATCATCAGCTGCTGGAGTGGGACTGTTCATGTTCCATCTGCAGCTGCTGGAGTGGGACTGTTTATGTTCCATCTGCAGCTGCTGGAGTGGGACTGTTTATGTTTCATCTGCAGCTGCTGGAGTGGGACTGTTTAAGTTTCATCTGCAGCTGCTGGAGTGGGACTGTTTTGTTACATCATCAGCTGCTGGAGTGGGACTGTTTATGTTTCATCTGCAGCTGCTGGAGTGGGACTGTTTATGTTACATCATCAGCTGCTGGAGTGGGACTGTTTATGTTTCATCTGCAGCTGCTGGAGTGGGACTGTTTGTGTTTCATCATCAGCTGCTGGAGTGGGACTGTTTGTGTCTCATCTGCAGCTGCTGGAGTGGGACTGTTTGTGTTTCATCATCAGCTGCTGGAGTGGGACTGTTTGTGTTTCACCTGCAGCTGCTGGAGTGGGACTGTTTGTGTTTCATCATCAGCTGCTGGAGTGGGACTGTTTATGTTTCATCATCAGCTGCTGGAGTGGGACTGTTTATGTTTCATCTGCAGCTGCTGGAGTGGGACTGTTTATGTTTCATCATCAGCTGCTGGAGTGGGACTATTTGTGTTTCATCATCAGCTACTGGAGTGGGACTGTTTATGTTTCATCTGCAGCTGCTGGAGTGGGACTGTTTGTGTTTCACCTGCAGCTGCTGGAGTGGGACTGTTTGTGTTTCATCATCAGCTGCTGGAGTGGGACTTTTTATGTTTCATCATCAGCTGCTGGAGTGGGACTGTTTATGTTTCATCTTCAGCTGCTGGAGTGGGACTGTTTGTGTTTCACCTGCAGCTGCTGGAGTGGGACTGTTTATGTTTCATCTTCAGCTGCTGGAGTGGGACTGTTTATGTTTCATCTTCAGCTGCTGGAGTGGGACTGTTTGTGTTTCATCATCAGCTGCTGGAGTGGGACTGTTTGTGTTTCATCATCAGCTGCTGGAGTGGGACTGTTTGTGTTTCATCTGCAGCTGCTGGAGTGGGACTGTTTTGTTACATCATCAGCTGCTGGAGTGGGACTGTTTGTGTGTCATCTGCAGCTGCTGGAGTGGGTCTGTTTGTGTTTCATCTGCAGCTGCTGGAGTGGGACTGTTTGTGTTTCATCCGCAGCTGCTGGAGTGGGACTGTTTCATCTGGAGCTGCTGGAGTGGGACTGTTTGTGTTTCATCATCAGCTGCTGGAGTGGGACTGTTTATGTTTCATCTGCAGCTGCTGGAGTGGGACTGTTTGTTTCATCTGCAGCTGCTGGAGTGGGACTGTTTGTGTTTCATCATCAGCTGCTGGAGTGGGACTGTTTGTGTTTCATCATCAGCTGCTGGAGTGGGACTTTTTATGTTTCATCTGCAGCTGCTGGAGTGGGACTGTTTGTGTTTCATCTTCAGCTGCTGGAGTGGGACTGTTTGTGTCTCATCTGCAGCTGCTGGAGTGGGACTGTTTGTGTCTCATCTGCAGCTGCTGGAGTGGGACTGTTTGTGTTTCATCATCAGTTGCTGGAGTGGGACTGTTTGTGTTTCATCATCAGCTGCTGGAGTGGGACTGTTTGTGTTTCATCATCAGCTGCTGGAGTGGGACTGTTTGTGTTTCATCAGCTGCTGGAGTGGGACTGTTTGTGTTTCATCATCAGCTGCTGGAGTGGGACTGTTTGTGTCTCATCATCAGCTGCTGGAGTGGGACTGTTTGTGTTTCATCATCAGCTGCTGGAGTGGGACTGTTTGTGTCTCATCATCAGCTGCTAGAGTGGGACTGTTTATGTTGCAGCTGCTGGAGTGGGACTGTTTGTGTTTCATCATCAGTTGCTGGAGTGGGACTGTTTGTGTTTCATCATCAGCTGCTGGAGTGGGACTGTTTGTGTTTCATCATCAGCTGCTGGAGTGGGACTGTTTGTGTTTCATCATCAGCTGCTGGAGTGGGACTGTTTGTGTTTCATCATCAGCTGCTGGAGTGGGACTGTTTGTGTTGCAGCTGCTGGAGTGGGACTGTTTATGTTTCATCTGCAGCTGCTGGAGTGGGACTGTTTATGTTTCATCTGCAGCTGCTGGAGTGGGACTGTTTATGTTTCATCTGCAGCTGCTGGAGTGGGACTGTTTATGTTCCATCTGCAGCTGCTGGAGTGGGACTGTTTGTGTTTCATCTGCAGCTGCTGGAGTGGGACTGTTTGTGTTTCATCTGCAGCTGCTGGAGTGGGACTGTTTGTGTTTCATCTGCAGCTGCTGGAGTGGGACTGTATATGTTTCATCATCAGCTGCTGGAGTGGGACTGTTTGTGTTTCATCTGCAGCTGCTGGAGTGGGACTGTTTGTGTTTCATCATCAGCTACTGGATTGGGACTGTTTGTGTTTCATCATCAGCTGCTGGAGTGGGACTTTTTATGTTTCATCTACAGCTGCTGGAGTGGGACTGTTTGTGTTTCATCATCAGCTGCTGGAGTGGGACTGTTTGTGTCTCATCATCAGCTGCTGGAGTGGGACTGTTTGTGTTTCATCATCAGCTGCTGGAGTGGGACTGTTTGTGTCTCATCTGCAGCTGCTGGAGTGGGACTGTTTGTGTTTCATCTGCAGCTGCTGGAGTGGGACTGTTTGTGTTTCATCTGCAGCTGCTGGATTGGGACTGTTTGTGTTTCATCATCAGCTGCTGGAGTGGGACTGTTTGTGTTTCATCATCAGCTGCTGGAGTGGGACTGTTTATGTTTCATCTGCAGCTGCTGGAGTGGGACTGTTTGTTTCATCTGCAGCTGCTGGAGTGGGACTGTTTGTGTTTCATCATCAGCTGCTGGAGTGGGACTGTTTATGTTTCATCTGCAGCTGCTGGAGTGGGACTGTTTATGTTTCATCTGCAGCTGCTGGAGTGGGACTGTTTATGTTTCATATGCAGCTGCTGGAGTGGGACTGTTTGTGTTTCATCTTCAGCTGCTGGAGTGGGACTGTTTGTGTCTCATCAGCAGCTGCTGGAGTGGGACTGTTTGTGTTTCATCTGCAGCTGCTGGAGTAGGACTGTTTGTGTTTCATCATCAGCTGCTGGAGTGGGTCTGTTTGTGTTTCATCTACAGCTGCTGGAGTGGGACTGTTTATGTTTCATCCTTAGCTGCTGGAGTGGGACTGTTTGTGTCTCATCTGCAGCTGCTGGAGTGGGACTGTTTGTGTTTCATCTTCAGCTGCTGGAGTGGGACTGTTTGTGTCTCATCTGCAGCTGCTGGAGTGGGACTGTTTGTGTTTCATCTGCAGCTGCTGGAGTGGGACTGTTTGTGTTTCATCTTCAGCTGCTGGAGTGGGACTGTTTGTGTCTCATCTGCAGCTGCTGGAGTGGGACTGTTTGTGTTTCATCATCAGTTGCTGGAGTGGGACTGTTTGTGTTTCATCATCAGCTGCTGGAGTGGGACTGTTTGTGTTTCATCATCAGCTGCTGGAGTGGGACTGTTTGTGTTTCATCATCAGCTGCTGGAGTGGGACTGTTTGTGTTTCATCATCAGCTGCTGGAGTGGGACTGTTTGTGTCTCATCATCAGCTGCTGGAGTGGGACTGTTTGTGTTTCATCATCAGCTGCTGGAGTGGGACTGTTTGTGTCTCATCATCAGCTGCTAGAGTGGGACTGTTTATGTTGCAGCTGCTGGAGTGGGACTGTTTGTGTTTCATCATCAGTTGCTGGAGTGGGACTGTTTGTGTTTCATCTGCAGCTGCTGGAGTGGGACTGTTTGTGTTTCATCTGCAGCTGCTGGAGTGGGACTGTTTATGTTTCATCTGCAGCTGCTGGAGTGGGACTGTTTGTGTTTCATCATCAGCTGCTGGAGTGGGACTGTTTGTGTTTCATCATCAGCTGCTGGAGTGGGACTGTTTGTGTTTCATCATCAGCTGCTGGAGTGGGACTGTTTGTGTTTCATCATCAGCTGCTGGAGTGGGACTGTTTGTGTTGCAGCTGCTGGAGTGGGACTGTTTGTGTCTCATCATCAGCTGCTGGAGTGGGACTGTTTGTGTTTCATCTGCAGCTGGTGGAGTGGGACTGTTTGTGTTTCATCATCAGCTGCTGGAGTGGGACTGTTTATGTTTCATCTGCAGCTGCTGGAGTGGGACTGTTTGTGTTTCATCTGCAGCTGCTGGAGTGGGACTGTCTGTGTTTCATCATCAGCTGCTGGAGTGGGACTGTTTGTGTCTCATCATCAGCTGCTAGAGTGGGACTGTTTGTGTCTCATCTGTTGTTGTCCATATAAACTCAACCGTGTCGGGGCCGCGGGGGGCATTTGCTGTTCCTGTCACTATTGTCACATCAGCTGTTCTCTTTCCTACCGGAGCGTCTCTGTCACCGCTGTTCTCCTCGTTTCTATCAGCTTCCCTCTGTGTGTCACAGTGCACGTGGAGAAGACTCATGTGGCGCCGGGTGCCCGCGGCCTGTTCGCCATGTGCCCGCGGCCGGTGCGCAGGGTGCCCGCGGCCTGTGCGCCATGTGCCCGCGGCCTGTGCGCCGGGTGCCCGCGGCTTGTGCGCCGGGTGCCCGCCGCCTGTGTGCCATGTGCCCGCGTCCTGTTCGCCATGTGCCCGCGGCCGGTGCGCAGGGTGCCCGCGGCCTGTGCGCCATGTGCCCGCGGCCTGTTCGCCGGGTGCCCGCCGCCTATGCGCCGGGTGCCCGCTGCCAGTGCGCCGGGTGCCCGCTGCCTGTTCGCCGGGTGCCCGCTGCCTATGCGCCGGGTGCCCGCTGCCAGTGCGGCGTGTGCCCTCTGTTTATGTTTCATCATCAGCTGCTGGAGTGGGACTGTTTGTGTTTCATCTGCAGCTGCTGGAGTGGGACTGTTTGTGTTTCATCATCAGCTGCTGGAGTGGGACTGTTTGTGTTTAATCTGCAGCTGCTGGAGTGGGACTGTTTGTGTTTCATCATCAGCTGCTGGAGTGGGACTGTTTGTGTTTCATCATCAGCTGCTGGAGTGGGACTGTTTATGTTCCATCTGCAGCTGCTGGAGTGGGACTGTTTGTGTTTCATCTTCAGCTGCTGGAGTGGGACTGTTTATGTTTCATCTGCAGCTGCTGGAGTGGGACTGTTTGTGTTTCATCATCAGCTGCTGGAGTGGGACTGTTTGTGTCTCATCATCAGCTGCTAGAGTGGGACTGTTTATGTTTCATCATCAGCTGCTGGAGTGGGACTGTTTGTGTTTCATCATCAGCTGCTGGAGTGGGACTGTTTGTGTTTCATCATCAGCTGCTGGAGTGGGACTGCTTCTGCTGGAGTGGGACTGTTTGTGTTTCATCATCAGCTGCTGGAGTGGGACTGTTTATGTTTCATCTGCAGCTGCTGGAGTGGGACTGTTTATGTTTCATCATCAGCTGATGGAGTGGGACTGTTTATGTTTCATCTGCAGCTGCTGGAGTGGGACTGTTTGTGTTTCATCATCAGCTGCTGGAGTGGGACTGTTTGTGTTTCATCATCAGCTGCTGGAGTGGGACTGTTTGTGTTTCATCTGCAGCTGCTGGAGTGGGACTGTTTGTGATCATCATCAGCTGCTGGAGTGGGACTGTTTGTGTTTCATCTTCAGCTGCTGGAGTGGGACTGTTTATGTTTCATCTGCAGCTGCTGGAGTGGGACTGTTTGTGATTCATCTGCAGCTGCTGGAGTGGGACTGTTTATGTTTCATCTGCAGCTGCTGGAGTGGGACTGTTTGTGTTTCATCTGCAGCTGCTGGAGTGGGACTGTTTGTGTTTCATCATCAGCTGCTGGAGTGGGACTGTTTGTGTTTCATCTGCAGCTGCTGGAGTGGGACTGTTTATGTTTCATCATCAGCTGCTGGAGTGGGACTGTTTGTGTTTCATCTGCAGCTGCTGGAGTGGAACTGTTTATGTTTCATCATCAGCTGCTGGAGTGGGACTGTTTGTGTCTCATTATCAGCTGCTGGAGTGGGACTGTTTATGTTTCATCATCAGCTGCTGGAGTGGGACTGTTTGTGTCTCATCATCAGCTGCTGGAGTGGGACTGTTTGTGTCTCATCTGCAGCTGCTGGAGTGGTACTGTTTGTGTCTCATCATCAGCTGCTGGAGTGGGACTGTTTATGTTTCATCATCAGCTGCTGGAGTGGGACTGTTTGTGTCTCATCTGCAGCTGCTGGAGTGGGACTGTTTGTGTCTCATCTGCAGCTGCTGGAGTGGCACTGTTTATGTTTCATCATCAGCTGCTGGAGTGGGACTGTTTGTTTCATCATCAGCTGCTGGAGTGGGACTGTTTATGTTTCATCTGCAGCTGCTGGAGTGGGACTGTTTGTGTTTCATCATCATCTGCTGGAGTGGGACTGTTTGTGTTTCATCATCAGCTGCTGGAGTGGGACTGTTTGTGTTTCATCATCAGCTGCTGGAGTGGGACTGTTTGTGCTTCATCATCAGCTGCTGGAGTGGGACTGTTTGTGTTTCATCATCAGCTGCTGGAGTGGGACTGTTTGTGTTTCATCATCAGCTGCTGGAGTGGGACTGTTTATGATCCATCTGCAGCTGCTGGAGTGGGACTGTTTGTGTGTCATCATCAGCTGCTGGAGTGGGACTGTTTATGTTTCATCTGCAGCTGCTGGAGTGGGACTGTTTGTGTTTCATCATCAGCTGCTGGAGTGGGACTGTTTGTGTTCCATCATCAGCTGCTGGAGTGGGACTGTTTGTGTTTCATCTGTAGCTGCTGGAGTGGGACTGTTTCATCTGCAGCTGCTGGAGTGGGACTGTTTGTGTTTCATCTGCAGCTGCTGGAGTGGGACTGTTTGTGTTTCATCATCAGCTGCTGGAGTGGGACTGTTTGTGTTTCACTTGCAGCTGCTGGAGTGGGACTGTTTGTGTCTCATCTGCAGCTGCTGGAGTGGGACTGTTTGTGTCTCATCATCAGCTGCTGGAGTGGGACTGTTTGTGTTTCATCATCAGCTGCTGGAGTGGGACTGTTTGTGCTTCATCATCAGCTGCTGGAGTGGGACTGTTTGTGTTTCATCTTCAGCTGCTGGAGTGGGACTGTTTATGTTTCATCCGCAGCTGCTGGAGTGGGACTGTTTGTGTTTCATCTGCAGCTGCTGGAGTGGGACTGTTTATGTTTCATCATCAGCTGCTGGAGTGGGACTGTTTGTGTTTCATCTGCAGCTGTTGGAGTGGGACTGTTTGTGTTTCATCTGCAGCTGCTGGAGTGGGACTGTTTATGTTTCATCTGCAGCTGCTGGAGTGGGACTGTTTATGTTTCATCATCAGCTGCTAGAGTGGGACTGTTTCTGTTTCATCATCAGCTGCTGGAGTGGGACTGTTTGTGTTTCATCATCAGCTGCTGGAGTGGGACTGTTTGTGTTTCATCATCAGCTGCTGGAGTGGGACTGTTTGTGTTTCATCTGCAGCTGCTGGAGTGGGACTGTTTGTGTTTCATCTGCAGCTGCTGGAGTGGGTCTGTTTATGCTTCATCATCAGCTGCTGGAGTGGGACTGTTTGTGTTTCACCTGCAGCTGCTGGAGTGGGACTGTTTGTTTTTCATCTGCAGCTGCTGGAGTGGGACTGTTTGTGTTTCATCTGCAGCTGCTGGAGTGGGACTGTTTGTGTTTCATCATCAGCTGCTGGAGTGGGACTGTTTGTGTTTCATCTGCAGCTGCTGGAGTGGGACTGTTTGTGTTTCATCATCAGCTGCTGGAGTGGGACTGTTTGTGTTTCATCTGCAGCTACTTGAGTGTGACTGTTTGTGTTTCATCTGCAGCTGCTGGAGTGGGACTGTTTCATCTGCAGCTGCTGGAGTGGGACTGTTTCATCTGCAGCTGCTGGAGTGGGACTGTTTCATCTGCAGCTGCTGGAGTGGGACTGTTTCATCTGCAGCTGCTGGAGTGGGGCTGTTTATGTTTCATCTGCAGCTGCTGGAGTGGGTCTGTTTATGTTTCATCTGCAGCTGCTGGAGTGGGACTGTTTGTGTTTCATCATCAGCTGCTGGAGTGGGACTGTTTATGTTTCATCTGCTGCTGCTGGAGTGGGACTGTTTGTGTTTCATCTGCAGCTGCTGGAGTGGGACTGTTTGTGTTTCATCTGCAGCTGCTGGAGTGGGACTGTTTGTGTTTCATCTGCAGCTGCTGGAGTGGGACTGTTTGTGTTTCATCATCAGCTGCTGGAGTGGGACTGTTTATGTTTCATCTACAGCTGCTGGAGTGGGACTATTTGTGTTTCATCATCAGCTGCTGGAGTGGGACTGTTTATGTTTCATCTGCAGCTGCTGGAGTGGGACTGTTTATGTTTCATCTGCAGCTGCTGGAGTGTGACTGTTTATGTTTCATCTGCAGCTGCTGGAGTGGGACTTTTTCTCTTTCATCATCAGCTGCTGGAGTGGGACTGTTTCTCTTTCATCATCAGCTGCTGGAGTGGGACTGTTTGTGTCTCATCATCAGCTGCTGGAGTTGGACTGTTTGTGTCTCATCTGCAGCTGCTGGAGTGGGACTGTTTATGTTTCATCTGCAGCTGCTGGAGTGGGACTGTTTATGTCTCATCTGCAGCTGCTGGAGTGGGACTGTTTATGTTTCATCTGCAGCTGCTGGAGTGGGGGACTGTTTGTGTTTCATCTGCAGCTGCTGGAGTGGGACTGTTTTGTTACATCATCAGCTGCTGGAGTGGGACTGTTTGTGTTTCATCATCAGCTGCTGGAGTGGGACTGTTTATGTTTCATCTGCAGCTGCTGGAGTGGGACTGTTTGTGTTACATCATCAGCTGCTGGAGTGGGACTGTTTATGTTTCATCTGCAGCTTCTGGAGTGGGACTGTTTATGTTTCATCATCAGCTGCTGGAGTGGGACTGTTTATGTTTCATCTGCAGCTGCTGGAGTGGGACTGTTTGTGTTTCATCTGCAGCTGCTGGAGTGGGACTGTTTGTGTTTCATCTGCAGCTGCTGGAGTGGGACTGTTTATGTTTCATCTGCAGCTGCTGGAGTGGGACTGTTTATGTTTCATCATCAGCTGCTGGAGTGGGACTGTTTATGTTTCATCATCAGCTGCTGGAGTGGGACTGTTTATGTTTCATCATCAGCTGCTGGAGTGGGACTGTTTGTGTTTCATCTGCAGCTGCTGGAGTGGGACTGTTTGTGTCTCATCATCAGCTGCTGGAGTGGGACTGTTTATGTTTCATCTGCAGCTGCTGGAGTGGGACTGTTTGTGTCTCATCATCAGCTGCTGGAGTGGGACTGTTTGTGTTTCATCTGCAGCTGCTGGAGTGGGACTGTTTGTGTTTCATCTGCAGCTGGCGGCCTGTGAAGCAGCGGGAGCTCCCACCAGCGCTGGCCGCTCCCGGAGGAGACGGAGACGGTGCGATAGGAAGCGGAAGCGCGGTAGCCGGGGAGGGCTAACGGCTAAGCTAAAGGCGAACCCCTGCAGAACGCCGCTTCCATCCATCCTGCTTGCCAACGTCCGCTCCCTGGAGAACAAAGTGGATTACCTGAAGCTGGATCTAACATCGAAACGGGAGATAAGAGACTGTTGTGCCATAATTCTCACGGAGACGTGGCTAAACTCCTCCATCCCCGACAGCGCTGTTAGCATGGAGGGACTGACAACTTTCCGGTTGGACAGAAGCTGCGCTCTCAGCGGTAAAACCCGGGGTGGTGGCGTTTGCATCTACAGTAACAACAGTTGGTGTAATAACCCTAACGTGGTCTCAAGTCATTGCTCTCCGGACATTGAACTTCTGGCTATAAAATGTAGACCGTTTTATAGCCCAGGGAGTTCACCACCATCATCATCACTGCTGTTTACATCCCCCCAAGTGCTAACACCAAGGAGGCTCTGAGTGTGCTCTACCGCTCCATCAGTGACTTGCAAACCACACATCCAGAGGGTGTCTTTATTGTTGCCGGGGACTTTAATCAGGCCAACATGAAGACAGTTCTCCCCCATTTCCATCAGCATGTGGACTTTGCAACCAGAGGCTCAAACACACTAGACAAAGCCTACACCAACATCAAGGCAGCGTACAAGGCAGCCCCCCGCCCCCACCTTGGCTCATCAGACCATCTCTCTGTTATGCTAATTCCTGCATACAGGCCCCTGCTCACCAGAGGACAACCCACTGTGAAGCAGGTGAGGGTCTGGCCTGAGGGATCTGTGTCAGCACTACAGGACTGTTTTGAGTGCACAGACTGGGACATCTTTAAGACAGCTGCAACTGTAGACAACACCATCGATGTGGAGGAGTATGCTGAATCTGTGTCGGCTTACATCCAGAAATGCATGGAGGATGTCTCTGCCACTAAGTCTGTCACCACACGGGCTAATCAGAAACCCTGGATGACCAATGAGGTACGTGCTAAGCTGAGGGCACGGAATGTAGCGTTCAAGTCCGGGGACGGTGAGGCGCTCAGATCAGCCAGAGCCAACCTGAACCGTGCCATCAGAATAGCTAAACGTGCCTATGGTCAGAGAATCCAGGGATTCTTCCACGACCCGACAAACACCAGGCGCATGTGGAAAGGCATCCAGACCATCACCGACTACAAAGCTGCTCCTCTACCCTGCGACGACAACACAGACTTCCTCAACGAGCTCAACTTCTACTTTGGTCGGTTTGAAGCTCGTAACCACACTCCTGCGAGGAAATCCCCACCTCACCCCGATGAACAGGCACTCAGACTTGAGACAGCTGAGGTCCGGAGGACACTGAGTAGAGTCAACGCGCGGAAGGCAGCGGGCCCTGATAACATACCGGGTCGGGTGTTCAAAGACTGTGCTGACCAGCTGGCTCACGTCCTTACGGATCTATTCAACACCTCGCTGTCACTTGCTGTCGTCCCTTCCTGTTTTAAGACTGCCACCATCATACCTGTGCCCAAAAAACCCACAATCTCATCCCTCAATGATTACCGCCCTGTTGCACTGACTCCAATCATGATGAAGTGCTTCGAGAGGCTGGTGAAGGACCACATCATCTCCAAACTCCCCTCCTCTTTTGACCCGCTCCAGTTTGCTTACCGCTCCAATCGCTCCACAGAGGACGCCATCTCCTCTACACTCCACCTGAGCCTGGATCATCTGGAGAGGAATAACACCCACGTGCGTATGCTGTTTCTGGACTTCAGCTCAGCATTTAACACGATCATCCCCCAGCATCTGGTGAGCAAACTGGCCCCCCTTGGACTCAACACCCCCCTTTGCAACTGGCTGCTAGATTTCCTCACAGACAGGCCCCAGTCTGTGCGGGTCGGCAGAAACACCTCCAGCATCATCTCCCTCAGCACAGGCTCCCCCCAGGGCTGTGTCCTGAGCCCACTGCTCTTCACCCTGATGACCCATGACTGCCGTGCCAGGTTCAGCACGAACCACATCATTAAGTATGCGGACGACACGACAGTGGTGGGCCTCATCAGGGACGACGACGAACTGGCCTACAGAGAGGAGGTGAAACATCTGGTGGACTGGTGTGACATGAACAATTTGATCCTGAATGTCAACAAAACAAAAGAGATCGTCGTTGACTTCAGGAAAAAACAGCCCAGTCACACCCCCCTCCTCATCAACAACGCCGCAGTGGAGCGGGTCAGTAGCACCAGATTCCTGGGGGTGCAGATCACCGACACTTTGACCTGGTCCCTTCACACCTCTGCTCTCGTGAAGAGAGCACAGCAGCGTCTGCACTCTCTGCGTCGGATGAGAAGAGCATTCCTTCCCCCTCCCATTCTCACCACCTTCTACAAAGGGACAATAGAGAGCATTTTAACCAGCTGCATCTCTCTCTGGTCTGGGGCCTGCAACGCCTCAGACTGGAAACGTGTAGATAGAGTGGTGAGAACAGCGGAGGGTATCATCTGTACAGCTCTTCCTGCCATCCAGGAGACTGCACGCAGACGCTGCCTGACCAGGGCAGAGTCCATCATCGAGGACCCCTCTCACCCCCATCATGTTCTGTTCTCCCTGTGTGTGTGTGTGTGTGTGTGTGTGTGTGTGTGTGTGTGTGTGTGTGTGTGTGTGTGTGTGTGTGTGTGTGTGTGTGTGTGTGTGTGTGTGTGTGTGTGTGTGTGTGTGTGTGTGTGTGTGTGTGTGTGTGTGTGTGTGTGTGTGTGTGTGTGTGTGTGTGTGTGTGTGTGTGTGTGTGTGTGTGTGTGTGTGTGTTCTGTTCTCCCTGCTGCCCTCTGGGAAGAGGTTCAGCAGCTTCAAGAGCAGAACATCCAGACTCCACAACAGCTTCATCCCCCACGTAATAAGGCTTTTAAACTCCAAATAACCCCCCCCCCCCTCACACACACACACACACACACTCACTTGTCACTTTACTGGACACTGCGTCACTTTACTGGACACTGCGTCACTTTACTGGACACTGCGTCACTTTACTGGACACTATGCACTACCTCATTCCATTCTGTTACTCTCTGTTTATATTCACCGTTCACTGTTTATTTATTATTTATACTTAATATTCTGCTGCTAATACTCACTCAAACAGCTGTCAACTTAGATGTTATATTATATTTTATTTTATATTTTATTTGTTGTAGATATGTCTATATCTTGCCTCCTTTTATATTTTATATTTACCTTTTAAATTGTATATTTTTTGGTGGTTTCTGGAGCCTTGCAACGGAATTTCGTTTGTATACATGAAAATGTGTGTGAATGACAATAAAGTCTGTCTAAGTCTAATGTGCAAGTTAAAGTGTCCAGTGAAAAAAAAAAAAAAAAAAGGGGGGTGGGGAGGGGCAGCTGTGGTGGTAGGAGGTGTACAGTCTCTATTGTGGTGGTGGGGGGAGAAGGGCTGATGGGCTGGAGCTGGTGGGTAGTGTGGTGGGGGGTGGTGTGAGTACTGTCCAGGTGGTCTTCAAAGCCACAGTAGAAGTCGTTGAGGTTGTTGGCAAGTCGTTGATCGTTAGCAGCGGGGGGGGGGGGGCTCTTGGCTTGTAGTTGGTGATCTCCCTGAGCCCCCTCCAGACAGAGGCAGAGTCGTTAGAGGAGAACTGATGTTGCAGCTTCTTGGAGTACAGCTGTTTAGCGTCCCTCACCGCCCTGCTAAACCTGTACTTGGCCTCTTTGTACTCTGCTCTGTTGCATCTTTTGAAAGCCCTTTCCTTGTCAGACCTCAACTGTCGCAGTCTGGCTGTGAACCAGGGCTTGTCATTGTTATAAGTCACCCTGGTGCGTGTTGGTACACAGCAGTCCTCACAGAAGCTGATGTATGACGTCACAGCTTCTGTGTACTCATCCAGACTGGTGGAAGCAGTCCTGAAAACATCCCAGTCAGTACAGTCCAGACACGCCTTTAAGTCCTCTGCAGCTTCACCGGTCCACTTCTTTGATGTCCTCACCACAGGTTTAGAGAGCTTTAGTCTTTGTCTGTAGGCAGGAATCAGGTGGACCATGTTGTGGTCAGAGTGTCCCAGTGCAGCGCGGGTGACTGCGTGATAAGCGTTACTGACTGTTGCGTAACAGTGATCCAGAGTGTTCCCCTCCCTGGTTGCACATTTAATAAACTGTCTGTATTTGGGCAATTCGTGACTGAGGTTACCTTTGTTAAAATCCCCGAGGACAATAACTAAGGAGTCCGGGTTGGTCCGCTCCACTTCCAGTATCTGGTCGGCGAGCGCGCGCTGTGCGTCCTGCACGTCGGCCTCCGGTGGAATGTAAACACCGACCAGAATGAAGGAAGCGAACTCACGTGGGGAGTAGAATGGTTTGCAGGTAATAATAAAAGTTTCCAGGAGGGGAGAGAACAGTGCCGTTGTGTCACCGTTACGTCGTTGCACCAGCCGCTGGTGGTGTAGAAACAAAGACCTCCACCCTTTGAAGCTGCTGGAGTGGGACTGTTTGTGTTTCATCTGCAGCTGCTGGAGTGGGACTGTTTGTGTTTCATCATCAGCTGCTGGAGTGGGACTGTTTGTGTTTCATCTGCAGCTGCTGGAGTGGGACTGTTTGTGTTTCATCTGCAGCTGCTGGAGTGGGACTGTTTGTGTTTCATCTGCAGCTGCTGGAGTGGGACTGTTTGTGTTTCATCTGCAGCTGCTGGAGTGGGACTGTGTGTTTCATCATCAGCTGCTGGAGTGGGACTGTTTATGTTTCATCTGCAGCTGCTGGAGTGGGACTGTTTTTTTTCATCATCAGCTGCTGGAGTGGGTCTGTTTATGTTTCATCATCAGCTGCTGGAGTGGGACTGTTTGTGTTTCATCATCAGCTGCTGGAGTGGGACTGTTTTTTTTCATCATCAGCTGCTGGAGTGGGTCTGTTTATGTTTCATCATCAGCTGCTGGAGTGGGACTGTTTGTGTTTCATCATCAGCTGCTGGAGTGGGACTGTTTATGTTTCATCTGCAGCTGCTGGAGTGGGACTGTTTGTTTCATCTGCAGCTGCTGGAGTGGGACTGTTTCATCATCAGCTGCTGGAGTGGGACTGTTTGTGTTTCATCTGCAGCTGCTGGAGTGGGACTGTGTGTTTCATCATCAGCTGCTGGAGTGGGACTGTTTATGTTTCATCTGCAGCTGCTGGAGTGGGACTGTTTTTTTTCATCATCAGCTGCTGGAGTGGGTCTGTTTATGTTTCATCATCAGCTGCTGGAGTGGGACTGTTTGTGTTTCATCTTCAGCTGCTGGAGTGGGACTGTTTGTGTTTCATCATCAGCTGCTGGAGTGGGACTGTTTGTGTTTCATCTACAGCTGCTGGAGTGGGACTGTTTGTGTTTCATCTACAGCTGCTGGAGTGGGACTGTTTATGTTTCATCTGCAGCTGCTGGAGTGGGAGTGTTTGTGTCTCATCATCAGCTGCTGGAGTGGGACTTTTTATGTTTCATCTGCAGCTGCTGGAGTGGGACTGTTTGTGTTTCATCTGCAGCTGCTGGAGTGGGACTGTTATTGTTTCATCTGCAGCTGCTGGAGTGGGACTGTTTGTGTTTCATCTGCAGCTGCTGGAGTGGGACTGTTTTGTTACATCATCAGCTGCTGGAGTTGGACTGTTTATGTTTCATCTGCAGCTGCTGGAGTGGGACTGTTTGTGTTTCATCATCAGCTGCTGGAGTGGGACTTTTTGTGTCTCATCTGCAGCTGCTGGAGTGGGACTGTTTGTGTTTCATCATCAGCTGCTGGAGTGGGACTTTTTATGTTTCATCTGCAGCTGCTGGAGTGGGACTGTTTGTGTTTCATCTGCAGCTGCTGGAGTGGGACTGTTATTGTTTCATCTGCAGCTGCTGGAGTGGGACTGTTTGTGTTTCATCTGCAGCTGCTGGAGTGGGACTGTTTTGTTCCATCATCAGCTGCTGGAGTTGGACTGTTTATGTTTCATCTGCAGCTGCTGGAGTGGGACTGTTTATGTTACATCTGCACCTGCTGGAGTGGGACTGTTTATGTTTCATCTGCAGCTGCTGGAGTGGGACTGTTTGTGTTTCATCATCAGCTGCTGGAGTGGGACTTTTTGTGTTTCATCTGCAGCTGCTGGAGTGGGACTGTTTATGTTTCATCATCAGCTGCTGGAGTGGGACTGTTTATGTTTCATCATCAGCTGCTGGAGTGGGACTGTTTGTCTTTCATCATCAGCTGCTGGAGTGGGAATGTTTATGTTTCATCTGCAGTTGCTGGAGTGGGACTGTTTATGTCTCATCTGCAGCTGCTGGAGTGGGACTGTTTGTGTTTCATCTGCAGCTGCTGGAGTGGGACTGTTTGTGTTTCATCATCAGCTGCTGGAGTGGGACTGTTTATGCTTCATCATCAGCTGCTGGAGTGGGACTGTTTGTGTTTCACCTGCAGCTGCTGGAGTGGGACTGTGCGCCATGTGCCCGCTGCCTGTGCGCCGTGTGCCCGCCGCCTGTGCGCCGGGTGCCCGCCGCCTGTTCGCCGGGTGCCCGCCGACTGTGCGCCGGGTGCCCGCCGCCTGTTCGCCGGGTGCCCGCCGCCTGTGCGCCGGGTGCCAGCCGCCTGTGCGCCGGTGCCCGCGGCCTGTGCGCCGGGTGCCCGCCGACTGTGCGCCGGGTGCCCGCCGCCTATGTTTCATCTGCAGCTGCTGGAGTGGGACTGTTTGTGTTTCATCTGCAGCTGCTGGAGTGGGACTGTTTCATCTGCAGCTGCTGGAGTGGGACTGTTTATGTTTCATCTGCAGCTGCTGGAGTGGGACTGTTTATGTTTCATCTGCAGCTGCTGGAGTGGGACTGTTTGTGTTTCATCATCAGCTGCTGGAGTGGGACTGTTTGTGTTTAACCTGCAGCTGCTGGAGTGGGACTGTTTGTGTTTCATCTGCAGCTGCTGGAGTGGGACTGTTTGTGTTTAACCTGCAGCTGCTGGAGTGGGACTGTTTGTGTTTCATCTGCAGCTGCTGGAGTGGGACTGTTTGTGTTTAACCTGCAGCTGCTGGAGTGGGACTGTTTGTGTTTCATCTGCAGCTGCTGGAGTGGGACTGTTTGTGTTTCATCTGCAGCTGCTGGAGTGGGACTGTTTGTGTTTCATCATCAGCTGCTGGAGTGGGACTGTTTATGTTTCATCTGCAGCTGCTGGAGTGGGACTGTTTATGTCTCATCTGCAGCTGCTGGAGTGGGACTGTTTGTGTTTCATCTGCAGCTGCTGGAGTGGGACTGTTTATGTTTCATTTGCAGCTGCTGGAGTGGGACTGTTTGTGTTTCATCATCAGCTGCTGGAGTGGGACAGTTTGTGTTTCATCATCAGCTGCTGGAGTGGGACTGTTTATGTTTCATCTGCAGCTGCTGGAGTGGGACTGTTTATGTTTCATCTGCAGCTGCTGGAGTGGGACTGTTTGTGTTTCATCATCAGCTGCTGGAGTGGGACTGTTTATGTTTCATCTGCAGCTGCTGGAGTGGGACTGTTTATGTCTCATCTGCAGCTGCTGGAGTGGGACTGTTTATGTTTCATCTGCAGCTGCTGGAGTGGGACTGTTTTTGTTTCATCTGCAGCTGCTGGAGTGGGACTATTTGTGTTTCATCATCAGCTGCTGGAGTGGGACTGTTTGTGTTTCATCATAAGCTGCTGGAGTGGGACTGTTTATGTTTCATCTGCAGCTGCTGGAGTGGGACTGTTTTTGTTTCATCTGCAGCTGCTGGAGTGGGACTATTTGTGTTTCATCATCAGCTGCTGGAGTGGGACTGTTTGTGTTTCATCATCAGCTGCTGGAGTGGGACTGTTTGTGTTTCACCTGCAGCTGCTGGAGTGGGACTGTTTGTGTTTCATCATCAGCTGCTGGAGTGGGACTGTTTATGTTTCATCTGCAGCTGCTGGAGTGGGACTGTTTGTGTTTCATCATCAGCTGCTGGAGTGGGACTGTTTATGTTTCATCTGCAGTTGCTGGAGTGGGACTGTTTATGTTTCATCTGCAGTTGCTGGAGTGGGACTGTTTATGTTTCATCTGCAGTTGCTGGAGTGGGACTGTTTGTGTTTCATCTTCAGCTGCTGGAGTGGGACTGTTTATGTTTCATCTGCAGCTGCTGGAGTGGGACTGTTTATGTTTCATCTGCAGCTGCTGGAGTGGGACTGTTTGTGTTTCATCATCAGCTGCTGGAGTGGGACTATTTATGTTTCATCTGCTGCTGCTTTAGTCGGACTGTTTGTGTTTCATCATCAGCTGCTGGAATGGGACTGTTTGTGTTTCATCATCAGCTGCTGGAGTGGGACGGTTTGTGTTTCATCATCAGCTGCTGGAGTGGGACTGTTTATGTGCCATCTGCAGCTGCTGGAGTGGGACTGTTTGTGTTTCATCATCAGCTGCTGGAGTGGGACTGTTTATGTTTCTTCTGCAGCTGCTGGAGTGGGACTGTTTGTGTCTCATCATCAGCTGCTGGAGTTGGACTGTTTGTGTTTCATCTTCAGCTGCTGGAGTGGGACTGTTTGTGTTTAATCTGCAGCTGCTGGAGTGGGACTGTTTGTGTTTCATCTGCAGCTGCTGGAGTGGGACTGTTTGTGTTTTATCATCAGCTGCTGGAGTGGGACTGTTTATGATTCATCATCAGCTGCTGGAGTGGGACTGCTTGTGTTTCATCATCAGCTGCTGGAGTGGGACTGTTTATGTTTCATCATCAGCTGCTGGAGTGGGACTGTTTATGTTTCATCATCAGCTGTTGGAGTGGGACTGTTTGTGTTTCATCATCAGCTGCTGGAGTGGGACTGTTTGTGTTTCATCTGCAGCTGCTGGAGTGGGACTGTTTATGTTTCATCTGCAGCTGCTGGAGTGGGACTGTTTATGTTTCATCTGCAGCTGCTGGAGTGGGACTGTTTGTGTTTCATCATCAGCTGCTGGAGTGGGACTGTTTATGTTTCATCTGCAGCTGCTGGAGTGGGACTGTTTATGTCTCATCTGCAGCTGCTGGAGTGGGACTGTTTGTGTTTCATCTGCAGCTGCTGGAGTGGGACTGTTTATGTTTCATTTGCAGCTGCTGGAGTGGGACTGTTTGTGTTTCATCATCAGCTGCTGGAGTGGGACTGTTTGTGTTTCATCATCAGCTGCTGGAGTGGGACTGTTTGTGTTTCATCATCAGCTGCTGGAGTGGGACAGTTTGTGTTTCATCATCAGCTGCTGGAGTGGGACTGTTTATGTTTCATCTGCAGCTGCTGGAGTGGGACTGTTTGTGTTTCATCATCAGCTGCTGGAGTGGGACTGTTTATGTTTCATCTGCAGCTGCTGGAGTGGGACTGTTTGTGTTTCATCTTCAGCTGCTGGAGTGGGACTGTTTATGTTTCATCTGCAGCTGCTGGAGTGGGACTGTTTATGTTTCATCTGCAGCTGCTGGAGTGGGACTGTTTGTGTTTCATCATCAGCTGCTGGAGTGGGACTATTTATGTTTCATCTGCTGCTGCTGGAGTCGGACTGTTTGTGTTTCATCATCAGCTGCTGGAGTGGGACTGTTTGTGTTTCATCATCAGCTGCTGGAGTGGGACGGTTTGTGTTTCATCATCAGCTGCTGGAGTGGGACTGTTTATGTTTCATCTGCAGCTGCTGGAGTGGGACTGTTTGTGTTTCATCATCAGCTGCTGGAGTGGGACTGTTTATGTTTCTTCTGCAGCTGCTGGAGTGGGACTGTTTGTGTCTCATCATCAGCTGCTGGAGTTGGACTGTTTGTGTTTCATCTTCAGCTGCTGGAGTGGGACTGTTTGTGTTTAATCTGCAGCTGCTGGAGTGGGACTGTTTGTGTTTCATCTGCAGCTGCTGGAGTGGGACTGTTTGTGTTTTATCATCAGCTGCTGGAGTGGGACTGTTTATGACTCATCATCAGCTGCTGGAGTGGGACTGCTTGTGTTTCATCATCAGCTGCTGGAGTGGGACTGTTTATGTTTCATCATCAGCTGCTGGAGTGGGACTGTTTATGTTTCATCATCAGCTGCTGGAGTGGGACTGTTTGTGTTTCATCATCAGCTGCTGGAGTGGGACTGTTTAGGTTTCATCTGCAGCTGCTGGAGTGGGACTGTTTATGTTTCATCTGCATCTGCTGGAGTGGGACTGTTTATGTTTCATCTGCAGCTGCTGGAGTGGGACTGTTTATGTTTCATTTGCAGCTGCTGGAGTGGGACTGTTTGTGTTTCATCATCAGCTGCTGGAGTGGGACTGTTTATGTTTCATCTGCAGCTGCTGGAGTGAGACTGTTTTGTTACATCATCAGCTGCTGGAGTGGGACAGTTTGTGTTTCATCATCAGCTGCTGGAGTGGGACTGTTCGTGTTTCATCTGCAGCTGCTGGAGTGGGACTGTTTGTGTTTCATCATCAGCTGCTGGAGTGGGACTGTTTATGTTTCATCTGCAGCTGCTGGAGTGGGACTGTTTGTGTTTCATCTTCAGCTGCTGGAGTGGGACTGTTTGTGTTTCATCTGCAGCTGCTGGAGTGGGACTGTTTCATCTGCAGCTGCTGGAGTGGGACTGTTTATGTTTCATCTGCAGCTGCTGGAGTGGGACTGTTTGTGTTTCATCTGCAGCTGCTGGAGTGGGACTGTTTATGTTTCATCTGCAGCTGCTGGAGTGGGACTGTTTGTGTTTCATCATCAGCTGCTGGAGTGGGACTGTTTGTGTTTAACCTGCAGCTGCTGGAGTGGGACTGTTTGTGTTTCATCTGCAGCTGCTGGAGTGGGACTGTTTGTGTTTCATCATCAGCTGCTGGAGTGGGACTGTTTGTGTTTCATCTGCAGCTGCTGGAGTGGGACTGTTTATGTTTCATCTGCAGCTGCTGGAGTGGGACTGTTTGTGTTTCATCTGCAGCTGCTGGAGTGGGACTGTTTATGTTTCATCTGCAGCTGCTGGAGTGGGACTGTTTTGTTACATCTGCACCTGCTGGAGTGGGACTGTTTGTGTTTTATCATCAGCTGCTGGAGTGGGACTGTTTATGATTCATCATCAGCTGCTGGAGTGGGACTGCTTGTGTTTCATCATCAGCTGCTGGAGTGGGACTGTTTATGTTTCATCATCAGCTGCTGGAGTGGGACTGTTTATGTTTCATCATCAGCTGTTGGAGTGGGACTGTTTGTGTTTCATCATCAGCTGCTGGAGTGGGACTGTTTGTGTTTCATCTGCAGCTGCTGGAGTGGGACTGTTTATGTTTCATCTGCAGCTGCTGGAGTGGGACTGTTTATGTTTCATCTGCAGCTGCTGGAGTGGGACTGTTTGTGTTTCATCATCAGCTGCTGGAGTGGGACTGTTTATGTTTCATCTGCAGCTGCTGGAGTGGGACTGTTTATGTCTCATCTGCAGCTGCTGGAGTGGGACTGTTTGTGTTTCATCTGCAGCTGCTGGAGTGGGACTGTTTATGTTTCATTTGCAGCTGCTGGAGTGGGACTGTTTGTGTTTCATCATCAGCTGCTGGAGTGGGACTGTTTGTGTTTCATCATCAGCTGCTGGAGTGGGACTGTTTGTGTTTCATCATCAGCTGCTGGAGTGGGACAGTTTGTGTTTCATCATCAGCTGCTGGAGTGGGACTGTTTATGTTTCATCTGCAGCTGCTGGAGTGGGACTGTTTGTGTTTCATCATCAGCTGCTGGAGTGGGACTGTTTATGTTTCATCTGCAGCTGCTGGAGTGGGACTGTTTGTGTTTCATCTTCAGCTGCTGGAGTGGGACTGTTTATGTTTCATCTGCAGCTGCTGGAGTGGGACTGTTTATGTTTCATCTGCAGCTGCTGGAGTGGGACTGTTTGTGTTTCATCATCAGCTGCTGGAGTGGGACTATTTATGTTTCATCTGCTGCTGCTGGAGTCGGACTGTTTGTGTTTCATCATCAGCTGCTGGAGTGGGACTGTTTGTGTTTCATCATCAGCTGCTGGAGTGGGACGGTTTGTGTTTCATCATCAGCTGCTGGAGTGGGACTGTTTATGTTTCATCTGCAGCTGCTGGAGTGGGACTGTTTGTGTTTCATCATCAGCTGCTGGAGTGGGACTGTTTATGTTTCTTCTGCAGCTGCTGGAGTGGGACTGTTTGTGTCTCATCATCAGCTGCTGGAGTTGGACTGTTTGTGTTTCATCTTCAGCTGCTGGAGTGGGACTGTTTGTGTTTAATCTGCAGCTGCTGGAGTGGGACTGTTTGTGTTTCATCTGCAGCTGCTGGAGTGGGACTGTTTGTGTTTTATCATCAGCTGCTGGAGTGGGACTGTTTATGACTCATCATCAGCTGCTGGAGTGGGACTGCTTGTGTTTCATCATCAGCTGCTGGAGTGGGACTGTTTATGTTTCATCATCAGCTGCTGGAGTGGGACTGTTTATGTTTCATCATCAGCTGCTGGAGTGGGACTGTTTGTGTTTCATCATCAGCTGCTGGAGTGGGACTGTTTAGGTTTCATCTGCAGCTGCTGGAGTGGGACTGTTTATGTTTCATCTGCATCTGCTGGAGTGGGACTGTTTATGTTTCATCTGCAGCTGCTGGAGTGGGACTGTTTATGTTTCATTTGCAGCTGCTGGAGTGGGACTGTTTGTGTTTCATCATCAGCTGCTGGAGTGGGACTGTTTATGTTTCATCTGCAGCTGCTGGAGTGAGACTGTTTTGTTACATCATCAGCTGCTGGAGTGGGACAGTTTGTGTTTCATCATCAGCTGCTGGAGTGGGACTGTTCGTGTTTCATCTGCAGCTGCTGGAGTGGGACTGTTTGTGTTTCATCATCAGCTGCTGGAGTGGGACTGTTTATGTTTCATCTGCAGCTGCTGGAGTGGGACTGTTTGTGTTTCATCTTCAGCTGCTGGAGTGGGACTGTTTGTGTTTCATCTGCAGCTGCTGGAGTGGGACTGTTTCATCTGCAGCTGCTGGAGTGGGACTGTTTATGTTTCATCTGCAGCTGCTGGAGTGGGACTGTTTGTGTTTCATCTGCAGCTGCTGGAGTGGGACTGTTTATGTTTCATCTGCAGCTGCTGGAGTGGGACTGTTTGTGTTTCATCATCAGCTGCTGGAGTGGGACTGTTTGTGTTTAACCTGCAGCTGCTGGAGTGGGACTGTTTGTGTTTCATCTGCAGCTGCTGGAGTGGGACTGTTTGTGTTTCATCATCAGCTGCTGGAGTGGGACTGTTTGTGTTTCATCTGCAGCTGCTGGAGTGGGACTGTTTATGTTTCATCTGCAGCTGCTGGAGTGGGACTGTTTGTGTTTCATCTGCAGCTGCTGGAGTGGGACTGTTTATGTTTCATCTGCAGCTGCTGGAGTGGGACTGTTTTGTTACATCATCAGCTGCTGGAGTTGGACTGTTTATGTTACATCTGCACCTGCTGGAGTGGGACTGTTTATGTTTCATCATCAGCTGCTGGAGTGGGACTGTCTATGTTTCATCTGCAGCTGCTGGAGTGGGACTGTTTGTGTTTCATCTGCAGCTGCTGGAGTGGCACTGTTTATGTTTCATCTGCAGCTGCTGGAGTGGGACTGTTTGTGTTTCATCATCAGCTGCTGGAGTGGGACTGTTTATGTTTCATCATCAGCTGCTGGAGTGGGACTGTTTATGTTTCATCTGCAGCTGCTGGAGTGGGACTGTTTGTGTTTTATCATCAGCTGCTGGAGTGGGACTGTTTATGATTCATCATCAGCTGCTGGAGTGGGACTGCTTGTGTTTCATCATCAGCTGCTGGAGTGGGACTGTTTATGTTTCATCATCAGCTGCTGGAGTGGGACTGTTTATGTTTCATCATCAGCTGTTGGAGTGGGACTGTTTGTGTTTCATCATCAGCTGCTGGAGTGGGACTGTTTGTGTTTCATCTGCAGCTGCTGGAGTGGGACTGTTTATGTTTCATCTGCAGCTGCTGGAGTGGGACTGTTTATGTTTCATCTGCAGCTGCTGGAGTGGGACTGTTTGTGTTTCATCATCAGCTGCTGGAGTGGGACTGTTTATGTTTCATCTGCAGCTGCTGGAGTGGGACTGTTTATGTCTCATCTGCAGCTGCTGGAGTGGGACTGTTTGTGTTTCATCTGCAGCTGCTGGAGTGGGACTGTTTATGTTTCATTTGCAGCTGCTGGAGTGGGACTGTTTGTGTTTCATCATCAGCTGCTGGAGTGGGACTGTTTGTGTTTCATCATCAGCTGCTGGAGTGGGACTGTTTGTGTTTCATCATCAGCTGCTGGAGTGGGACAGTTTGTGTTTCATCATCAGCTGCTGGAGTGGGACTGTTTATGTTTCATCTGCAGCTGCTGGAGTGGGACTGTTTGTGTTTCATCATCAGCTGCTGGAGTGGGACTGTTTATGTTTCATCTGCAGCTGCTGGAGTGGGACTGTTTGTGTTTCATCTTCAGCTGCTGGAGTGGGACTGTTTATGTTTCATCTGCAGCTGCTGGAGTGGGACTGTTTATGTTTCATCTGCAGCTGCTGGAGTGGGACTGTTTGTGTTTCATCATCAGCTGCTGGAGTGGGACTATTTATGTTTCATCTGCTGCTGCTGGAGTCGGACTGTTTGTGTTTCATCATCAGCTGCTGGAGTGGGACTGTTTGTGTTTCATCATCAGCTGCTGGAGTGGGACGGTTTGTGTTTCATCATCAGCTGCTGGAGTGGGACTGTTTATGTTTCATCTGCAGCTGCTGGAGTGGGACTGTTTGTGTTTCATCATCAGCTGCTGGAGTGGGACTGTTTATGTTTCTTCTGCAGCTGCTGGAGTGGGACTGTTTGTGTCTCATCATCAGCTGCTGGAGTTGGACTGTTTGTGTTTCATCTTCAGCTGCTGGAGTGGGACTGTTTGTGTTTAATCTGCAGCTGCTGGAGTGGGACTGTTTGTGTTTCATCTGCAGCTGCTGGAGTGGGACTGTTTGTGTTTCATCTGCAGCTGCTGGAGTGGGACTGTTTGTGTTTTATCATCAGCTGCTGGAGTGGGACTGTTTATGACTCATCATCAGCTGCTGGAGTGGGACTGCTTGTGTTTCATCATCAGCTGCTGGAGTGGGACTGTTTATGTTTCATCATCAGCTGCTGGAGTGGGACTGTTTATGTTTCATCATCAGCTGCTGGAGTGGGACTGTTTGTGTTTCATCATCAGCTGCTGGAGTGGGACTGTTTAGGTTTCATCTGCAGCTGCTGGAGTGGGACTGTTTATGTTTCATCTGCATCTGCTGGAGTGGGACTGTTTATGTTTCATCTGCAGCTGCTGGAGTGGGACTGTTTATGTTTCATTTGCAGCTGCTGGAGTGGGACTGTTTGTGTTTCATCATCAGCTGCTGGAGTGGGACTGTTTATGTTTCATCTGCAGCTGCTGGAGTGAGACTGTTTTGTTTCATCTGCTGCTGCTGGAGTCGGACTGTTTGTGTTTCATCATCAGCTGCTGGAGTGGGACTGTTTGTGTTTCATCATCAGCTGCTGGAGTGGGACGGTTTGTGTTTCATCATCAGCTGCTGGAGTGGGACTGTTTATGTTTCATCTGCAGCTGCTGGAGTGGGACTGTTTGTGTTTCATCATCAGCTGCTGGAGTGGGACTGTTTATGTTTCTTCTGCAGCTGCTGGAGTGGGACTGTTTGTGTCTCATCATCAGCTGCTGGAGTTGGACTGTTTGTGTTTCATCTTCAGCTGCTGGAGTGGGACTGTTTGTGTTTAATCTGCAGCTGCTGGAGTGGGACTGTTTGTGTTTCATCTGCAGCTGCTGGAGTGGGACTGTTTGTGTTTCATCTGCAGCTGCTGGAGTGGGACTGTTTGTGTTTTATCATCAGCTGCTGGAGTGGGACTGTTTATGACTCATCATCAGCTGCTGGAGTGGGACTGCTTGTGTTTCATCATCAGCTGCTGGAGTGGGACTGTTTATGTTTCATCATCAGCTGCTGGAGTGGGACTGTTTATGTTTCATCATCAGCTGCTGGAGTGGGACTGTTTGTGTTTCATCATCAGCTGCTGGAGTGGGACTGTTTAGGTTTCATCTGCAGCTGCTGGAGTGGGACTGTTTATGTTTCATCTGCATCTGCTGGAGTGGGACTGTTTATGTTTCATCTGCAGCTGCTGGAGTGGGACTGTTTATGTTTCATTTGCAGCTGCTGGAGTGGGACTGTTTGTGTTTCATCATCAGCTGCTGGAGTGGGACTGTTTATGTTTCATCTGCAGCTGCTGGAGTGAGACTGTTTTGTTACATCATCAGCTGCTGGAGTGGGACAGTTTGTGTTTCATCATCAGCTGCTGGAGTGGGACTGTTCGTGTTTCATCTGCAGCTGCTGGAGTGGGACTGTTTGTGTTTCATCATCAGCTGCTGGAGTGGGACTGTTTATGTTTCATCTGCAGCTGCTGGAGTGGGACTGTTTGTGTTTCATCTTCAGCTGCTGGAGTGGGACTGTTTGTGTTTCATCTGCAGCTGCTGGAGTGGGACTGTTTCATCTGCAGCTGCTGGAGTGGGACTGTTTATGTTTCATCTGCAGCTGCTGGAGTGGGACTGTTTGTGTTTCATCTGCAGCTGCTGGAGTGGGACTGTTTGTTTCATCTGCAGCTGCTGGAGTGGGACTGTTTGTGTTTCATCATCAGCTGCTGGAGTGGGACTGTTTGTGTTTAACCTGCAGCTGCTGGAGTGGGACTGTTTGTGTTTCATCTGCAGCTGCTGGAGTGGGACTGTTTGTGTTTCATCATCAGCTGCTGGAGTGGGACTGTTTGTGTTTCATCTGCAGCTGCTGGAGTGGGACTGTTTATGTTTCATCTGCAGCTGCTGGAGTGGGACTGTTTGTGTTTCATCTGCAGCTGCTGGAGTGGGACTGTTTATGTTTCATCTGCAGCTGCTGGAGTGGGACTGTTTTGTTACATCATCAGCTGCTGGAGTTGGACTGTTTATGTTACATCTGCACCTGCTGGAGTGGGACTGTTTATGTTTCATCATCAGCTGCTGGAGTGGGACTGTCTATGTTTCATCTGCAGCTGCTGGAGTGGGACTGTTTGTGTTTCATCTGCAGCTGCTGGAGTGGCACTGTTTATGTTTCATCTGCAGCTGCTGGAGTGGGACTGTTTGTGTTTCATCATCAGCTGCTGGAGTGGGACTGTTTATGTTTCATCATCAGCTGCTGGAGTGGGACTGTTTATGTTTCATCTGCAGCTGCTGGAGTGGGACTGTTTGTGTTTTATCATCAGCTGCTGGAGTGGGACTGTTTATGATTCATCATCAGCTGCTGGAGTGGGACTGCTTGTGTTTCATCATCAGCTGCTGGAGTGGGACTGTTTATGTTTCATCATCAGCTGCTGGAGTGGGACTGTTTATGTTTCATCATCAGCTGTTGGAGTGGGACTGTTTGTGTTTCATCATCAGCTGCTGGAGTGGGACTGTTTGTGTTTCATCTGCAGCTGCTGGAGTGGGACTGTTTATGTTTCATCTGCAGCTGCTGGAGTGGGACTGTTTATGTTTCATCTGCAGCTGCTGGAGTGGGACTGTTTGTGTTTCATCATCAGCTGCTGGAGTGGGACTGTTTATGTTTCATCTGCAGCTGCTGGAGTGGGACTGTTTATGTCTCATCTGCAGCTGCTGGAGTGGGACTGTTTGTGTTTCATCTGCAGCTGCTGGAGTGGGACTGTTTATGTTTCATTTGCAGCTGCTGGAGTGGGACTGTTTGTGTTTCATCATCAGCTGCTGGAGTGGGACTGTTTGTGTTTCATCATCAGCTGCTGGAGTGGGACTGTTTGTGTTTCATCATCAGCTGCTGGAGTGGGACAGTTTGTGTTTCATCATCAGCTGCTGGAGTGGGACTGTTTATGTTTCATCTGCAGCTGCTGGAGTGGGACTGTTTGTGTTTCATCATCAGCTGCTGGAGTGGGACTGTTTATGTTTCATCTGCAGCTGCTGGAGTGGGACTGTTTGTGTTTCATCTTCAGCTGCTGGAGTGGGACTGTTTATGTTTCATCTGCAGCTGCTGGAGTGGGACTGTTTATGTTTCATCTGCAGCTGCTGGAGTGGGACTGTTTGTGTTTCATCATCAGCTGCTGGAGTGGGACTATTTATGTTTCATCTGCTGCTGCTGGAGTCGGACTGTTTGTGTTTCATCATCAGCTGCTGGAGTGGGACTGTTTGTGTTTCATCATCAGCTGCTGGAGTGGGACGGTTTGTGTTTCATCATCAGCTGCTGGAGTGGGACTGTTTATGTTTCATCTGCAGCTGCTGGAGTGGGACTGTTTGTGTTTCATCATCAGCTGCTGGAGTGGGACTGTTTATGTTTCTTCTGCAGCTGCTGGAGTGGGACTGTTTGTGTCTCATCATCAGCTGCTGGAGTTGGACTGTTTGTGTTTCATCTTCAGCTGCTGGAGTGGGACTGTTTGTGTTTAATCTGCAGCTGCTGGAGTGGGACTGTTTGTGTTTCATCTGCAGCTGCTGGAGTGGGACTGTTTGTGTTTTATCATCAGCTGCTGGAGTGGGACTGTTTATGACTCATCATCAGCTGCTGGAGTGGGACTGCTTGTGTTTCATCATCAGCTGCTGGAGTGGGACTGTTTATGTTTCATCATCAGCTGCTGGAGTGGGACTGTTTATGTTTCATCATCAGCTGCTGGAGTGGGACTGTTTGTGTTTCATCATCAGCTGCTGGAGTGGGACTGTTTAGGTTTCATCTGCAGCTGCTGGAGTGGGACTGTTTATGTTTCATCTGCATCTGCTGGAGTGGGACTGTTTATGTTTCATCTGCAGCTGCTGGAGTGGGACTGTTTATGTTTCATTTGCAGCTGCTGGAGTGGGACTGTTTGTGTTTCATCATCAGCTGCTGGAGTGGGACTGTTTATGTTTCATCTGCAGCTGCTGGAGTGAGACTGTTTTGTTACATCATCAGCTGCTGGAGTGGGACAGTTTGTGTTTCATCATCAGCTGCTGGAGTGGGACTGTTCGTGTTTCATCTGCAGCTGCTGGAGTGGGACTGTTTGTGTTTCATCATCAGCTGCTGGAGTGGGACTGTTTATGTTTCATCTGCAGCTGCTGGAGTGGGACTGTTTGTGTTTCATCTTCAGCTGCTGGAGTGGGACTGTTTGTGTTTCATCTGCAGCTGCTGGAGTGGGACTGTTTCATCTGCAGCTGCTGGAGTGGGACTGTTTATGTTTCATCTGCAGCTGCTGGAGTGGGACTGTTTGTGTTTCATCTGCAGCTGCTGGAGTGGGACTGTTTATGTTTCATCTGCAGCTGCTGGAGTGGGACTGTTTGTGTTTCATCATCAGCTGCTGGTGTGGGACTGTTTGTGTTTAACCTGCAGCTGCTGGAGTGGGACTGTTTGTGTTTCATCTGCAGCTGCTGGAGTGGGACTGTTTGTGTTTCATCATCAGCTGCTGGAGTGGGACTGTTTGTGTTTCATCTGCAGCTGCTGGAGTGGGACTGTTTATGTTTCATCTGCAGCTGCTGGAGTGGGACTGTTTTGTTACATCATCAGCTGCTGGAGTTGGACTGTTTATGTTACATCTGCACCTGCTGGAGTGGGACTGTTTATGTTTCATCATCAGCTGCTGGAGTGGGACTGTCTATGTTTCATCTGCAGCTGCTGGAGTGGGACTGTTTGTGTTTCATCTGCAGCTGCTGGAGTGGCACTGTTTATGTTTCATCTGCAGCTGCTGGAGTGGGACTGTTTGTGTTTCATCATCAGCTGCTGGAGTGGGACTGTTTATGTTTCATCATCAGCTGCTGGAGTGGGACTGTTTATGTTTCATCTGCAGCTGCTGGAGTGGGACTGTTTGTGTTTCATCATCAGCTGCTGGAGTGGGACTGTTTATGTTTCATCTGCAGCTGCTGGAGTGGGACTGTTTGTGTTTCATCATCAGCTGCTGGAGTGGGACTGTTTGTGTTTCACCTGCAGCTGCTGGAGTGGGACTGTTTGTGTTTCACCTGCAGCTGCTGGAGTGGGACTGTTTGTGTTTCATCTGCAGCTGCTGGAGTGGGACTGTGTGTTTCATCATCAGCTGCTGGAGTGGGACTGTTTATGTTTCATCTGCAGCTGCTGGAGTGGGACTGTTTTTTTTCATCATCAGCTGCTAGAGTGGGTCTGTTTATGTTTCATCATCAGCTGCTGGAGTGGGACTATTTGTGTTTCATCATCAGCTGCTGGAGTGGGACTGTTTTTTTTCATCATCAGCTGCTGGAGTGGGTCTGTTTATGTTTCATCATCAGCTGCTGGAGTGGGACTGTTTGTGTTTCATCATCAGCTGCTGGAGTGGGACTGTTTATGTTTCATCTGCAGCTGCTGGAGTGGGACTGTTTGTTTCATCTGCAGCTGCTGGAGTGGGACTGTTTGTGTTTCATCTTCAGCTGCTGGAGTGGGACTGTTTGTGTTTCATCTGCAGCTGCTGGAGTGGGACTGTTTATGTTTCATCATCAGCTGCTGGAGTGGGACTGTTTGTGTTTCATCTGCAGCTGCTGGAGTGGGACTGTTTATGTTCCATCTTCAGCTGCTGGAGTGGGACTGTTTATGTTTCATCTGCAGCTGCTGGAGTGGGACTGTTTGTGTTTCATCATCAGCTGCTGGAGTGGGACTGTTTGTGTTTCATCATCAGCTGCTGGAGTGGGACTGTTTGTGTTTCACCTGCAGCTGCTGGAGTGGGACTGTTTGTGTTTCACCTGCAGCCGCTGGAGTGGGACTGTTTGTGTTTCATCATCAGCTGCTGGAGTGGGACTGTTTATGTTTCATCTGCAGCTGCTGGAGTGGGACTGTTTGTGTTTCATCTTCAGCTGCTGGAGTGGGACTGTTTGTGTTTCATCATCAGCTGCTGGAGTGGGACTGTTTGTGTTTCATCTACAGCTGCTGGAGTGGGACTGTTTATGTTTCATCTGCAGCTGCTGGAGTGGGAGTGTTTGTGTCTCATCATCAGCTGCTGGAGTGGGACTGTTTGTGTTTCATCATCAGCTGCTGGAGTGGGACTTTTTGTGTCTCATCTGCAGCTGCTGGAGTGGGACTGTTTGTGTTTCATCATCAGCTGCTGGAGTGGGACTTTTTATGTTTCATCTGCAGCTGCTGGAGTGGGACTGTTTGTGTTTCATCTGCAGCTGCTGGAGTGGGACTGTTTATGTTTCATCTTCAGCTGCTGGAATGGGACTGTTTGTTTCTTCTGCAGCTGCTGGAGTGGGACTGTTTTGTTACATCATCAGCTGCTGGAGTTGGACTGTTTATGTTTCATCTGCAGCTGCTGGAGTGGGACTGTTTATGTTTCATCATCAGCTGCTGGAGTGGGACTGTTTATGTTTCATCTGCAGCTGCTGGAGTGGGACTGTTTTTGTTTCATCTGCAGCTGCTGGAGTGGGACTGTTTTTGTTTCATCTGCAGCTGCTGGAGTGGGACTGTTTGTGTTTCATCATCAGCTGCTGGAGTGGGACTGTTTGTGTTTCATCATCAGCTGCTGGAGTGGGACTGTTTGTGTTTCACCTGCAGCTGCTGGAGTGGGACTGTTTGTGTTTCACCTGCAGCTGCTGGAGTGGGACTGTTTGTGTTTCACCTGCAGCTGCTGGAGTGGGACTGTTTGTGTTTCACCTGCAGCTGCTGGAGTGGGATTGTGCGCCATGTGCCCGCTGCCTGTGCACCGGGTGCCCGTCGCCAGTGCGCCGGGTGCCCGCCGCCTGTGCGCCGGTCGCCCGCCGCCTGTGCGCCGGGTGCCCGCTGCCTGTGCTCCGGGTGCCCGCTGCCTGTGCGCCGTGTGCCCGCCGCCTGTGCGCCATGTGCCCGCAGCCTGTGCTCCGGGTGCCCGCTGTCTGTGCGCCGGTAGCCGCCTATGCGCCGGGTGCCTGCTGCCTGTGCGCTGGTGCCCGCGGCCTGTTCGCCGGGTGCCCGCCGCCTGTGCGCCGGGTGCCCGCCGCCTGTTCGCCGCTTGCCCGCCGCCTGTGCGCCGGGTGCCAGCCGCCTGTGCGCCGGTGCCCGCGGCCTGTGCGCCGGGTGCCCGCCGCCTGTGCGCCGGGTGCCAGCCGCCTGTGCGCCGGTGCCCGCGGCCTGTGCGCCGGGTGCCCGCCGCCTGTTCGCCGGGTGCCAGCCGCCTGTGCGCCGGTGCCCGCGGCCTGTGCGCCGGGTGCCCGCCGCCTGTTCGCCGGGTGCCCGCTGCCTGTGCTCCGGCTGCCCGCTGCCTATGTTTCATCTGCAGCTGCTGGAGTGGGACTGTTTATGTTTCATCTGCAGCTGCTGGAGTGGGACTGTTAATGTTTCATCTGCAGCTGCTGGAGTGGGACTGATTGTGTTTCATCTGCAGCTGCTGGAGTGGGACTGTTTATGTTTCATCTGCAGCTGCTGGAGTGGGACTGTTTATGTCTCATCTGCAGCTGCTGGAGTGGGACTGTTTGTGTTTCATCTGCAGCTGCTGGAGTGGGACTGTTTATGTTTCATTTGCAGCTGCTGGAGTGGGACTGTTTGTGTTTCATCATCAGCTGCTGGAGTGGGACTGTTTGTGTTTCATCATCAGCTGCTGGAGTGGGACTGTTTGTGTTTCATCATCAGCTGCTGGAGTGGGACAGTTTGTGTTTCATCATCAGCTGCTGGAGTGGGACTGTTTATGTTTCATCTGCAGCTGCTGGAGTGGGACTGTTTGTGTTTCATCTTCAGCTGCTGGAGTGGGACTGTTTATGTTTCATCTGCAGCTGCTGGAGTGGGACTGTTTATGTTTCATCTGCAGCTGCTGGAGTGGGACTGTTTGTGTTTCATCATCAGCTGCTGGAGTGGGACTATTTATGTTTCATCTGCTGCTGCTGGAGTCGGACTGTTTGTGTTTCATCATCAGCTGCTGGAGTGGGACTGTTTGTGTTTCATCATCAGCTGCTGGAGTGGGACGGTTTGTGTTTCATCATCAGCTGCTGGAGTGGGACTGTTTATGTTTCATCTGCAGCTGCTGGAGTGGGACTGTTTGTGTTTCATCATCAGCTGCTGGAGTGGGACTGTTTATGTTTCTTCTGCAGCTGCTGGAGTGGGACTGTTTGTGTCTCATCATCAGCTGCTGGAGTTGGACTGTTTGTGTTTCATCTTCAGCTGCTGGAGTGGGACTGTTTGTGTTTAATCTGCAGCTGCTGGAGTGGGACTGTTTGTGTTTCATCTGCAGCTGCTGGAGTGGGACTGTTTGTGTTTTATCATCAGCTGCTGGAGTGGGACTGTTTATGACTCATCATCAGCTGCTGGAGTGGGACTGCTTGTGTTTCATCATCAGCTGCTGGAGTGGGACTGTTTATGTTTCATCATCAGCTGCTGGAGTGGGACTGTTTATGTTTCATCATCAGCTGCTGGAGTGGGACTGTTTGTGTTTCATCATCAGCTGCTGGAGTGGGACTGTTTAGGTTTCATCTGCAGCTGCTGGAGTGGGACTGTTTATGTTTCATCTGCATCTGCTGGAGTGGGACTGTTTATGTTTCATCTGCAGCTGCTGGAGTGGGACTGTTTATGTTTCATTTGCAGCTGCTGGAGTGGGACTGTTTGTGTTTCATCATCAGCTGCTGGAGTGGGACTGTTTATGTTTCATCTGCAGCTGCTGGAGTGAGACTGTTTTGTTACATCATCAGCTGCTGGAGTGGGACAGTTTGTGTTTCATCATCAGCTGCTGGAGTGGGACTGTTCGTGTTTCATCTGCAGCTGCTGGAGTGGGACTGTTTGTGTTTCATCATCAGCTGCTGGAGTGGGACTGTTTATGTTTCATCTGCAGCTGCTGGAGTGGGACTGTTTGTGTTTCATCTTCAGCTGCTGGAGTGGGACTGTTTGTGTTTCATCTGCAGCTGCTGGAGTGGGACTGTTTCATCTGCAGCTGCTGGAGTGGGACTGTTTATGTTTCATCTGCAGCTGCTGGAGTGGGACTGTTTGTGTTTCATCTGCAGCTGCTGGAGTGGGACTGTTTATGTTTCATCTGCAGCTGCTGGAGTGGGACTGTTTGTGTTTCATCATCAGCTGCTGGAGTGGGACTGTTTGTGTTTAACCTGCAGCTGCTGGAGTGGGACTGTTTGTGTTTCATCTGCAGCTGCTGGAGTGGGACTGTTTGTGTTTCATCATCAGCTGCTGGAGTGGGACTGTTTGTGTTTCATCTGCAGCTGCTGGAGTGGGACTGTTTATGTTTCATCTGCAGCTGCTGGAGTGGGACTGTTTGTGTTTCATCTGCAGCTGCTGGAGTGGGACTGTTTATGTTTCATCTGCAGCTGCTGGAGTGGGACTGTTTTGTTACATCATCAGCTGCTGGAGTTGGACTGTTTATGTTACATCTGCACCTGCTGGAGTGGGACTGTTTATGTTTCATCATCAGCTGCTGGAGTGGGACTGTCTATGTTTCATCTGCAGCTGCTGGAGTGGGACTGTTTGTGTTTCATCTGCAGCTGCTGGAGTGGCACTGTTTATGTTTCATCTGCAGCTGCTGGAGTGGGACTGTTTGTGTTTCATCATCAGCTGCTGGAGTGGGACTGTTTATGTTTCATCATCAGCTGCTGGAGTGGGACTGTTTATGTTTCATCTGCAGCTGCTGGAGTGGGACTGTTTGTGTTTCATCATCAGCTGCTGGAGTGGGACTGTTTATGTTTCATCTGCAGCTGCTGGAGTGGGACTGTTTGTGTTTCATCATCAGCTGCTGGAGTGGGACTGTTTGTGTTTCACCTGCAGCTGCTGGAGTGGGACTGTTTGTGTTTCACCTGCAGCTGCTGGAGTGGGACTGTTTGTGTTTCATCTGCAGCTGCTGGAGTGGGACTGTGTGTTTCATCATCAGCTGCTGGAGTGGGACTGTTTATGTTTCATCTGCAGCTGCTGGAGTGGGACTGTTTTTTTTCATCATCAGCTGCTGGAGTGGGTCTGTTTATGTTTCATCATCAGCTGCTGGAGTGGGACTATTTGTGTTTCATCATCAGCTGCTGGAGTGGGACTGTTTTTTTTCATCATCAGCTGCTGGAGTGGGTCTGTTTATGTTTCATCATCAGCTGCTGGAGTGGGACT
This sequence comes from Echiichthys vipera, assembly GCF_963691815.1. Classification (NCBI taxonomy): domain Eukaryota; kingdom Metazoa; phylum Chordata; class Actinopteri; order Perciformes; family Trachinidae; genus Echiichthys; species Echiichthys vipera. Next base: position 193,506 of record NW_028154817.1, on the reverse strand, counting down.
GTTTGTGTTTCATCATCAGCTGCTGGAGTGGGACTGTTTATGTTTCATCTGCAGCTGCTGGAGTGGGACTGTTTGTTTCATCTGCAGCTGCTGGAGTGGGACTGTTTGTGTTTCATCTTCAGCTGCTGGAGTGGGACTGTTTGTGTTTCATCTGCAGCTGCTGGAGTGGGACTGTTTATGTTTCATCATCAGCTGCTGGAGTGGGACTGTTTGTGTTTCATCTGCAGCTGCTGGAGTGGGACTGTTTATGTTCCATCTTCAGCTGCTGGAGTGGGACTGTTTATGTTTCATCTGCAGCTGCTGGAGTGGGACTGTTTGTGTTTCATCATCAGCTGCTGGAGTGGGACTGTTTGTGTTTCATCATCAGCTGCTGGAGTGGGACTGTTTGTGTTTCACCTGCAGCTGCTGGAGTGGGACTGTTTGTGTTTCACCTGCAGCCGCTGGAGTGGGACTGTTTGTGTTTCATCATCAGCTGCTGGAGTGGGACTGTTTATGTTTCATCTGCAGCTGCTGGAGTGGGACTGTTTGTGTTTCATCTTCAGCTGCTGGAGTGGGACTGTTTGTGTTTCATCATCAGCTGCTGGAGTGGGACTGTTTGTGTTTCATCTACAGCTGCTGGAGTGGGACTGTTTATGTTTCATCTGCAGCTGCTGGAGTGGGAGTGTTTGTGTCTCATCATCAGCTGCTGGAGTGGGACTGTTTGTGTTTCATCATCAGCTGCTGGAGTGGGACTTTTTGTGTCTCATCTGCAGCTGCTGGAGTGGGACTGTTTGTGTTTCATCATCAGCTGCTGGAGTGGGACTTTTTATGTTTCATCTGCAGCTGCTGGAGTGGGACTGTTTGTGTTTCATCTGCAGCTGCTGGAGTGGGACTGTTTATGTTTCATCTTCAGCTGCTGGAATGGGACTGTTTGTTTCTTCTGCAGCTGCTGGAGTGGGACTGTTTTGTTACATCATCAGCTGCTGGAGTTGGACTGTTTATGTTTCATCTGCAGCTGCTGGAGTGGGACTGTTTATGTTTCATCATCAGCTGCTGGAGTGGGACTGTTTATGTTTCATCTGCAGCTGCTGGAGTGGGACTGTTTTTGTTTCATCTGCAGCTGCTGGAGTGGGACTGTTTTTGTTTCATCTGCAGCTGCTGGAGTGGGACTGTTTGTGTTTCATCATCAGCTGCTGGAGTGGGACTGTTTGTGTTTCATCATCAGCTGCTGGAGTGGGACTGTTTGTGTTTCACCTGCAGCTGCTGGAGTGGGACTGTTTGTGTTTCACCTGCAGCTGCTGGAGTGGGACTGTTTGTGTTTCACCTGCAGCTGCTGGAGTGGGACTGTTTGTGTTTCACCTGCAGCTGCTGGAGTGGGATTGTGCGCCATGTGCCCGCTGCCTGTGCACCGGGTGCCCGTCGCCAGTGCGCCGGGTGCCCGCCGCCTGTGCGCCGGTCGCCCGCCGCCTGTGCGCCGGGTGCCCGCTGCCTGTGCTCCGGGTGCCCGCTGCCTGTGCGCCGTGTGCCCGCCGCCTGTGCGCCATGTGCCCGCAGCCTGTGCTCCGGGTGCCCGCTGCCTGTGCGCCGGTAGCCGCCTATGCGCCGGGTGCCTGCTGCCTGTGCGCTGGTGCCCGCGGCCTGTTCGCCGGGTGCCCGCCGCCTGTGCGCCGGGTGCCCGCCGCCTGTTCGCCGCTTGCCCGCCGCCTGTGCGCCGGGTGCCAGCCGCCTGTGCGCCGGTGCCCGCGGCCTGTGCGCCGGGTGCCCGCCGCCTGTTCGCCGGGTGCCCGCCGCCTGTGTGCCGGGTGCCAGCCGCCTGTGCGCCGGTGCCCGCTGCCTGTGCTCCGGCTGCCCGCTGCCTATGTTTCATCTGCAGCTGCTGGAGTGGGACTGTTTATGTTTCATCTGCAGCTGCTGGAGTGGGACTGTTAATGTTTCATCTGCAGCTGCTGGAGTGGGACTGATTGTGTTTCATCTGCAGCTGCTGGAGTGGGACTGTTTATGTTTCATCTGCAGCTGCTAGAGTGGGACTGTTTATGTCTCATCTGCAGCTGCTGGAGTGGGACTGTTTGTGTTTCATCTGCAGCTGCTGGAGTGGGACTGTTTATGTTTCATTTGCAGCTGCTGGAGTGGGACTGTTTGTGTTTCATCATCAGCTGCTGGAGTGGGACTGTTTGTGTTTCATCATCAGCTGCTGGAGTGGGACAGTTTGTGTTTCATCATCAGCTGCTGGAGTGGGACTGTTTGTGTTTCATCATCAGCTGCTGGAGTGGGACTGTTTGTGTTTCACCTGCAGCTGCTGGAGTGGGACTGTTTGTGTTTCACCTGCAGCTGCTGGAGTGGGACTGTTTGTGTTTCATCTGCAGCTGCTGGAGTGGGACTGTGTGTTTCATCATCAGCTGCTGGAGTGGGACTGTTTATGTTTCATCTGCAGCTGCTGGAGTGGGACTGTTTTTTTTCATCATCAGCTGCTGGAGTGGGTCTGTTTATGTTTCATCATCAGCTGCTGGAGTGGGACTATTTGTGTTTCATCATCAGCTGCTGGAGTGGGACTGTTTTTTTTCATCATCAGCTGCTGGAGTGGGTCTGTTTATGTTTCATCTGCAGCTGCTGGAGTGGGACTGTTTTTGTTTCATCTGCAGCTGCTGGAGTGGGACTGTTTGTGTTTCATCATCAGCTGCTGGAGTGGGACTGTTTGTGTTTCATCATCAGCTGCTGGAGTGGGACTGTTTATGCTTCATCTACAGCTGCTGGAGTGGGACTGTTTGTGTCTCATCTGCAGCTGCTGGAGTGGGACTGTTAGTGTCTCATCTACAGCTGCTGGAGTGGGACTGTTTGTGTTTCATCTGCAGCTGCTGGAGTGGGACTGTTTATGCTTCATCTACAGCTGCTGGAGTGGGACTGTTTGTGTTTCATCTGCAGCTGCTGGAGTGGGACTGTTTATGTTTCATCATCAGCTGCTGGAGTGGGACTATTTATGTTTCATCATCAGCTGCTGGAGTGGGACTGTTTGTCTTTCATCATCAGCTGCTGGAGTGGGAATGTTTATGTTTCATCTGCAGTTGCTGGAGTGGGACTGTTTATGTCTCATCTGCAGCTGCTGGAGTGGGACTGTTTGTGTTTCATCTGCAGCTGCTGGAGTGGGACTGTTTGTGTTTCATCATCAGCTGCTGGAGTGGGACTGTTTGTGTTTCATCATCAGCTGCTGGAGTGGGACTGTTTGTGTTTCATCTGCAGCTGCTGGAGTGGGACTGTTTTGTTACATCATCAGCTGCTGGAGTTGGACTGTTTATGTTTCATCTGCAGCTGCTGGAGTGGGACTGTTTATGTTACATCTGCACCTGCTGGAGTGGGACTGTTTATGTTTCATCTGCAGCTGCTGGAGTGGGACTGTTTGTGTTTCATCATCAGCTGCTGGAGTGGGACTGTTTGTGTTTCATCTGCAGCTGCTGGAGTGGGACTGTTTATGTTTCATCATCAGCTGCTGGAGTGGGACTATTTATGTTTCATCATCAGCTGCTGGAGTGGGACTGTTTGTCTTTCATCATCAGCTGCTGGAGTGGGAATGTTTATGTTTCATCTGCAGTTGCTGGAGTGGGACTGTTTATGTCTCATCTGCAGCTGCTGGAGTGGGACTGTTTGTGTTTCATCATCAGCTGCTGGAGTGGGACTGTTTGTGTTTCATCATCAGCTGCTGGAGTGGGACTGTTTGTGTTTCATCATCAGCTGCTGGAGTGGGACTGTTTGTGTTTCACCTGCAGCTGCTGGAGTGGGACTGTGCGCCATGTGCCCGCTGCCTGTGCACCGGGTGCCCGCCGCCTGTGCGCCGGGTGCCCGCCGCCTGTGCGCCGGTCGCCCGCTGCCTGTGCGCCAGGTGCCCGCCGCCTGTGCGCCGGTCGCCCGCTGCCTGTGCGCCATGTGCCAGCCGCCTGTGCGCCGGGTTCCCGCTGCCTGTGCTCCGGGTGCCCGCTGCCTGTGCGCCGTGTGCACGCCGCCTGTGCGCCGTGTGCCCGCCGCCTGTGCGCCATGTGCCCGCAGCCTGTGCTCCGGGTGCCCGCTGCCTGTGCGCTGGTGCCCGCGGCCTGTTCGCCGGGTGCCCGCCGCCTGTGCGCCGGGTGCCCGCCGCCTGTTCGCCGGGTGCCCGCCGACTGTGCGCAAGGTGCCCGCCGCCTGTTCGCCGGGTGCCCGCCGCCTGTGCACCGGGTGCCAGCCGCCTGTGCGCCGGTGCCCGCGGCCTGTGCGCCGGGTGCCCGCCGCCTGTTCGCCGGGTGCCCGCTGCCTATGTTTCATCTGCAGCTGCTGGAGTGGGACTGTTTGTGTTTCATCTGCAGCTGCTGGAGTGGGACTGTTTCATCTGCAGCTGCTGGAGTGGGACTGTTTATGTTTCATCTGCAGCTGCTGGAGTGGGACTGTTTGTTTCATCTGCAGCTGCTGGAGTGGGACTGTTTATGTTTCATCTGCAGCTGCTGGAGTGGGACTGTTTGTGTTTCATCATCAGCTGCTGGAGTGGGACTGTTTGTGTTTAACCTGCAGCTGCTGGAGTGGGACTGTTTGTGTTTCATCTGCAGCTGCTGGAGTGGGACTGTTTGTGTTTCATCATCAGCTGCTGGAGTGGGACTGTTTGTGTTTCATCTGCAGCTGCTGGAGTGGGACTGTTTATGTTTCATCTGCAGCTGCTGGAGTGGGACTGTTTATGTTTCATCTGCAGCTGCTGGAGTGGGACTGTTTGTGTTTCATCATCAGCTGCTGGAGTGGGACTGTTTATGTTTCATCATCAGCTGCTGGAGTGGGACTGTTTATGTTTCATCTGCAGCTGCTGGAGTGGGACTGTTTGTGTTTCATCATCAGCTGCTGGAGTGGGACTGTTTGTGTTTCATCTGCAGCTGCTGGAGTGGGACTGTTTGTGTTTCATCATCAGCTGCTGGAGTGGGACTGTTTGTGTTTCACCTGCAGCTGCTGGAGTGGGACTGTTTGTGTTTCACCTGCAGCTGCTGGAGTGGGACTGTTTGTGTTTCATCTGCAGCTGCTGGAGTGGGACTGTGTGTTTCATCATCAGCTGCTGGAGTGGGACTGTTTATGTTTCATCTGCAGCTGCTGGAGTGGGACTGTTTTTTTTCATCATCAGCTGCTGGAGTGGGTCTGTTTATGTTTCATCATCAGCTGCTGGAGTGGGACTATTTGTGTTTCATCATCAGCTGCTGGAGTGGGACTGTTTTTTTTCATCATCAGCTGCTGGAGTGGGTCTGTTTATGTTTCATCATCAGCTGCTGGAGTGGGACTGTTTGTGTTTCATCATCAGCTGCTGGAGTGGGACTGTTTATGTTTCATCTGCAGCTGCTGGAGTGGGACTGTTTGTTTCATCTGCAGCTGCTGGAGTGGGACTGTTTGTGTTTCATCTTCAGCTGCTGGAGTGGGACTGTTTGTGTTTCATCTGCAGCTGCTGGAGTGGGACTGTTTATGTTTCATCATCAGCTGCTGGAGTGGGACTGTTTGTGTTTCATCTGCAGCTGCTGGAGTGGGACTGTTTATGTTCCATCTTCAGCTGCTGGAGTGGGACTGTTTATGTTTCATCTGCAGCTGCTGGAGTGGGACTGTTTGTGTTTCATCATCAGCTGCTGGAGTGGGACTGTTTGTGTTTCATCATCAGCTGCTGGAGTGGGACTGTTTGTGTTTCACCTGCAGCTGCTGGAGTGGGACTGTTTGTGTTTCACCTGCAGCCGCTGGAGTGGGACTGTTTGTGTTTCATCATCAGCTGCTGGAGTGGGACTGTTTATGTTTCATCTGCAGCTGCTGGAGTGGGACTGTTTGTGTTTCATCTTCAGCTGCTGGAGTGGGACTGTTTGTGTTTCATCATCAGCTGCTGGAGTGGGACTGTTTGTGTTTCATCTACAGCTGCTGGAGTGGGACTGTTTATGTTTCATCTGCAGCTGCTGGAGTGGGAGTGTTTGTGTCTCATCATCAGCTGCTGGAGTGGGACTGTTTGTGTTTCATCATCAGCTGCTGGAGTGGGACTTTTTGTGTCTCATCTGCAGCTGCTGGAGTGGGACTGTTTGTGTTTCATCATCAGCTGCTGGAGTGGGACTTTTTATGTTTCATCTGCAGCTGCTGGAGTGGGACTGTTTGTGTTTCATCTGCAGCTGCTGGAGTGGGACTGTTTATGTTTCATCTTCAGCTGCTGGAATGGGACTGTTTGTTTCTTCTGCAGCTGCTGGAGTGGGACTGTTTTGTTACATCATCAGCTGCTGGAGTTGGACTGTTTATGTTTCATCTGCAGCTGCTGGAGTGGGACTGTTTATGTTTCATCATCAGCTGCTGGAGTGGGACTGTTTATGTTTCATCTGCAGCTGCTGGAGTGGGACTGTTTTTGTTTCATCTGCAGCTGCTGGAGTGGGACTGTTTTTGTTTCATCTGCAGCTGCTGGAGTGGGACTGTTTGTGTTTCATCATCAGCTGCTGGAGTGGGACTGTTTGTGTTTCATCATCAGCTGCTGGAGTGGGACTGTTTGTGTTTCACCTGCAGCTGCTGGAGTGGGACTGTTTGTGTTTCACCTGCAGCTGCTGGAGTGGGACTGTTTGTGTTTCACCTGCAGCTGCTGGAGTGGGACTGTTTGTGTTTCACCTGCAGCTGCTGGAGTGGGATTGTGCGCCATGTGCCCGATGCCTGTGCACCGGGTGCCCGTCGCCAGTGCGCCGGGTGCCCGCCGCCTGTGCGCCGGTCGCCCGCCGCCTGTGCGCCGGGTGCCCGCTGCCTGTGCTCCGGGTGCCCGCTGCCTGTGCGCCGTGTGCCCGCCGCCTGTGCGCCGGGTGCCCGCAGCCTGTGCGCCGTGTGCCCGCAGCCTGTGCTCCGGGTGCCCGCTGCCTGTGCGCCGTGTGCCCGCAGCCTGTGCTCCGGGTGCCCGCTGCCTGTGCGCCGGTAGCCGCCTATGCGCCGGGTGCCTGCTGCCTGTGCGCTGGTGCCCGCGGCCTGTTCGCCGGGTGCCCGCCGCCTGTGCGCCGGGTGCCCGCCGCCTGTTCGCCGCTTGCCCGCCGCCTGTGCGCCGGGTGCCAGCCGCCTGTGCGCCGGTGCCCGCGGCCTGTGCGCCGGGTGCCCGCCGCCTGTTCGCCGGGTGCCCGCCGCCTGTGTGCCGGTGCCCGCTGCCTGTGCTCCGGCTGCCCGCTGCCTATGTTTCATCTGCAGCTGCTGGAGTGGGACTGTTTATGTTTCATCTGCAGCTGCTGGAGTGGGACTGTTAATGTTTCATCTGCAGCTGCTGGAGTGGGACTGATTGTGTTTCATCTGCAGCTGCTGGAGTGGGACTGTTTATGTTTCATCTGCAGCTGCTGGAGTGGGACTGTTAATGTTTCATCTGCAGCTGCTGGAGTGGGACTGATTGTGTTTCATCTGCAGCTGCTGGAGTGGGACTGTTTATGTTTCATCTGCAGCTGCTGGAGTGGGACTGTTTATGTCTCATCTGCAGCTGCTGGAGTGGGACTGTTTGTGTTTCATCTGCAGCTGCTGGAGTGGGACTGTTTATGTTTCATTTGCAGCTGCTGGAGTGGGACTGTTTGTGTTTCATCATCAGCTGCTGGAGTGGGACTGTTTGTGTTTCATCATCAGCTGCTGGAGTGGGACAGTTTGTGTTTCATCATCAGCTGCTGGAGTGGGACTGTTTGTGTTTCATCATCAGCTGCTGGAGTGGGACTGTTTGTGTTTCACCTGCAGCTGCTGGAGTGGGACTGTTTGTGTTTCACCTGCAGCTGCTGGAGTGGGACTGTTTGTGTTTCATCTGCAGCTGCTGGAGTGGGACTGTGTGTTTCATCATCAGCTGCTGGAGTGGGACTGTTTATGTTTCATCTGCAGCTGCTGGAGTGGGACTGTTTTTTTTCATCATCAGCTGCTGGAGTGGGTCTGTTTATGTTTCATCATCAGCTGCTGGAGTGGGACTATTTGTGTTTCATCATCAGCTGCTGGAGTGGGACTGTTTTTTTTCATCATCAGCTGCTGGAGTGGGTCTGTTTATGTTTCATCTGCAGCTGCTGGAGTGGGACTGTTTTTGTTTCATCTGCAGCTGCTGGAGTGGGACTGTTTGTGTTTCATCATCAGCTGCTGGAGTGGGACTGTTTGTGTTTCATCATCAGCTGCTGGAGTGGGACTGTTTATGCTTCATCTACAGCTGCTGGAGTGGGACTGTTTGTGTCTCATCTGCAGCTGCTGGAGTGGGACTGTTTGTGTCTCATCTACAGCTGCTGGAGTGGGACTGTTTGTGTTTCATCTGCAGCTGCTGGAGTGGGACTGTTTATGCTTCATCTACAGCTGCTGGAGTGGGACTGTTTGTGTTTCATCTGCAGCTGCTGGAGTGGGACTGTTTATGTTTCATCATCAGCTGCTGGAGTGGGACTATTTATGTTTCATCATCAGCTGCTGGAGTGGGACTGTTTGTCTTTCATCATCAGCTGCTGGAGTGGGAATGTTTATGTTTCATCTGCAGTTGCTGGAGTGGGACTGTTTATGTCTCATCTGCAGCTGCTGGAGTGGGACTGTTTGTGTTTCATCTGCAGCTGCTGGAGTGGGACTGTTTGTGTTTCATCATCAGCTGCTGGAGTGGGACTGTTTGTGTTTCATCATCAGCTGCTGGAGTGGGACTGTTTGTGTTTCATCTGCAGCTGCTGGAGTGGGACTGTTTTGTTACATCATCAGCTGCTGGAGTTGGACTGTTTATGTTTCATCTGCAGCTGCTGGAGTGGGACTGTTTATGTTACATCTGCACCTGCTGGAGTGGGACTGTTTATGTTTCATCTGCAGCTGCTGGAGTGGGACTGTTTGTGTTTCATCATCAGCTGCTGGAGTGGGACTGTTTGTGTTTCATCTGCAGCTGCTGGAGTGGGACTGTTTATGTTTCATCATCAGCTGCTGGAGTGGGACTATTTATGTTTCATCATCAGCTGCTGGAGTGGGACTGTTTGTCTTTCATCATCAGCTGCTGGAGTGGGAATGTTTATGTTTCATCTGCAGTTGCTGGAGTGGGACTGTTTATGTCTCATCTGCAGCTGCTGGAGTGGGACTGTTTGTGTTTCATCATCAGCTGCTGGAGTGGGACTGTTTGTGTTTCATCATCAGCTGCTGGAGTGGGACTGTTTGTGTTTCATCATCAGCTGCTGGAGTGGGACTGTTTGTGATTCACCTGCAGCTGCTGGAGTGGGACTGTTTGTGTTTCACCTGCAGCTGCTGGAGTGGGACTGTGCGCCATGTGCCCGCTGCCTGTGCACCGGGTGCCCGCCGCCTGTGCGCCGGGTGCCCGCCGCCTGTGCGCCGGTCGCCCGCTGCCTGTGCGCCAGGTGCCCGCCGCCTGTGCGCCGGTCGCCCGCTGCCTGTGCGCCATGTGCCAGCCGCCTGTGCGCCGGGTTCCCGCTGCCTGTGCTCCGGGTGCCCGCTGCCTGTGCGCCGTGTGCACGCCGCCTGTGCGCCGTGTGCCCGCCGCCTGTGCGCCATGTGCCCGCAGCCTGTGCTCCGGGTGCCCGCTGCCTGTGCGCTGGTGCCCGCGGCCTGTTCGCCGGGTGCCCGCCGCCTGTGCGCCGGGTGCCCGCCGCCTGTTCGCCGGGTGCCCGCCGACTGTGCGCAAGGTGCCCGCCGCCTGTTCGCCGGGTGCCCGCCGCCTGTGCACCGGGTGCCAGCCGCCTGTGCGCCGGTGCCCGCGGCCTGTGCGCCGGGTGCCCGCCGCCTGTTCGCCGGGTGCCCGCTGCCTATGTTTCATCTGCAGCTGCTGGAGTGGGACTGTTTGTGTTTCATCTGCAGCTGCTGGAGTGGGACTGTTTCATCTGCAGCTGCTGGAGTGGGACTGTTTATGTTTCATCTGCAGCTGCTGGAGTGGGACTGTTTGTTTCATCTGCAGCTGCTGGAGTGGGACTGTTTATGTTTCATCTGCAGCTGCTGGAGTGGGACTGTTTGTGTTTCATCATCAGCTGCTGGAGTGGGACTGTTTGTGTTTAACCTGCAGCTGCTGGAGTGGGACTGTTTGTGTTTCATCTGCAGCTGCTGGAGTGGGACTGTTTGTGTTTAACCTGCAGCTGCTGGAGTGGGACTGTTTGTGTTTCATCTGCAGCTGCTGGAGTGGGACTGTTTGTGTTTAACCTGCAGCTGCTGGAGTGGGACTGTTTGTGTTTCATCTGCAGCTGCTGGAGTGGGACTGTTTGTGTTTCATCTGCAGCTGCTGGAGTGGGACTGTTTATGTTTCATTTGCAGCTGCTGGAGTGGGACTGTTTTGTTACATCATCAGCTGCTGGAGTTGGACTGTTTGTGTTTCATCATCAGCTGCTGGAGTGGGACTGTTTGTGTTTCATCATCAGCTGCTGGAGTGGGACTGTTTGTGTTTCACCTGCAGCTGCTGGAGTGGGACTGTTTGTGTTTCACCTGCAGCTGCTGGAGTGGGACTGTGCGCCGGGTGCCAGCCGCCTGTGCGCCGGGTGCCCGCTGCCTGTGCTCCGGGTGCCCGCTGCCTGTGCGCCGTGTGCCCGCCGCCTGTGCGCCATGTGCCCGCAGCCTGTGCTCCGGGTGCCCGCCGCCTGTGCGCTGGTGCCCGCGGCCTGTTCGCCGGGTGCCCGCCGCCTGTGCGCCGGGTGCCCGCGGCCTGTTCGCCGGGTGCCCGCCGCCTGTGCGCCGGGTGCCCGCCGCCTGTGCGCCGGTGCCCGCGGCCTGTGCTCCGGCTGCCCGCTGCCTATGTTTCATCTGCAGCTGCTGGAGTGGGACTGTTTATGTTTCATCTGCAGCTGCTGGAGTGGGACTGTTAATGTTTCATCTGCAGCTGCTGAAGTGGGACTGATTGTGTTTCATCTGCAGCTGCTGGAGTGGGACTGTTTATGTTTCATCATCAGCTGCTGGAGTGGGACTGTTTATGTTTCATCATCAGCTGCTGGAGTGGGACTGTTTGTGTTTCATCATCAGCTGCTGGAGTGGGACTGTTTGTGTTTCACCTGCAGCTGCTGGAGTGGGACTGTTTGTGTTTCATCTGCAGCTGCTGGAGTGGGACTGTTTGTGTTTCATCATCAGCTGCTGGAGTGGGACTGTTTATGTTTCATCATCAGCTGCTGGAGTGGGACTGTTTATGTTTCATCTGCAGCTGCTGGAGTGGGACTGTTTGTGTTTCATCATCAGCTGCTGGAGTGGGACTGTTTATGTTTCATCTGCAGCTGCTGGAGTGGGACTGTTTGTGTTTCATCATCAGCTGCTGGAGTGGGACTGTTTGTGTTTCATCTGCAGCTGCTGGAGTGGGACTGTTTGTGTTTCATCTGCAGCTGCTTGAGTGGGACTGTTTGTGTCTCATCTGCAGCTGCTGGAGTGGGACTGTTTGTGTTTCATCTGCAGCTGCTGGAGTGGGACTGTTTATGTTTCATCTGCAGCTGCTTGAGTGGGACTGTTTATGTTTCATCTGCAGCTGCTGGAGTGGGACTGTTTGTGTTTCATCATCAGCTGCTGGAGTGGGACTGTTTGTGTTTCATCTGCAGCTGCTGGAGTTGGACTGTTTGTGTTTCATCTGCAGCTGCTGGAGTGGGACTGTTTGTGTTTCATCATCAGCTGCTGGAGTGGGACTGTTTATGTTTCATCTGCAGCTGCTGGAGTGGGACTGTTTATGTCTCATCTGCAGCTGCTGGAGTGGGACTGTTTGTGTTTCATCTGCAGCTGCTGGAGTGGGACTGTTTGTGTTTCATTTGCAGCTGCTGGAGTGGGACTGTTTGTGTTTCATCATCAGCTGCTGGAGTGGGACTGTTTGTGTTTCATCATCAGCTGCTGGAGTGGGACAGTTTGTGTTTCATCATCAGCTGCTGGAGTGGGACTGTTTATGTTTCATCTGCAGCTGCTGGAGTGGGACTGTTCGTGTTTCATCATCAGCTGCTGGAGTGGGACTGTTTATGTTTCATCTGCAGCTGCTGGAGTGGGACTGTTTATGTTTCATCTGCAGCTGCTGGAGTGGGACTGTTTGTGTTTCATCATCAGCTGCTGGAGTGGGACTATTTATGTTTCATCATCAGCTGCTGGAGTGGGACTGTTTGTGTTTCATCATCAGCTGCTGGAGTGGGACGGTTTGTGTTTCATCATCAGCTGCTGGAGTGGGACTGTTTATGTTTCATCTGCAGCTGCTGGAGTGGGACTGTTTGTGTCTCATCATCAGCTGCTGGAGTGGGACTGTTTGTGTTTCATCATCAGCTGCTGGAGTGGGACTGTTTATGTTTCATCTGCAGCTGCTGGAGTGGGACTGTTTGTGTCTCATCATCAGCTGCTGGAGTTGGACTGTTTGTGTTTCATCTTCAGCTGCTGGAGTGGGACTGTTTGTGTTTAATCTGCAGCTGCTGGAGTGGGACTGTTTGTGTTTCATCTGCAGCTGCTGGAGTGGGACTGTTTGTGTTTTATCATCAGCTGCTGGAGTGGGACTGTTTATGATTCATCATCAGCTGCTGGAGTGGGACTGCTTGTGTTTCATCATCAGCTGCTGGAGTGGGACTGTTTATGTTTCATCATCAGCTGCTGGAGTGGGACTGTTTATGTTTCATCATCAGCTGCTGGAGTGGGACTGTTTGTGTTTCATCATCAGCTGCTGGAGTGGGACTGTTTAGGTTTCATCTGCAGCTGCTGGAGTGGGACTGTTTATGTTTCATCTGCATCTGCTGGAGTGGGACTGTTTATGTTTCACCTGCAGCTGCTGGAGTGGGACTGTTTATGTTTCATTTGCAGCTGCTGGAGTGGGACTGTTTGTGTTTCATCATCAGCTGCTGGAGTGGGACTGTTTATGTTTCATCTGCAGCTGCTGGAGTGAGACTGTTTTGTTACATCATCAGCTGCTGGAGTGGGACAGTTTGTGTTTCATCATCAGCTGCTGGAGTGGGACTGTTTGTGTTTCATCATCAGCTGCTGGAGTGGGACTGTTTATGTTTCATCTGCAGCTGCTGGAGTGGGACTGTTTGTGTCTCATCATCAGCTGCTGGAGTTGGACTGTTTGTGTTTCATCTTCAGCTGCTGGAGTGGGACTGTTTGTGTTTAATCTGCAGCTGCTGGAGTGGGACTGTTTGTGTTTCATCTGCAGCTGCTGGAGTGGGACTGTTTGTGTTTTATCATCAGCTGCTGGAGTGGGACTGTTTATGATTCATCATCAGCTGCTGGAGTGGGACTGCTTGTGTTTCATCATCAGCTGCTGGAGTGGGACTGTTTATGTTTCATCATCAGCTGCTGGAGTGGGACTGTTTATGTTTCATCATCAGCTGCTGGAGTGGGACTGTTTGTGTTTCATCATCAGCTGCTGGAGTGGGACTGTTTAGGTTTCATCTGCAGCTGCTGGAGTGGGACTGTTTATGTTTCATCTGCATCTGCTGGAGTGGGACTGTTTATGTTTCATCAGCAGCTGCTGGAGTGGGACTGTTTATGTTTCATTTGCAGCTGCTGGAGTGGGACTGTTTGTGTTTCATCATCAGCTGCTGGAGTGGGACTGTTTATGTTTCATCTGCAGCTGCTGGATTGAGACTGTTTTGTTACATCATCAGCTGCTGGAGTGGGACAGTTTGTGTTTCATCATCAGCTGCTGGAGTGGGACTGTTCATGTTTCATCTGCAGCTGCTGGAGTGGGACTGTTTGTGTTTCATCTTCAGCTGCTGGAGTGGGACTGTTTTTTTTCATCATCAGCTGCTGGAGTGGGTCTGTTTATGTTTCATCATCAGCTGCTGGAGTGGGACTGTTTGTGTTTCATCATCAGCTGCTGGAGTGGGACTGTTTATGTTTCATCTGCAGCTGCTGGAGTGGGACTGTTTGTTTCATCTGCAGCTGCTGGAGTGGGACTGTTTGTGTTTCATCTTCAGCTGCTGGAGTGGGACTGTTTGTGTTTCATCTTCAGCTGCTGGAGTGGGACTGTTTGTGTTTCATCTGCAGCTGCTGGAGTGGGACTGTTTATGTTTCATCATCAGCTGCTGGAGTGGGACTGTTTGTGTTTCATCTGCAGCTGCTGGAGTGGGACTGTTTAGGTTCCATCTTCAGCTGCTGGAGTGGGACTGTTTATGTTTCATCTGCAGCTGCTGGAGTGGGACTGTTTGTGTTTCATCTTCAGCTGCTGGAGTGGGACTGTTTGTGTTTCATCATCAGCTGCTGGAGTGGGACTGTTTGTGTTTCATCTACAGCTGCTGGAGTGGGACTGTTTATGTTTCATCTGCAGCTGCTGGAGTGGGAGTGTTTGTGTCTCATCATCAGCTGCTGGAGTGGGACTGTTTGTGTTTCATCATCAGCTGCTGGAGTGGGACTTTTTGTGTCTCATCTGCAGCTGCTGGAGTGGGACTGTTTGTGTTTCATCATCAGCTGCTGGAGTGGGACTTTTTATGTTTCATCTGCAGCTGCTGGAGTGGGACTGTTTGTGTTTCATCTGCAGCTGCTGGAGTGGGACTGTTTATGTTTCATCTTCAGCTGCTGGAGTGGGACTGTATGTTTCTTCTGCAGCTGCTGGAGTGGGACTGTTTTGTTACATCATCAGCTGCTGGAGTTGGACTGTTTATGTTTCATCTGCAGCTGCTGGAGTGGGACTGTTTATGTTTCATCATCAGCTGCTGGAGTGGGACTGTTTATGTTTCATCTGCAGCTGCTGGAGTGGGACTGTTTATGTTTCATCATCAGCTGCTGGAGTGGGACTGTTTATGTTCATCTGCAGCTGCTGGAGTGGGACTGTTTGTGTTTCATCATCAGCTGCTGGAGTGGGACTGTTTGTGTTTCATCTGCAGCTGCTGGAGTGGGACTGTTTATGTTTCATCATCAGCTGCTGGAGTGGGACTGTTTATGTTTCATCTGCAGCTGCTGGGGTGGGACTGTTTGTCTTTCATCTGCAGCTGCTGGAGTGGGAATGTTTGTGTTTCATCTGCAGTTGCTGGAGTGGGACTGTTTATGTTTCATCTGCAGCTGCTGGAGTGGGACTGTTTTTGTTTCATCTGCAGCTGCTGGAGTGGGACTATTTGTGTTTCATCATCAGCTGCTGGAGTGGGACTGTTTGTGTTTCATCATCAGCTGCTGGAGTGGGACTGTTTATGTTTCATCTGCAGCTGCTGGAGTGGGACTGTTTTTGTTTCATCTGCAGCTGCTGGAGTGGGACTATTTGTGTTTCATCATCAGCTGCTGGAGTGGGACTGTTTGTGTTTCATCATCAGCTGCTGGAGTGGGACTGTTTGTGTTTCACCTGCAGCTGCTGGAGTGGGACTGTTTGTGTTTCACCTGCAGCTGCTGGAGTGGGACTGTTTGTGTTTCATCTGCAGCTGCTGGAGTGGGACTGTTTGTGTTTCATCATCAGCTGCTGGAGTGGGACTGTTTATGTTTCATCTGCAGCTGCTGGAGTGGGACTGTTTGTGTTTCATCTTCAGCTGCTGGAGTGGGACTGTTTTTTTTCATCATCAGCTGCTGGAGTGGGTCTGTTTATGTTTCATCATCAGCTGCTGGAGTGGGACTGTTTGTGTTTCATCATCAGCTGCTGGAGTGGGACTGTTTATGTTTCATCTGCAGCTGCTGGAGTGGGACTGTTTGTTTCATCTGCAGCTGCTGGAGTGGGACTGTTTGTGTTTCATCTTCAGCTGCTGGAGTGGGACTGTTTGTGTTTCATCTTCAGCTGCTGGAGTGGGACTGTTTGTGTTTCATCTGCAGCTGCTGGAGTGGGACTGTTTATGTTTCATCATCAGCTGCTGGAGTGGGACTGTTTGTGTTTCATCTGCAGCTGCTGGAGTGGGACTGTTTATGTTCCATCTTCAGCTGCTGGAGTGGGACTGTTTATGTTTCATCTGCAGCTGCTGGAGTGGGACTGTTTGTGTTTCATCTTCAGCTGCTGGAGTGGGACTGTTTGTGTTTCATCATCAGCTGCTGGAGTGGGACTGTTTGTGTTTCATCTACAGCTGCTGGAGTGGGACTGTTTATGTTTCATCTGCAGCTGCTGGAGTGGGAGTGTTTGTGTCTCATCATCAGCTGCTGGAGTGGGACTGTTTGTGTTTCATCATCAGCTGCTGGAGTGGGACTTTTTGTGTCTCATCTGCAGCTGCTGGAGTGGGACTGTTTGTGTTTCATCATCAGCTGCTGGAGTGGGACTTTTTATGTTTCATCTGCAGCTGCTGGAGTGGGACTGTTTGTGTTTCATCTGCAGCTGCTGGAGTGGGACTGTTTATGTTTCATCTTCAGCTGCTGGAGTGGGACTGTATGTTTCTTCTGCAGCTGCTGGAGTGGGACTGTTTTGTTACATCATCAGCTGCTGGAGTTGGACTGTTTATGTTTCATCTGCAGCTGCTGGAGTGGGACTGTTTATGTTTCATCATCAGCTGCTGGAGTGGGACTGTTTATGTTTCATCTGCAGCTGCTGGAGTGGGACTGTTTATGTTTCATCATCAGCTGCTGGAGTGGGACTGTTTATGTTTCATCTGCAGCTGCTGGAGTGGGACTGTTTGTGTTTCATCATCAGCTGCTGGAGTGGGACTGTTTATGTTTCATCTGCAGCTGCTGGGGTGGGACTGTTTGTCTTTCATCTGCAGCTGCTGGAGTGGGAATGTTTGTGTTTCATCTGCAGTTGCTGGAGTGGGACTGTTTATGTTTCATCTGCAGCTGCTGGAGTGGGACTGTTTTTGTTTCATCTGCAGCTGCTGGAGTGGGACTATTTGTGTTTCATCATCAGCTGCTGGAGTGGGACTGTTTGTGTTTCATCATAAGCTGCTGGAGTGGGACTGTTTATGTTTCATCTGCAGCTGCTGGAGTGGGACTGTTTTTGTTTCATCTGCAGCTGCTGGAGTGGGACTATTTGTGTTTCATCATCAGCTGCTGGAGTGGGACTGTTTGTGTTTCATCATCAGCTGCTGGAGTGGGACTGTTTGTGTTTCACCTGCAGCTGCTGGAGTGGGACTGTTTGTGTTTCACCTGCAGCTGCTGGAGTGGGACTGTGCGCCATGTGCCCGCTGCCAGTGCGCCGGGTGCCCGCCGCCCGTGCGCCGGGTGCCCGCTGCCTATGTTTCATCTGCAGCTGCTGGAGTGGGACTGTTTATGTTTCATCTGCAGCTGCTGGAGTGGGACTGTTAATGTTTCATCTGCAGCTGCTGGAGTGGGACTGATTGTGTTTCATCTGCAGCTGCTGGAGTGGGACTGTTTATGTTTCATCATCAGCTGCTGGAGTGGGACTGTTTATGTTTCATCATCAGCTGCTGGAGTGGGACTGTTTGTGTTTCATCATCAGCTGCTGGAGTGGGACTGTTTGTGTTTCACCTGCAGCTGCTGGAGTGGGACTGTTTGTGTTTCATCTGCAGCTGCTGGAGTGGGACTGTTTGTGTTTCATCATCAGCTGCTGGAGTGGGACTGTTTATGTTTCATCTGCAGCTGCTGGAGTGGGACTGTTTCATCTGCAGCTGCTGGAGTGGGACTGTTTGTGTTTCATCTGCAGCTGCTGGAGTGGGACTGTTTCATCGGCAGCTGCTGGAGTGGGACTGTTTATGTTTCATCTGCAACTGCTGGAGTGGGACTGTTTGTGTTTCATCATCAGCTGCTGGAGTGGGACTGTTTGTGTTTAACCTGCAGCTGCTGGAGTGGGACTGTTTGTGTTTCATCTGCAGCTGCTGGAGTGGGACTGTTTGTGTTTAACCTGCAGCTGCTGGAGTGGGACTGTTTGTGTTTCATCTGCAGCTGCTGGAGTGGGACTGTTTGTGTTTCATCATCAGCTGCTGGAGTGGGACTGTTTGTGTTTCATCTGCAGCTGCTGGAGTGGGACTGTTTGTGTTTCATCTGCAGCTGCTGGAGTGGCACTGTTTATGTTTCATCTGCAGCTGCTGGAGTGGGACTGTTTGTGTTTCATCTGCAGCTGCTGGAGTGGGACTGTTTGTGTTTCATCTGCAGCTGCTGGAGTGGGACTGTTTGTGTTTCATCTGCAGCTGCTGGAGTGGGACTGTTTTGTTACATCATCAGCTGCTGGAGTTGGACTGTTTGTGTTTCATCATCAGCTGCTGGAGTGGGACTGTTTGTGTTTCATCATCAGCTGCTGGAGTGGGACTGTTTGTGTTTCATCTGCAGCTGCTGGAGTGGGACTGTTTATGTTACATCTGCACCTGCTGGAGTGGGACTGTTTATGTTTCATCATCAGCTGCTGGAGTGGGACTGTTTATGTTTCATCTGCAGCTGCTGGAGTGGGACTGTTTGTGTTTCATCATCAGCTGCTGGAGTGGGACTGTTTATGTTTCATCTGCTGCTGCTGGAGTGGGACTGTTTGTGTTTCATCTTCAGCTGCTGGAGTGGGACTGTTTGTGTTTCATCTGCAGCTGCTGGAGTGGGACTGTTTATGTTTCATCATCAGCTGCTGGAGTGGGACTGTTTGTGTTTCATCTGCAGCTGCTGGAGTGGGACTGTTTATGTTCCATCTTCAGCTGCTGGAGTGGGACTGTTTATGTTTCATCTGCAGCTGCTGGAGTGGGACTGTTTGTGTTTCATCATCAGCTGCTGGAGTGGGACTGTTTGTGTTTCATCATCAGCTGCTGGAGTGGGACTGTTTGTGTTTCACCTGCAGCTGCTGGAGTGGGACTGTTTATGTTTCATCTGCAGCTGCTGGAGTAGGACTGTTTTTTTTCATCATCAGCTGCTGGAGTGGGTCTGTTTATGTTTCATCATCAGCTGCTGGAGTGGGACTGTTTGTGTTTCATCATCAGCTGCTGGAGTGGGACTGTTTATGTTTCATCTGCAGCTGCTGGAGTGGGACTGTTTGTGTTTCATCTGCAGCTGCTGGAGTGGGACTGTGTGTTTCATCATCAGCTGCTGGAGTGGGACTGTTTATGTTTCATCTGCAGCTGCTGGAGTGGGACTGTTTATGTTTCATCATCAGCTGCTGGAGTGGGTCTGTTTATGTTTCATCATCAGCTGCTGGAGTGGGACTGTTTGTGTTTCATCATCAGCTGCTGGAGTGGGACTGTTTATGTTTCATCTGCAGCTGCTGGAGTGGGACTGTTTGTTTCATCTGCAGCTGCTGGAGTGGGACTGTATGTTTCATCTGCAGCTGCTGAAGTGGGACTGTTTGTGTTTCACCTGCAGCTGCTGGAGTGGGACTGTTTGTGTCTCATCTGCAGCTGCTGGAGTGGGACTGTTTGTGTTTCATCTGCAGCTGCTGGAGTGGGACTGTTTGTGTTTCATCTGCAGCTGCTGGAGTGGAACTGTTTGTGTTTCATCATCAGCTGCTGGAGTGGGACTGTTTGTGTTTCATCTGCAGCTGCTGGAGTGGGACTGTTTGTGTTTCATCTGCAGCTGCTGGAGTGGGACTGTTTGTGTTTCATCTGCAGCTGCTGGAGTGGGACTGTTTATGTTTCATCTGCAGCTGCTGGAGTGGGACTGTTTTTTTTCATCATCAGCTGCTGGAGTGGGTCTGTTTATGTTTCATCATCAGCTGCTTGAGTGGGACTGTTTTTTTTCATCATCAGCTGCTGGAGTGGGACTGTTTTTTTTCATCATCAGCTGCTGGAGTGGGACTGTTTGTGTTTCATCTGCAGCTGCTGGAGTGGGACTGTTTATGTTTCATCATCAGCTGCTGGAGTGGGACTGTTTGTGTTTCATCTGCAGCTGCTGGAGTGGGACTGTTTATGTTCCATCTTCAGCTGCTGGAGTGGGACTGTTTATGTTTCATCTGCAGCTGCTGGAGTGGGACTGTTTGTGTTTCATCTGCAGCTGCTGGAGTGGGACTGTTTGTGTTTCATCATCAGCTGCTGGAGTGGGACTGTTTGTGTTTCATCTGCAGCTGCTGGAGTGGGACTGTTTGTGTTTCATCTGCAGCTGCTGGAGTGGCACTGTTTATGTTTCATCTGCAGCTGCTGGAGTGGGACTGTTTGTGTTTCATCTGCAGCTGCTGGAGTGGGACTGTTTATGTTTCATCTGCAGCTGCTGGAGTGGGACTTTTTTGTTACATCATCAGCTGCTGGAGTTGGACTGTTTGTGTTTCATCATCAGCTGCTGGAGTGGGACTGTTTGTGTTTCATCATCAGCTGCTGGAGTGGGACTGTTTGTGTTTCATCTGCAGCTGCTGGAGTGGGACTGTTTATGTTACATCTGCACCTGCTGGAGTGGGACTGTTTATGTTTCATCATCAGCTGCTGGAGTGGGACTGTTTATGTTTCATCTGCAGCTGCTGGAGTGGGACTGTTTGTGTTTCATCATCAGCTGCTGGAGTGGGACTGTTTATGTTTCATCTGCTGCTGCTGGAGTGGGACTGTTTGTGTTTCATCTTCAGCTGCTGGAGTGGGACTGTTTGTGTTTCATCTGCAGCTGCTGGAGTGGGACTGTTTATGTTTCATCATCAGCTGCTGGAGTGGGACTGTTTGTGTTTCATCTGCAGCTGCTGGAGTGGGACTGTTTATGTTTCATCATCAGCTGCCGGAGTGGGATTGTTTGTGTTTCATCTGTAGCTGCTGGAGTGGGACTGTTTATGTTCCATCTTCAGCTGCTGGAGTGGGACTGTTTATGTTTCATCTGCAGCTGCTGGAGTGGGACTGTTTGTGTTTCATCATCAGCTGCTGGAGTGGGACTGTTTGTGTTTCATCATCAGCTGCTGGAGTGGGACTGTTTGTGTTTCACCTGCAGCTGCTGGAGTGGGACTGTTTGTGTTTCACCTGCAGCTGCTGGAGTGGGACTGTTTGTGTTTCATCTGCAGCTGCTGGAGTGGGACTGTGTGTTTCATCATCAGCTGCTGGAGTGGGACTGTTTATGTTTCATCTGCAGCTGCTGGAGTAGGACTGTTTTTTTTCATCATCAGCTGCTGGAGTGGGACTGTGTGTTTCATCTGCAGCTGCTGGAGTGGGACTGTTTATGTTCCATCTTCAGCTGCTGGAGTGGGTCTGTTTATGTTTCATCATCAGCTGCTGGAGTGGGACTGTTTGTGTTTCATCATCAGCTGCTGGAGTGGGACTGTTTATGTTTCATCTGCAGCTGCTGGAGTGGGACTGTTTGTTTCATCTGCAGCTGCTGGAGTGGGACTGTTTGTGTTTCATCTTCAGCTGCTGGAGTGGGACTGTTTGTGTTTCATCTGCAGCTGCTGAAGTGGGACTGTTTGTGTTTCACCTGCAGCTGCTGGAGTGGGACTGTTTGTGTTTCATCTGCAGCTGCTGGAGTGGGACTGTTTGTGTTTCATCTGCAGCTGCTGGAGTGGGACTGTTTGTGTTTCATCATCAGCTTCTGGAGTGGGACTGTTTGTGTTTCATCTGCAGCTGCTGGAGTGGGACTGTTTGTGTTTCATCTGCAGCTGCTGGAGTGGGACTGTTTGTGTTTCATCTGCAGCTGCTGGAGTGGGACTGTTTGTGTTTCATCTGCAGCTGCTGGAGTGGGACTGTGTGTTTCATCATCAGCTGCTGGAGTGGGACTGTTTATGTTTCATCTGCAGCTGCTGGAGTGGGACTGTTTTTTTTCATCATCAGCTGCTGGAGTGGGTCTGTTTATGTTTCATCATCAGCTGCTGGAGTGGGACTGTTTGTGTTTCATCATCAGCTGCTGGAGTGGGACTGTTTTTTTTCATCATCAGCTGCTGGAGTGGGTCTGTTTATGTTTCATCATCAGCTGCTGGAGTGGGACTGTTTGTGTTTCATCATCAGCTGCTGGAGTGGGACTGTTTATGTTTCATCTGCAGCTGCTGGAGTGGGACTGTTTGTTTCATCTGCAGCTGCTGGAGTGGGACTGTTTCATCATCAGCTGCTGGAGTGGGACTGTTTTTTTTCATCATCAGCTGCTGGAGTGGGTCTGTTTATGTTTCATCATCAGCTGCTGGAGTGGGACTGTTTGTGTTTCATCTTCAGCTGCTGGAGTGGGACTGTTTGTGTTTCATCATCAGCTGCTGGAGTGGGACTGTTTGTGTTTCATCTACAGCTGCTGGAGTGGGACTGTTTATGTTTCATCTGCAGCTGCTGGAGTGGGAGTGTTTGTGTCTCATCATCAGCTGCTGGAGTGGGACTTTTTATGTTTCATCTGCAGCTGCTGGAGTGGGACTGTTTGTGTTTCATCTGCAGCTGCTGGAGTGGGACTGTTATTGTTTCATCTGCAGCTGCTGGAGTGGGACTGTTTGTGTTTCATCTGCAGCTGCTGGAGTGGGACTGTTTTGTTACATCATCAGCTGCTGGAGTTGGACTGTTTATGTTTCATCTGCAGCTGCTGGAGTGGGACTGTTTGTGTTTCATCATCAGCTGCTGGAGTGGGACTTTTTGTGTCTCATCTGCAGCTGCTGGAGTGGGACTGTTTGTGTTTCATCATCAGCTGCTGGAGTGGGACTTTTTATGTTTCATCTGCAGCTGCTGGAGTGGGACTGTTTGTGTTTCATCTGCAGCTGCTGGAGTGGGACTGTTATTGTTTCATCTGCAGCTGCTGGAGTGGGACTGTTTGTGTTTCATCTGCAGCTGCTGGAGTGGGACTGTTTTGTTACATCATCAGCTGCTGGAGTTGGACTGTTTATGTTTCATCTGCAGCTGCTGGAGTGGGACTGTTTATGTTACATCTGCACCTGCTGGAGTGGGACTGTTTGTGTTTCATCATCAGCTGCTGGAGTGGGACTTTTTGTGTTTCATCTGCAGCTGCTGGAGTGGGACTGTTTATGTTTCATCATCAGCTGCTGGAGTGGGACTGTTTGTCTTTCATCATCAGCTGCTGGAGTGGGACTGTTTATGTCTCATCTGCAGCTGCTGGAGTGGGACTGTTTGTGTTTCATCTGCAGCTGCTGGAGTGGGACTGTTTGTGTTTCATCATCAGCTGCTGGACTGGGACTGTTTATGCTTCATCATCAGCTGCTGGAGTGGGACTGTTTGTGTTTCACCTGCAGCTGCTGGAGTGGGACTGTGCGCCGTGTGCCCGCCGCCTGTGCGCCGGGTGCCCGCCGCCTGTTCGCCGGGTGCCCGCCGACTGTGCGCCGGGTGCCCGCCGCCTGTTCGCCGGGTGCCCGCCGCCTGTGCGCCGGGTGCCAGCCGCCTGTGCGCCGGTGCCCGCGGCCTGTGCGCCGGGTGCCCGCCGACTGTGCGCCGGGTGCCCGCTGCCTATGTTTCATCTGCAGCTGCTGGAGTGGGACTGTTTGTGTTTCATCTGCAGCTGCTGGAGTGGGACTGTTTCATCTGCAGCTGCTGGAGTGGGACTGTTTATGTTTCATCTGCAGCTGCTGGAGTGGGACTGTTTATGTTTCATCTGCAGCTGCTGGAGTGGGACTGTTTGTGTTTCATCATCAGCTGCTGGAGTGGGACTGTTTGTGTTTAACCTGCAGCTGCTGGAGTGGGACTGTTTGTGTTTCATCTGCAGCTGCTGGAGTGGGACTGTTTGTGTTTAACCTGCAGCTGCTGGAGTGGGACTGTTTGTGTTTCATCTGCAGCTGCTGGAGTGGGACTGTTTGTGTTTAACCTGCAGCTGCTGGAGTGGGACTGTTTGTGTTTCATCTGCAGCTGCTGGAGTGGGACTGTTTGTGTTTCATCTGCAGCTGCTGGAGTGGGACTGTTTGTGTTTCATCATCAGCTGCTGGAGTGGGACTGTTTATGTTTCATCTGCAGCTGCTGGAGTGGGACTGTTTATGTCTCATCTGCAGCTGCTGGAGTGGGACTGTTTGTGTTTCATCTGCAGCTGCTGGAGTGGGACTGTTTATGTTTCATTTGCAGCTGCTGGAGTGGGACTGTTTGTGTTTCATCATCAGCTGCTGGAGTGGGACAGTTTGTGTTTCATCATCAGCTGCTGGAGTGGGACTGTTTATGTTTCATCTGCAGCTGCTGGAGTGGGACTGTTTATGTTTCATCTGCAGCTGCTGGAGTGGGACTGTTTGTGTTTCATCATCAGCTGCTGGAGTGGGACTGTTTATGTTTCATCTGCAGCTGCTGGAGTGGGACTGTTTATGTCTCATCTGCAGCTGCTGGAGTGGGACTCTTTGTGTTTCATCTGCAGCTGCTGGAGTGGGACTGTTTATGTTTCATTTGCAGCTGCTGGAGTGGGACTGTTTGTGTTTCATCATCAGCTGCTGGAGTGGGACTGTTTGTGTTTCATCATCAGCTGCTGGAGTGGGACAGTTTGTGTTTCATCATCAGCTGCTGGAGTGGGACTGTTTATGTTTCATCTGCAGCTGCTGGAGTGGGACTGTTTGTGTTTCATCATCAGCTGCTGGAGTGGGACTGTTTATGTTTCATCTGCAGCTGCTGGAGTGGGACTGTTTGTGTTTCATCTTCAGCTGCTGGAGTGGGACTGTTTATGTTTCATCTGCAGCTGCTGGAGTGGGACTGTTTATGTTTCATCTGCAGCTGCTGGAGTGGGACTGTTTGTGTTTCATCATCAGCTGCTGGAGTGGGACTATTTATGTTTCATCTGCTGCTGCTGGAGTCGGACTGTTTGTGTTTCATCATCAGCTGCTGGAGTGGGACTGTTTGTGTTTCATCATCAGCTGCTGGAGTGGGACGGTTTGTGTTTCATCATCAGCTGCTGGAGTGGGACTGTTTATGTTTCATCTGCAGCTGCTGGAGTGGGACTGTTTGTGTTTCATCATCAGCTGCTGGAGTGGGACTGTTTATGTTTCTTCTGCAGCTGCTGGAGTGGGACTGTTTGTGTCTCATCATCAGCTGCTGGAGTGGGACTGTTTGTGTTTCATCATCAGCTGCTGGAGTGGGACTGTTTGTGTTTCATCATCAGCTGCTGGAGTGGGACTGTTTATGTTTCTTCTGCAGCTGCTGGAGTTGGACTGTTTGTGTTTCATCTTCAGCTGCTGGAGTGGGACTGTTTGTGTTTAATCTGCAGCTGCTGGAGTGGGACTGTTTGTGTTTCATCTGCAGCTGCTCGAGTGGGACTGTTTGTGTTTTATCATCAGCTGCTGGAGTGGGACTGTTTATGATTCATCATCAGCTGCTGGAGTGGGACTGCTTGTGTTTCATCATCAGCTGCTGGAGTGGGACTGTTTATGTTTCATCATCAGCTGCTGGAGTGGGACTGTTTATGTTTCATCATCAGCTGTTGGAGTGGGACTGTTTGTGTTTCATCATCAGCTGCTGGAGTGGGACTGTTTGTGTTTCATCTGCAGCTGCTGGAGTGGGACTGTTTATGTTTCATCTGCAGCTGCTGGAGTGGGACTGTTTATGTTTCATCTGCAGCTGCTGGAGTGGGACTGTTTGTGTTTCATCATCAGCTGCTGGAGTGGGACTGTTTATGTTTCATCTGCAGCTGCTGGAGTGGGACTGTTTATGTCTCATCTGCAGCTGCTGGAGTGGGACTGTTTGTGTTTCATCTGCAGCTGCTGGAGTGGGACTGTTTATGTTTCATTTGCAGCTGCTGGAGTGGGACTGTTTGTGTTTCATCATCAGCTGCTGGAGTGGGACTGTTTGTGTTTCATCATCAGCTGCTGGAGTGGGACTGTTTGTGTTTCATCATCAGCTGCTGGAGTGGGACAGTTTGTGTTTCATCATCAGCTGCTGGAGTGGGACTGTTTATGTTTCATCTGCAGCTGCTGGAGTGGGACTGTTTGTGTTTCATCATCAGCTGCTGGAGTGGGACTGTTTATGTTTCATCTGCAGCTGCTGGAGTGGGACTGTTTGTGTTTCATCTTCAGCTGCTGGAGTGGGACTGTTTATGTTTCATCTGCAGCTGCTGGAGTGGGACTGTTTATGTTTCATCTGCAGCTGCTGGAGTGGGACTGTTTGTGTTTCATCATCAGCTGCTGGAGTGGGACTATTTATGTTTCATCTGCTGCTGCTGGAGTCGGACTGTTTGTGTTTCATCATCAGCTGCTGGAGTGGGACTGTTTGTGTTTCATCATCAGCTGCTGGAGTGGGACGGTTTGTGTTTCATCATCAGCTGCTGGAGTGGGACTGTTTATGTTTCATCTGCAGCTGCTGGAGTGGGACTGTTTGTGTTTCATCATCAGCTGCTGGAGTGGGACTGTTTATGTTTCTTCTGCAGCTGCTGGAGTGGGACTGTTTGTGTCTCATCATCAGCTGCTGGAGTTGGACTGTTTGTGTTTCATCTTCAGCTGCTGGAGTGGGACTGTTTGTGTTTAATCTGCAGCTGCTGGAGTGGGACTGTTTGTGTTTCATCTGCAGCTGCTGGAGTGGGACTGTTTGTGTTTTATCATCAGCTGCTGGAGTGGGACTGTTTATGACTCATCATCAGCTGCTGGAGTGGGACTGCTTGTGTTTCATCATCAGCTGCTGGAGTGGGACTGTTTATGTTTCATCATCAGCTGCTGGAGTGGGACTGTTTATGTTTCTTCATCAGCTGCTGGAGTGGGACTGTTTGTGTTTCATCATCAGCTGCTGGAGTGGGACTGTTTAGGTTTCATCTGCAGCTGCTGGAGTGGGACTGTTTATGTTTCATCTGCATCTGCTGGAGTGGGACTGTTTATGTTTCATCTGCAGCTGCTGGAGTGGGACTGTTTATGTTTCATTTGCAGCTGCTGGAGTGAGACTGTTTTGTTACATCATCAGCTGCTGGAGTGGGACAGTTTGTGTTTCATCATCAGCTGCTGGAGTGGGACTGTTCGTGTTTCATCTGCAGCTGCTGGAGTGGGACTGTTTATGTTTCATCTGCAGCTGCTGGAGTGGGACTGTTTGTGTTTCATCTTCAGCTGCTGGAGTGGGACTGTTTGTGTTTCATCTGCAGCTGCTGGAGTGGGACTGTTTCATCTGCAGCTGCTGGAGTGGGACTGTTTATGTTTCATCTGCAGCTGCTGGAGTGGGACTGTTTGTGTTTCATCTGCAGCTGCTGGAGTGGGACTGTTTATGTTTCATCTGCAGCTGCTGGAGTGGGACTGTTTGTGTTTCATCATCAGCTGCTGGAGTGGGACTGTTTGTGTTTAACCTGCAGCTGCTGGAGTGGGACTGTTTGTGTTTCATCTGCAGCTGCTGGAGTGGGACTGTTTGTGTTTCATCATCAGCTGCTGGAGTGGGACTGTTTGTGTTTCATCTGCAGCTGCTGGAGTGGGACTGTTTATGTTTCATCTGCAGCTGCTGGAGTGGGACTGTTTGTGTTTCATCTGCAGCTGCTGGAGTGGGACTGTTTATGTTTCATCTGCAGCTGCTGGAGTGGGACTGTTTTGTTACATCATCAGCTGCTGGAGTTGGACTGTTTATGTTACATCTGCACCTGCTGGAGTGGGACTGTTTATGTTTCATCATCAGCTGCTGGAGTGGGACTGTCTATGTTTCATCTGCAGCTGCTGGAGTGGGACTGTTTGTGTTTCATCTGCAGCTGCTGGAGTGGCACTGTTTATGTTTCATCTGCAGCTGCTGGAGTGGGACTGTTTGTGTTTCATCATCAGCTGCTGGAGTGGGACTGTTTATGTTTCATCATCAGCTGCTGGAGTGGGACTGTTTATGTTTCATCTGCAGCTGCTGGAGTGGGACTGTTTGTGTTTCATCATCAGCTGCTGGAGTGGGACTGTTTATGTTTCATCTGCAGCTGCTGGAGTGGGACTGTTTGTGTTTCATCATCAGCTGCTGGAGTGGGACTGTTTGTGTTTCACCTGCAGCTGCTGGAGTGGGACTGTTTGTGTTTCACCTGCAGCTGCTGGAGTGGGACTGTTTGTGTTTCATCTGCAGCTGCTGGAGTGGGACTGTGTGTTTCATCATCAGCTGCTGGAGTGGGACTGTTTATGTTTCATCTGCAGCTGCTGGAGTGGGACTGTTTGTGTTTCATCTGCAGCTGCTGGAGTGGGTCTGTTTATGTTTCATCATCAGCTGCTGGAGTGGGACTATTTGTGTTTCATCATCAGCTGCTGGAGTGGGACTGTTTTTTTTCATCATCAGCTGCTGGAGTGGGTCTGTTTATGTTTCATCATCAGCTGCTGGAGTGGGACTGTTTGTGTTTCATCATCAGCTGCTGGAGTGGGACTGTTTATGTTTCATCTGCAGCTGCTGGAGTGGGACTGTTTGTTTCATCTGCAGCTGCTGGAGTGGGACTGTTTGTGTTTCATCTTCAGCTGCTGGAGTGGGACTGTTTGTGTTTCATCTGCAGCTGCTGGAGTGGGACTGTTTATGTTTCATCATCAGCTGCTGGAGTGGGACTGTTTGTGTTTCATCTGCAGCTGCTGGAGTGGGACTGTTTATGTTCCATCTTCAGCTGCTGGAGTGGGACTGTTTATGTTTCATCTGCAGCTGCTGGAGTGGGACTGTTTGTGTTTCATCATCAGCTGCTGGAGTGGGACTGTTTGTGTTTCATCATCAGCTGCTGGAGTGGGACTGTTTGTGTTTCACCTGCAGCTGCTGGAGTGGGACTGTTTGTGTTTCACCTGCAGCCGCTGGAGTGGGACTGTTTGTGTTTCATCATCAGCTGCTGGAGTGGGACTGTTTATGTTTCATCTGCAGCTGCTGGAGTGGGACTGTTTGTGTTTCATCTTCAGCTGCTGGAGTGGGACTGTTTGTGTTTCATCATCAGCTGCTGGAGTGGGACTGTTTGTGTTTCATCTACAGCTGCTGGAGTGGGACTGTTTATGTTTCATCTGCAGCTGCTGGAGTGGGAGTGTTTGTGTCTCATCATCAGCTGCTGGAGTGGGACTGTTTGTGTTTCATCATCAGCTGCTGGAGTGGGACTTTTTGTGTCTCATCTGCAGCTGCTGGAGTGGGACTGTTTGTGTTTCATCATCAGCTGCTGGAGTGGGACTTTTTATGTTTCATCTGCAGCTGCTGGAGTGGGACTGTTTGTGTTTCATCTGCAGCTGCTGGAGTGGGACTGTTTATGTTTCATCTTCAGCTGCTGGAATGGGACTGTTTGTTTCTTCTGCAGCTGCTGGAGTGGGACTGTTTTGTTACATCATCAGCTGCTGGAGTTGGACTGTTTATGTTTCATCTGCAGCTGCTGGAGTGGGACTGTTTATGTTTCATCATCAGCTGCTGGAGTGGGACTGTTTATGTTTCATCTGCAGCTGCTGGAGTGGGACTGTTTATGTTTCATCTGCAGCTGCTGGAGTGGGACTGTTTTTGTTTCATCTGCAGCTGCTGGAGTGGGACTGTTTGTGTTTCATCATCAGCTGCTGGAGTGGGACTGTTTGTGTTTCATCATCAGCTGCTGGAGTGGGACTGTTTGTGTTTCACCTGCAGCTGCTGGAGTGGGACTGTTTGTGTTTCACCTGCAGCTGCTGGAGTGGGACTGTTTGTGTTTCACCTGCAGCTGCTGGAGTGGGACTGTTTGTGTTTCACCTGCAGCTGCTGGAGTGGGACTGTGCGCCATGTGCCCGCTGCCTGTGCACCGGGTGCCCGTCGCCAGTGCGCCGGGTGCCCGCCGCCTGTGCGCCGGTCGCCCGCCGCCTGTGCGCCGGGTGCCCGCTGCCTGTGCTCCGGGTGCCCGCTGCCTGTGCGCCGTGTGCCCGCCGCCTGTGCGCCATGTGCCCGCAGCCTGTGCTCCGGGTGCCCGCTGCCTGTGCGCCGGTAGCCGCCTATGCGCCGGGTGCCCGCGGCCTGTTCGCCGGGTGCCCGCCGCCTGTGCGCCGGGTGCCCGCCGCCTGTTCGCCGCTTGCCCGCCGCCTGTGCGCCGGGTGCCAGCCGCCTGTGCGCCGGTGCCCGCGGCCTGTGCGCCGGGTGCCCGCCGCCTGTTCGCCGGGTGCCCGCCGCCTGTGTGCCGGGTGCCAGCCGCCTGTGCGCCGGTGCCCGCTGCCTGTGCTCCGGCTGCCCGCTGCCTATGTTTCATCTGCAGCTGCTGGAGTGGGACTGTTTATGTTTCATCTGCAGCTGCTGGAGTGGGACTGTTAATGTTTCATCTGCAGCTGCTGGAGTGGGACTGATTGTGTTTCATCTGCAGCTGCTGGAGTGGGACTGTTTATGTTTCATCTGCAGCTGCTGGAGTGGGACTGTTTATGTCTCATCTGCAGCTGCTGGAGTGGGACTGTTTGTGTTTCATCTGCAGCTGCTGGAGTGGGACTGTTTATGTTTCATTTGCAGCTGCTGGAGTGGGACTGTTTGTGTTTCATCTGCAGCTGCTGGAGTGGGACTGTTTGTGTTTCATCTGCAGCTGCTGGAGTGGGACTGTTTATGTTCCATCTTCAGCTGCTGGAGTGGGACTGTTTATGTTTCATCTGCAGCTGCTGGAGTGGGACTGTTTGTGTTTCATCATCAGCTGCTGGAGTGGGACTGTTTGTGTTTCATCATCAGCTGCTGGAGTGGGACTGTTTGTGTTTCACCTGCAGCTGCTGGAGTGGGACTGTTTGTGTTTCACCTGCAGCCGCTGGAGTGGGACTGTTTGTGTTTCATCATCAGCTGCTGGAGTGGGACTGTTTATGTTTCATCTGCAGCTGCTGGAGTGGGACTGTTTGTGTTTCATCTTCAGCTGCTGGAGTGGGACTGTTTGTGTTTCATCATCAGCTGCTGGAGTGGGACTGTTTGTGTTTCATCTACAGCTGCTGGAGTGGGACTGTTTATGTTTCATCTGCAGCTGCTGGAGTGGGAGTGTTTGTGTCTCATCATCAGCTGCTGGAGTGGGACTGTTTGTGTTTCATCATCAGCTGCTGGAGTGGGACTTTTTGTGTCTCATCTGCAGCTGCTGGAGTGGGACTGTTTGTGTTTCATCATCAGCTGCTGGAGTGGGACTTTTTATGTTTCATCTGCAGCTGCTGGAGTGGGACTGTTTGTGTTTCATCTGCAGCTGCTGGAGTGGGACTGTTTATGTTTCATCTTCAGCTGCTGGAATGGGACTGTTTGTTTCTTCTGCAGCTGCTGGAGTGGGACTGTTTTGTTACATCATCAGCTGCTGGAGTTGGACTGTTTATGTTTCATCTGCAGCTGCTGGAGTGGGACTGTTTATGTTTCATCATCAGCTGCTGGAGTGGGACTGTTTATGTTTCATCTGCAGCTGCTGGAGTGGGACTGTTTATGTTTCATCTGCAGCTGCTGGAGTGGGACTGTTTTTGTTTCATCTGCAGCTGCTGGAGTGGGACTGTTTGTGTTTCATCATCAGCTGCTGGAGTGGGACTGTTTGTGTTTCATCATCAGCTGCTGGAGTGGGACTGTTTGTGTTTCACCTGCAGCTGCTGGAGTGGGACTGTTTGTGTTTCACCTGCAGCTGCTGGAGTGGGACTGTTTGTGTTTCACCTGCAGCTGCTGGAGTGGGACTGTTTGTGTTTCACCTGCAGCTGCTGGAGTGGGACTGTGCGCCATGTGCCCGCTGCCTGTGCACCGGGTGCCCGTCGCCAGTGCGCCGGGTGCCCGCCGCCTGTGCGCCGGTCGCCCGCCGCCTGTGCGCCGGGTGCCCGCTGCCTGTGCTCCGGGTGCCCGCTGCCTGTGCGCCGTGTGCCCGCCGCCTGTGCGCCATGTGCCCGCAGCCTGTGCTCCGGGTGCCCGCTGCCTGTGCGCCGGTAGCCGCCTATGCGCCGGGTGCCCGCGGCCTGTTCGCCGGGTGCCCGCCGCCTGTGCGCCGGGTGCCCGCCGCCTGTTCGCCGCTTGCCCGCCGCCTGTGCGCCGGGTGCCAGCCGCCTGTGCGCCGGTGCCCGCGGCCTGTGCGCCGGGTGCCCGCCGCCTGTTCGCCGGGTGCCCGCCGCCTGTGTGCCGGGTGCCAGCCGCCTGTGCGCCGGTGCCCGCTGCCTGTGCTCCGGCTGCCCGCTGCCTATGTTTCATCTGCAGCTGCTGGAGTGGGACTGTTTATGTTTCATCTGCAGCTGCTGGAGTGGGACTGTTAATGTTTCATCTGCAGCTGCTGGAGTGGGACTGATTGTGTTTCATCTGCAGCTGCTGGAGTGGGACTGTTTATGTTTCATCTGCAGCTGCTGGAGTGGGACTGTTTATGTCTCATCTGCAGCTGCTGGAGTGGGACTGTTTGTGTTTCATCTGCAGCTGCTGGAGTGGGACTGTTTATGTTTCATTTGCAGCTGCTGGAGTGGGACTGTTTGTGTTTCATCTGCAGCTGCTGGAGTGGGACTGTTTGTGTTTCATCTGCAGCTGCTGGAGTGGGACTGTTTGTGTTTCATCATCAGCTGCTGGAGTGGGACTGTTTATGTTTCATCTGCAGCTGCTGGAGTGGGACTGTTTATGTCTCATCTGCAGCTGCTGGAGTGGGACTGTTTGTGTTTCATCTGCAGCTGCTGGAGTGGGACTGTTTATGTTTCATTTGCAGCTGCTGGAGTGGGACTGTTTGTGTTTCATCATCAGCTGCTGGAGTGGGACAGTTTGTGTTTCATCATCAGCTGCTGGAGTGGGACTGTTTATGTTTCATCTGCAGCTGCTGGAGTGGGACTGTTTATGTTTCATCTGCAGCTGCTGGAGTGGGACTGTTTGTGTTTCATCATCAGCTGCTGGAGTGGGACTGTTTATGTTTCATCTGCAGCTGCTGGAGTGGGACTGTTTATGTCTCATCTGCAGCTGCTGGAGTGGGACTCTTTGTGTTTCATCTGCAGCTGCTGGAGTGGGACTGTTTGTGTTTAATCTGAAGCTGCTGGAGTGGGACTGTTTATGTTTCATATGCAGCTGCTGGAGTGGGACTGTTTGTGTTTCATCATCAGCTGCTGGAGTGGGACTGTTTGTGTCTCATCATCAGCTGCTGGAGTGGGACTGTTTGTGTTTCATCTGCAGCTGCTGGAGTGGGACTGTTTGTGTTTCATCTGAAGCTGCTGGAGTGGGACTGTTTATGTTTCATCTGCAGCTGCTGGAGTGGGACTGTTTGTGTTTCATCTGCAGCTGCTGGAGTGGGACTGTTTATGTTTCATCTGCTGCTGCTGGAGTGGGACTGTTTGTGTTTCAACATCAGCTGCTGGAGTGGGACTGTTTATGTCTCATCTGCAGCTGCTGGAGTGGGACTGTTTGTGTTTCATCTGCAGCTGCTGGAGTGGGACTGTTTGTGTTTCATCATCAGCTGCTGGAGTGGGACTGTTTATGTTTCATCTGCTGCTGCTGGAGTGGGACTGTTTATGATTCATCATCAGCTGCTGGAGTGGGACTGTTTGTGTTTCAACATCAGCTGCTGGAGTGGGACTGTTTGTGTTTCATCTGCAGCTGTTGGAGTGGGACCGTTTGTGTTTCAACATCAGCTGTTGGAGTGGGACTGTTTGTGTTTCATCAGCTGCTGGAGTGGGACTGTTTATGTTTCATCTGCAGCTGCTGGAGTGGGACTGTTTTTGTTTCATCTGCAGCTGCTGGAGTGGGACTGTTTATGTTTCATCTGCAGCTGCTGGAGTGGGACTGTTTGTGTCTCATCTGCAGCTGCTGGAGTGGGACTTTTTGTGTCTCATCTGCAGCTGCTGGAGTGGGACTGTTTGTGTTTCATCTGCAGCTGCTGGAGTGGGACTGTTTGTGTTTCATCTGCAGCTGCTGGAGTGGGACTGTTTATGTTTCATCATCAGCTGCTGGAGTGGGACTGTTTGTGTTTCATCATCAGCTGCTGGAGTGGGACTGTTTGTGTTTCATCTGCAGCTGCTGGAGTGGGACTGTTTGTGTTTCTTCTGCAGCTGCTGGAGTGGGACTGTTTATGTTTCATCTGCAGCTGCTGGAGTGGGACTGTTTGTGTTTCATCTACAGCTGCTGGAGTGGGACTGTTTATGTTTCATCTGCAGCTGCTTGAGTGGGACTGTTTCATCTGCAGCTGCTGGAGTGGGACTGTTTGTTTCATCTGCAGCTGCTGGAGTGGGACTGTTTGTGTTTCATCTGCAGCTGCTGGAGTTGGACTGTTTGTGTTTCATCATCAGCTGCTGGAGTGGGACTGTTTATGTTTTATCATCAGCTGCTGGAGTGGGACTGTTTGTGTTTCATCATCAGCTGCTGGAGTGGGACTGTTTATGCTTCATCATCAGCTGCTGGAGTGGGACTGTTTGTGTTTCACCTGCAGCTGCTGGAGTGGGACCGTTTGTGTTTCATCTGCAGCTGCTGGAGTGGGACTGTTTGTGTTTCATCATCAGCTGCTGGAGTGGGACTGTTTCATCTGCAGCTGCTGGAGTGGGACTGTTTATGTTTCATCTGCAGCTGCTGGAGTGGGACTGTTTGTGTCTCATCATCAGCTGCTGGAGTGGGACTGTTTGTGTTTCATCTGCAGCTGCTGGAGTGGGACCGTTTGTGTTTCATCTGCAGCTGCTGGAGTGGGACTGTTTGTGTTTCATCATCAGCTGCTGGAGTGGGACTGTTTATGTTTCATCTGCAGCTGCTGGAGTGGGACTGTTTCATCAGCAGCTGCTGGAGTGGGACTGTTTGTGTTTCACTTGCAGCTGCTGGAGTGGGACTGTTTGTGTCTCATCTGCAGCTGCTGGAGTGGTACTGTTTGTGTTTCATCATCAGCTGCTGGAGTGGGACTGTTTGTGTTTCACCTGCAGCTGCTGGAGTGGGACTGTTTGTGCTTCATCATCAGCTGCTGGAGTGGGACTGTTTGTGTTTCATCTTCAGCTGCTGGAGTGGGACTGTTTGTGTTTCATCATCAGCTGCTGGAGTGGGACTGTTTATGTTTCATCTGCAGCTGCTGGAGTGGGACTGTTTATGTCTCATCAGCTGCTGGAGTGGGACTGTTTATGTTTCATCTGCAGCTGCTGGAGTGGGACTGTTTGTGTCTCATCATCAGCTGCTGGAGTGGGACTGTTTGTGTTTCATCATCAGCTGCTGGAGTGGGACTGTTTGTGTCTCATCTGCAGCTGCTGGAGTGGGACTGTTTGTGTCTCATCATCAGCTGCTGGAGTGGGACTGTTTATGTCTCGTCATCAGCTGCTGGAGTGGGACTGTTTGTGTTTCATCTGCAGCTGCTGGAGTGGGACTGTTTGTGTCTCGTCTGCAGCTGCTGGAGTGGGACTGTTTGTGTTTCATCTGCAGCTGCTGGAGTGGGACTGTTTATGTTTCATCTGCAG
Source organism: Echiichthys vipera (assembly GCF_963691815.1). Taxonomy (NCBI): domain Eukaryota; kingdom Metazoa; phylum Chordata; class Actinopteri; order Perciformes; family Trachinidae; genus Echiichthys; species Echiichthys vipera. Next base: position 158,816 of record NW_028154817.1, on the reverse strand, counting down.
CTGCTGGAGTGGGACTGTTTGTGTTTCATCATCAGCTGCTGGAGTGGGACTGTTTATGCTTCATCATCAGCTGCTGGAGTGGGACTGTTTGTGTTTCATCATCAGCTGCTGGAGTGGGACTGTTTGTGTTTCATCTGCAGCTGCTGGAGTGGGACTGTTTATGTTTCATCTGCAGCTGCTGGAGTGGGACTGTTAATGTTTCATCATCAGCTGCTGGAGTGGGACTGTTTGTGTCTCATCTGCAGCTGCTGGAGTGGGACTTTTTGTGTCTCATCTGCAGCTGCTGGAGTGGGACTGTTTGTGTTTCATCTGCAGCTGCTGGAGTGGGACTGTTTGTGTTTCATCTGCAGCTGCTGGAGTGGGACTGTTTATGTTTCATCATCAGCTGCTGGAGTGGGACTGTTTGTGTTTCATCATCAGCTGCTGGAGTGGGACTGTTTGTGTTTCATCTGCAGCTGCTGGAGTGGGACTGTTTGTGTTTCTTCTGCAGCTGCTGGAGTGGGACTGTTTATGTTTCATCTGCAGCTGCTGGAGTGGGACTGTTTGTGTTTCATCTACAGATGCTGGAGTGGGACTGTTTATGTTTCATCTGCAGCTGCTTGAGTGGGACTGTTTCATCTGCAGCTGCTGGAGTGGGACTGTTTGTTTCATCTGCAGCTGCTGGAGTGGGACTGTTTGTGTTTCATCTGCAGCTGCTGGAGTTGGACTGTTTGTGTTTCATCATCAGCTGCTGGAGTGGGACTGTTTATGTTTTATCATCAGCTGCTGGAGTGGGACTGTTTGTGTTTCATCATCAGCTGCTGGAGTGGGACTGTTTATGCTTCATCATCAGCTGCTGGAGTGGGACTGTTTGTGTTTCACCTGCAGCTGCTGGAGTGGGACCGTTTGTGTTTCATCTGCAGCTGCTGGAGTGGGACTGTTTGTGTTTCATCATCAGCTGCTGGAGTGGGACTGTTTCATCTGCAGCTGCTGGAGTGGGACTGTTTATGTTTCATCTGCAGCTGCTGGAGTGGGACTGTTTGTGTCTCATCATCAGCTGCTGGAGTGGGACTGTTTGTGTTTCATCTGCAGCTGCTGGAGTGGGACCGTTTGTGTTTCATCTGCAGCTGCTGGAGTGGGACTGTTTGTGTTTCATCATCAGCTGCTGGAGTGGGACTGTTTATGTTTCATCTGCAGCTGCTGGAGTGGGACTGTTTCATCAGCAGCTGCTGGAGTGGGACTGTTTGTGTTTCACTTGCAGCTGCTGGAGTGGGACTGTTTGTGTCTCATCTGCAGCTGCTGGAGTGGTACTGTTTGTGTTTCATCATCAGCTGCTGGAGTGGGACTGTTTGTGTTTCACCTGCAGCTGCTGGAGTGGGACTGTTTGTGCTTCATCATCAGCTGCTGGAGTGGGACTGTTTGTGTTTCATCTTCAGCTGCTGGAGTGGGACTGTTTGTGTTTCATCATCAGCTGCTGGAGTGGGACTGTTTATGTTTCATCTGCAGCTGCTGGAGTGGGACTGTTTATGTCTCATCAGCTGCTGGAGTGGGACTGTTTATGTTTCATCTGCAGCTGCTGGAGTGGGACTGTTTGTGTCTCATCATCAGCTGCTGGAGTGGGACTGTTTGTGTTTCATCATCAGCTGCTGGAGTGGGACTGTTTGTGTCTCATCTGCAGCTGCTGGAGTGGGACTGTTTGTGTCTCATCATCAGCTGCTGGAGTGGGACTGTTTATGTCTCGTCATCAGCTGCTGGAGTGGGACTGTTTGTGTTTCATCTGCAGCTGCTGGAGTGGGACTGTTTGTGTCTCGTCTGCAGCTGCTGGAGTGGGACTGTTTGTGTTTCATCTGCAGCTGCTGGAGTGGGACTGTTTATGTTTCATCTGCAGCTGCTGGAGTGGGACTGTTTGTGTTTCATCATCAGCTGCTGGAGTGGGACTGTTTATGCTTCATCATCAGCTGCTGGAGTGGGACTGTTTGTGTTTCATCATCAGCTGCTGGAGTGGGACTGTTTGTGTTTCATCTGCAGCTGCTGGAGTGGGACTGTTTATGTTTCATCTGCAGCTGCTGGAGTGGGACTGTTAATGTTTCATCTGCAGCTGCTGGAGTGGGACTGTTTGTGTTTCATCATCAGCTGCTGGAGTGGGACTGTTTATGTTTCATCTGCAGCTGCTGGAGTGGGACTGTTTATGTTTCATCATCAGCTGCTGGAGTGGGACTGTTTGTGTCTCATCATCAGCTGCTGGAGTGGTACTGTTTGTGTCTCATCATCAGCTGCTGGAGTGGGACTGTTTATGTTTCATCTGTTGCTGCTGGAGTGGGACTGTTTGTTTCATCTGCAGCTGCTGGAGTGGGACTGTTTATGTTTCATCTGCAGCTGCTGGAGTGGGACTGTTTATGGTTCATCTGTTGCTGCTGGAGTGGGACTGTTTATGTTTCATCTGCAGCTGCTGGAGTGGGACTGTTTATGTTTCATCTGTTGCTGCTGGAGTGGGACTGTTTATGTTTCATCTGCAGCTGCTGGAGTGGGACTGTTTATGTTTCATCTGTTGCTGCTGGAGTGGGACTGTTTCATCTGCAGCTGCTGGAGTGGGACTGTTTGTGTTTCATCTGCAGCTGCTGGAGTGGGACTGTTTGTGTTTCATCATCAGCTGCTGGAGTGGGACTGTTTGTGTTTCATCTGCAGCTGCTGGAGTGGGACTGTTTATGTTTCATCTGCAGCTGCTGGAGTGGGACTGTTTATGCTTCATCTGCAGCTACTGGAGTGGGACTGTTTATGTTTCATCTGCAGCTGCTGGAGTGGGACTGTTTGTGTTTCACCTGCAGCTGCTGGAGTGGGACTGTTTATGTTTCATCATCAGCTGCTGGAGTGGGACTGTTTATGTTTCATCTGCAGCTGCTGGAGTGGGACTGTTTGTGTTTCATCTGGTGCTACTGGAGTGGGACTGTTTGTTTCATCTGGTGCTGCTGGAGTGGGACTGTTTATGTTTCATCATCAGCTGCTGGAGTGGGACTGTTTGTGTTTCATCATCAGCTGCTGGAGTGGGACTGTTTGTGTCTCATCATCAGCTGCTGGAGTGGGACTGTTTATGTTTCATTTGCAGCTGCTGGAGTGGGACTGTTTGTGTCTCATCATCAGCTGCTGGAGTGGGACTGTTTGTGTCTCATCATCAGCTGCTGGAGTGGGACTGTTTATGTTTCATTTGCAGCTGCTGGAGTGGGACTGTTTGTGTCTCATCATCAGCTGCTGGAGTGGGACTGTTTGTGTTTCATCATCAGCTGCTGGAGTGGGACTGTTTGTGTCTCATCATCAGCTGCTGGAGTGGGACTGTTTGTGTTTCATCTGCAGCTGCTGGAGTGGGACTGTTTGTGTCTCATCATCAGCTGCTGGAGTGGGACTGTTTGTGTCTCATCATCAGCTGCTGGAGTGGGACTGTTTGTGTCTCATCATCAGCTGCTAGAGTGGGACTGTTTGTGTCTCATCATCAGCTGCTAGAGTGGGACTGTTTGTGTCTCATCTGTTGTTGTCCATATAAACTCAACCGTGTCGGGGCCGCGGGGGGCATTTGCTGTTCCTGTCACTATTGTCACATCAGCTGTTCTCTTTCCTACCGGAGCGTCTCTGTCACCGCTGTTCTCCTCGTTTCTATCAGCTTCCCTCTGTGTGTCACAGTGCACGTGGAGAAGACTCATGTTCGCCGGTTGCCCGCGGCCTGTGCGCCGGGTGCCCGCGGCCTGTGCGCCGGGTGCCCGCGGCCTGTGCGCCGGGTGCCCGCGGCCTGTGCGCCGGTTGCCCGAGGCCTGTTCGCCATGTGCCCGCTGCCAGTGCTTAGGGTGCCCGCTGCCAGTGCGGCGGGCGCCCGCTGCCTATGCGCCGGGTGCCCGCGGCCTGTGCGCCGGTTGCCCGAGGCCTGTTCGCCATGTGCCCGCGGCCGGTGCTTAGGGTGCCCGCTGCCAGTGCTTAGGGTGCCCGCTGCCAGTGCGGCGGGCGCCCGCTGCCTATGCGCCGGGTGCCCGCGGCCTGTGCGCCATGTGCCCGCGGCCTGTTCGCCGGGTGCCCGCCGCCGGTGCGCAGGGCGCCCGCGGCCTGTGCGCCGGGTGCCCGCCGCCTATGCGCCGGGTGCCCGCTGCCAGTGCGCCATGTGCCCGCGGCCTGTTCGCCGGGTGCCCGCCGCCTGTGCGCCGGGTGCCTGCTGCCAGTGCGGCGGGTGCCCGCTGCCAGTGCGGCGGGTGCCCGCTGCCTATGCGCCGGGTGCCCGCTGCCAGTGCGCTGGGTGCCCGCTGCCTGTTCGCCGGGTGCCCGCTGCCTATGCGCCGGGTGCCGGCTGCCAGTGCGGCGGGTGCCCGCTGCCGGTGCGCCGTGTGCCCTCTGTTTATGTTTCATCATCAGCTGCTGGAGTGGGACTGTTTGTGTTTCATCTGCAGCTGCTGGAGTGGGACTGTTTGTGTTTCATCATCAGCTGCTGGAGTGGGACTGTTTGTGTTTCATCTGCAGCTGCTGGAGTGGGACTGTTTGTGTTTCATCATCAGCTGCTGGAGTGGGACTGTTTATGTTTCATCTGCAGCTGCTGGAGTGGGACTGTTTGTGTTTATTCATCAGCTGCTGGAGTGGGACTGTTTATGTTTCATCTGCAGCTGCTGGAGTGGGACTGTTTGTGTTTCATCTGTAGCTGCTGGAGTGGGACTGTTTCATTTGCAGCTGCTGGAGTGGGACTTTTTGTGTTTCATCATCAGCTGCTGGAGTGGGACTGTTTATGTTTCATCTGCTGCTGCTGGAGTGGGACTGTTTATGTTTCATCATCAGCTGCTGGAGTGGGACTGTTTGTGTCTCATCTGCAGCTGCTGGAGTGGGACTGTTTGTGTTTCATCTGCAGCTGCTGAAGTGGGACTGTTTGTGTTTCATCTGCAGCTGCTGGAGTGGGACTGTTTGTGTTTCATCTGCAGCTGCTGAAGTGGGACTGTTTGTGTTTCATCTTCAGCTGCTGGAGTGGGACTGTTTGTGTTTCATCTGCAGCTGCTGGAGTGGGACTGTTTGTGTTTCATCTGCAGCTGCTGAAGTGGGACTGTTTGTGTTTCATCATCAGCTGCTGGAGTGGGACTGTTTGTGTCTCATCTGCAGCTGCTGGAGTGGGACTGTTCGTGTTTCATCTGCAGCTGCTGAAGTGGGACTGTTTGTGTTTCATCTGCAGCTGCTGGAGTGGGACTGTTTGTGTTTAATCTGAAGCTGCTGGAGTGGGACTGTTTATGTTTCATATGCAGCTGCTGGAGTGGGACTGTTTGTGTTTCATCATCAGCTGCTGGAGTGGGACTGTTTGTGTTTCATCTGAAGCTGCTGGAGTGGGACTGTTTATGTTTCATCTGCAGCTGCTGGAGTGGGACTGTTTGTGTTTCATCTGCAGCTGCTGGAGTGGGACTGTTTATGTTTCATCTGCTGCTGCTGGAGTTGGACTGTTTGTGTTTCAACATCAGCTGCTGGAGTGGGACTGTTTATGTCTCATCTGCAGCTGCTGGAGTGGGACTGTTTGTGTTTCATCTGCAGCTGCTGGAGTGGGACTGTTTGTGTTTCATCATCAGCTGCTGGAGTGGGACTGTTTATGTTTCATCTGCTGCTGCTGGAGTGGGACTGTTTATGATTCATCATCAGCTGCTGGAGTGGGACTGTTTGTGTTTCAACATCAGCTGCTGGAGTGGGACTGTTTGTGTTTCATCTGCAGCTGCTGGAGTGGGACCGTTTGTGTTTCAACATCAGCTGCTGGAGTGGGACTGTTTGTGTTTCATCAGCTGCTGGAGTGTGACTGTTTGTGTTTCATCTGCAGCTGCTGGAGTGGGACTGTTTTTGTTTCATCTGCAGCTGCTGGAGTGGGACTGTTTATGTTTCATCTGCAGCTGCTGGAGTGGGACTGTTTGTGTCTCATCTGCAGCTGATGGAGTGGGACTTTTTGTGTCTCATCTGCAGCTGCTGGAGTGGGACTGTTTGTGTTTCATCTGCAGCTGCTGGAGTGGGACTGTTTGTGTTTCATCTGCAGCTGCTGGAGTGGGACTGTTTATGTTTCATCATCAGCTGCTGGAGTGGGACTGTTTGTGTTTCATCATCAGCTGCTGGAGTGGGACTGTTTGTGTTTCATCTGCAGCTGCTGGAGTGGGACTGTTTGTGTTTCTTCTGCAGCTGCTGGAGTGGGACTGTTTATGTTTCATCTGCAGCTGCTGGAGTGGGACTGTTTGTGTTTCATCTACAGCTGCTGGAGTGGGACTGTTTATGTTTCATCTGCAGCTGCTTGAGTGGGACTGTTTCATCTGCAGCTGCTGGAGTGGGACTGTTTGTTTCATCTGCAGCTGCTGGAGTGGGACTGTTTGTGTTTCATCTGCAGCTGCTGGAGTTGGACTGTTTGTGTTTCATCATCAGCTGCTGGAGTGGGACTGTTTATGTTTTATCATCAGCTGCTGGAGTGGGACTGTTTGTGTTTCATCATCAGCTGCTGGAGTGGGACTGTTTATGCTTCATCATCAGCTGCTGGAGTGGGACTGTTTGTGTTTCACCTGCAGCTGCTGGAGTGGGACCGTTTGTGTTTCATCTGCAGCTGCTGGAGTGGGACTGTTTGTGTTTCATCATCAGCTGCTGGAGTGGGACTGTTTCATCTGCAGCTGCTGGAGTGGGACTGTTTATGTTTCATCTGCAGCTGCTGGAGTGGGACTGTTTGTGTCTCATCATCAGCTGCTGGAGTGGGACTGTTTGTGTTTCATCTGCAGCTGCTGGAGTGGGACTGTTTGTGTTTCATCTGAAGCTGCTGGAGTGGGACTGTTTATGTTTCATCTGCAGCTGCTGGAGTGGGACTGTTTGTGTTTCATCTGCAGCTGCTGGAGTGGGACTGTTTATGTTTCATCTGCTGCTGCTGGAGTTGGACTGTTTGTGTTTCAACATCAGCTGCTGGAGTGGGACTGTTTATGTCTCATCTGCAGCTGCTGGAGTGGGACTGTTTGTGTTTCATCTGCAGCTGCTGGAGTGGTACTGTTTATGTTTCATCTGCAGCTGCTGGAGTGGGACTGTTTATGTTACATCTTTACCTGCTGGAGTGGGACTGTTTATGTTTGTGTTTCATCTGCAGCTGCTGGATAGGGACTGTTTGTGTTTCATCATCAGCTGCTGGAGTGGGACTGTTTATGTTTCATCTGCAGCTGCTGGAGTGGGACTGTTTATGTTTCGTCATCAGCTGCTGGAGTGGGACTGTTTATGTTTCATCTGCAGCTGCTGGAGTGGGACTGTTTATGTTTCATCTGCAGCTGCTGGAGTGGGACTGTTTGTTTCATCTGCAGCTGTTGGAGTGGGACTGTTTGTGTTTCATCATCAGCTGCTGGAGTGGGACTGTTTTGTGTTTCATCTGCAGCTGCTGGAGTGGGACTGTTTGTGTTTCATCTGCAGCTGCTGGAGTGGGACTGTTTGTGTTTCATCATCAGCTGCTGGAGTGGGACTGTTCATCTTTCATCTGCAGCTGCTGGAGTGGGACTGTTTGTGTTTCATCATCAGCTGCTGGAGTGGGACTGTTTGTGTTTCATCATCAGCTGCTGGAGTGGGACTGTTTATGTTTCATCTGCAGCTGCTGGAGTGGGACTGTTTGTGTCTCATCTGCAGCTGCTGGAGTGGGACTGTTTGTGTCTCATCTGCAGCTGCTGGAGTGGGACTGTTTGTGTTTCATCATCAGCTGCTGGAGTCGGACTGTTTATGTTTCATCATTAGCTGCTGGAGTGGGACTGTTTGTGTCTCATCTGCAGCTGCTGGAGTGGGACTGTTTGTGTTTCATCATCAGCTGCTGGAGTGGGACTGTTTGTGTTTCATCTGCAGCTGCTGGAGTGGGACTGTTTATGTTTCATCATCAGCTGCTGGAGTGGGACTGTTTGTTTCATCTGCAGCTGCTGGAGTGGGACTGTTTGTGTTTCATCTGCAGCTGCTGGAGTGGGACTGTTTGTTTCATCTGCAGCTGCTGGAGTGGGACTGTTTGTGTTTCATCTGCAGCTGCTGGAGTGGGACTGTTTATGTTTTATCTGCAGCTGCTGGAGTGGGACTGTTTGTGTTTCATCTGCAGCTGCTGGAGTGGGACTGTTTATGTTTCAACTGCAGCTGCTGGAGTGGGACTGTTTGTGTTTATTCATCAGCTGCTGGAGTGGGACTGTTTATGTTTCATCTGCAGCTGCTGGAGTGGGACTGTTTGTGTTTCATCATCAGCTGCTGGAGTGGGACTGTTTATGTTTCATCATCAGCTGCTGGAGTGGGACTGTTTGTGTTTCATCTGCAGCTGCTGGAGTGGGTCTATTTGTGTTTCATCATCAGCTGCTGGAGTGGGACTGTTTGTGTTTCATCATCAGCTGCTGGAGTGGGACTGTTTATGTTTCATCTGCAGCTGCTGGAGTGGGACTGTTTGTGTTTCATCTGCAGCTGCTGGAGTGGGACTGTTTATGTTTCATCTGCAGCTGCTGGAGTGGGACTGTTTATGTTACATCTTTACCTGCTGGAGTGGGACTGTTTATGTTTGTGTTTCATCTGCAGCTGCTGGAGTGGGACTGTTTGTGTTTCATCATCAGCTGCTGGAGTGGGACTGTTTATGTTTCATCTGCAGCTGCTGGAGTGGGACTGTTTATGTTTCATCATCAGCTGCTGGAGTGGGACTGTTTATGTTTCATCTGCAGCTGCTGGAGTGGGACTGTTTATGTTTCATCTGCAGCTGCTGGAGTGGGACTGTTTGTTTCATCTGGTGCTGCTGGAGTGGGACTGTTTATGTTTCATCATCAGCTGCTGGAGTGGGACTGTTTATGTTTCATCTACAGCTGCTGGAGTGGGACTGTTTATGTTTCATCAACAGCTGCTGGAGTGGGACTGTTTATGTTTCATCTGCAGCTGCTGGAGTGGGACTGTTTGTGTTTCATCATCAGCTGCTGGAGTGGGACTGTTTGTGTTTCATCATCAGCTGCTGGAGTGGGACTGTTTGTTTCATCTGCAGCTGCTGGAGTGGGACTGTTTATGTTTCATCTGTTGCTGCTGGAGTGGGACTGTTTGTTTCATCTGCAGCTGCTGGAGTGGGACTGTTTATGTTTCATCTGCAGCTGCTGGAGTGGGACTGTTTATGTTTCATCTGTTGCTGCTGGAGTGGGACTGTTTATGTTTCATCTGCAGCTGCTGGAGTGGGACTGTTTATGTTTCATCTGTTGCTGCTGGAGTGGGACTGTTTATGTTTCATCTGCAGCTGCTGGAGTGGGACTGTTTATGTTTCATCTGTTGCTGCTGGAGTGGGACTGTTTCATCTGCAGCTGCTGGAGTGGGACTGTTTGTGTTTCATCTGCAGCTGCTGGAGTGGGACTGTTTGTGTTTCATCATCAGCTGCTGGAGTGGGACTGTTTGTGTTTCATCTGCAGCTGCTGGAGTGGGACTGTTTATGTTTCATCTGCAGCTACTGGAGTGGGACTGTTTATGTTTCATCTGCAGCTGCTGGAGTGGGACTGTTTGTGTTTCACCTGCAGCTGCTGGAGTGGGACTGTTTATGTTTCATCATCAGCTGCTGGAGTGGGACTGTTTATGTTTCATCTGCAGCTGCTGGAGTGGGACTGTTTGTGTTTCATCTGGTGCTACTGGAGTGGGACTGTTTGTTTCATCTGGTGCTGCTGGAGTGGGACTGTTTATGTTTCATCATCAGCTGCTGGAGTGGGACTGTTTGTGTCTCATCATCAGCTGCTGGAGTGGGACTGTTTGTGTTTCATCATCAGCTGCTGGAGTGGGACTGTTTGTGTTTCATCTTCAGCTGCTGGAGTGGGACTGTTTGTGTTTCATCATCAGCTGCTGGAGTGGGACTGTTTGTGTTTCATCTTCAGCTGCTGTAGTGGGACTGTTTATGTTTCATCCGCAGCTGCTGGAGTGGGACTGTTTGTGTTTCATCATCAGCTGCTGGAGTGGGACTGTTTATGTTTCATCCGCAGCTGCTGGAGTGGGACTGTTTGTGTTTCATCATCAGCTGCTGGAGTGGGACTGTTTATGTTTCATCTGCAGCTGCTGGAGTGGGACTGTTTATGTCTCATCATCAGCTGCTGGAGTGGGACTGTTTATGTTTCATCTGCAGCTGCTGGAGTGGGACTGTTTGTGTCTCATCATCAGCTGCTGGAGTGGGACTGTTTGTGTTTCATCATCAGCTGCTGGAGTGGGACTGTTTGTGTCTCATCTGCAGCTGCTGGAGTGGGACTGTTTGTGTCTCATCTGCAGCTGCTGGAGTGGGACTGTTTGTGTTTCATCTGCAGCTGCTGGAGTGGGACTGTTTATGTTTCATCTGCAGCTGCTGGAGTGGGACTGTTTGTGTTTCATCATCAGCTGCTGGAGTGGGACTGTTTATGCTTCATCATCAGCTGCTGGAGTGGGACTGTTTGTGTTTCATCATCAGCTGCTGGAGTGGGACTGTTTGTGTTTCATCTGCAGCTGCTGGAGTGGGACTGTTTGTGTTTCATCTGCAGCTGCTGGAGTGGGACTGTTTCATCTGCAGCTGCTGGAGTGGGACTGTTTCATCTGCAGCTGCTGGAGTGGGACTGTTTATGTTTCATCTGCAGCTGCTGGAGTGGGACTGTTTATGTTTCATCTGCAGCTGCTGGAGTGGGACTGTTTGTGTTTCATCATCAGCTGCTGGAGTGGGACTGTTTGTGTTTCACCTGCAGCTGCTGGAGTGGGACTGTTTGTGTTTCATCTGCAGCTGCTGGAGTGGGACTGTTTGTTTCATCATCAGCTGCTGGAGTGGGACTGTTTGTGTTTCATCTGCAGCTGCTGGAGTGGCACTGTTTATGTTTCATCTGCAGCTGCTGGAGTGGGACTGTTTGTGTTTCATCTGCAGCTGCTGGAGTGGGACTGTTTATGTTTCATCTGCAGCTGCTGGAGTGGGACTGTTTGTGTTTCATCTGCAGCTGCTGGAGTGGGACTGTTTATGTTTCATCATCAGCTGATGGAGTGGGAATGTTTATGTTTCATCTGCAGCTGCTGGAGTGGCACTGTTTATGTTTCATCTGCAGCTGCTGGAGTGGGACTGTTTGTGTTTCATCATCAGCTGCTGGAGTGGGACTGTTTGTGTCTCATCATCAGCTGCTGGAGTGGGACTGTTTGTGTTTCATCTGCAGCTGCTGGAGTGGGACTGTTTGTGTTTCATCTGAAGCTGCTGGAGTGGGACTGTTTATGTTTCATCTGCAGCTGCTGGAGTGGGACTGTTTATGTTTCATCTGCAGCTGCTGGAGTGGGACTGTTTATGTTTCATCTGCAGCTGCTGGAGTGGGACTGTTTGTGTTTCATCTGCTGCTGCTGGAGTTGGACTGTTTGTGTTTCAACATCAGCTGCTGGAGTGGGACTGTTTATGTCTCATCTGCAGCTGCTGGAGTGGGACTGTTTGTGTTTCATCTGCAGCTGCTGGAGTGGGACTGTTTGTGTTTCATCATCAGCTGCTGGAGTGGGACTGTTTATGTTTCATCTGCTGCTGCTGGAGTGGGACTGTTTATGATTCATCATCAGCTGCTGGAGTGGGACTGTTTGTGTTTCAACATCAGCTGCTGGAGTGGGACTGTTTGTGTTTCATCTGCAGCTGCTGGAGTGGGACCGTTTGTGTTTCAACATCAGCTGCTGGAGTGGGACTGTTTGTGTTTCATCAGCTGCTGGAGTGTGACTGTTTGTGTTTCATCTGCAGCTGCTGGAGTGGGACTGTTTTTGTTTCATCTGCAGCTGCTGGAGTGGGACTGTTTATGTTTCATCTGCAGCTGCTGGAGTGGGACTGTTTGTGTCTCATCTGCAGCTGCTGGAGTGGGACTTTTTGTGTCTCATCTGCAGCTGCTGGAGTGGGACTGTTTGTGTTTCATCTGCAGCTGCTGGAGTGGGACTGTTTGTGTTTCATCTGCAGCTGCTGGAGTGGGACTGTTTATGTTTCATCATCAGCTGCTGGAGTGGGACTGTTTGTGTTTCATCATCAGCTGCTGGAGTGGGACTGTTTGTGTTTCATCTGCAGCTGCTTGAGTGGGACTGTTTCATCTGCAGCTGCTGGAGTGGGACTGTTTGTTTCATCTGCAGCTGCTGGAGTGGGACTGTTTGTGTTTCATCTGCAGCTGCTGGAGTTGGACTGTTTGTGTTTCATCATCAGCTGCTGGAGTGGGACTGTTTATGTTTTATCATCAGCTGCTGGAGTGGGACTGTTTGTGTTTCATCATCAGCTGCTGGAGTGGGACTGTTTATGCTTCATCATCAGCTGCTGGAGTGGGACTGTTTGTGTTTCACCTGCAGCTGCTGGAGTGGGACCGTTTGTGTTTCATCTGCAGCTGCTGGAGTGGGACTGTTTGTGTTTCATCATCAGCTGCTGGAGTGGGACTGTTTCATCTGCAGCTGCTGGAGTGGGACTGTTTATGTTTCATCTGCAGCTGCTGGAGTGGGACTGTTTGTGTCTCATCATCAGCTGCTGGAGTGGGACTGTTTGTGTTTCATCTGCAGCTGCTGGAGTGGGACTGTTTGTGTTTCATCTGAAGCTGCTGGAGTGGGACTGTTTATGTTTCATCTGCAGCTGCTGGAGTGGGACTGTTTGTGTTTCATCTGCAGCTGCTGGAGTGGGACTGTTTATGTTTCATCTGCTGCTGCTGGAGTTGGACTGTTTGTGTTTCAACATCAGCTGCTGGAGTGGGACTGTTTATGTCTCATCTGCAGCTGCTGGAGTGGGACTGTTTGTGTTTCATCTGCAGCTGCTGGAGTGGTACTGTTTATGTTTCATCTGCAGCTGCTGGAGTGGGACTGTTTATGTTACATCTTTACCTGCTGGAGTGGGACTGTTTATGTTTGTGTTTCATCTGCAGCTGCTGGAGTGGGACTGTTTGTGTTTCATCATCAGCTGCTGGAGTGGGACTGTTTATGTTTCATCTGCAGCTGCTGGAGTGGGACTGTTTATGTTTCGTCATCAGCTGCTGGAGTGGGACTGTTTATGTTTCATCTGCAGCTGCTGGAGTGGGACTGTTTATGTTTCATCTGCAGCTGCTGGAGTGGGACTGTTTGTTTCATCTGCAGCTGTTGGAGTGGGACTGTTTGTGTTTCATCATCAGCTGCTGGAGTGGGACTGTTTTGTGTTTCATCTGCAGCTGCTGGAGTGGGACTGTTTGTGTTTCATCTGCAGCTGCTGGAGTGGGACTGTTTGTGTTTCATCATCAGCTGCTGGAGTGGGACTGTTCATCTTTCATCTGCAGCTGCTGGAGTGGGACTGTTTGTGTTTCATCATCAGCTGCTGGAGTGGGACTGTTTGTGTTTCATCATCAGCTGCTGGAGTGGGACTGTTTATGTTTCATCTGCAGCTGCTGGAGTGGGACTGTTTGTGTCTCATCTGCAGCTGCTGGAGTGGGACTGTTTGTGTCTCATCTGCAGCTGCTGGAGTGGGACTGTTTGTGTTTCATCATCAGCTGCTGGAGTCGGACTGTTTATGTTTCATCATTAGCTGCTGGAGTGGGACTGTTTGTGTCTCATCTGCAGCTGCTGGAGTGGGACTGTTTGTGTTTCATCATCAGCTGCTGGAGTGGGACTGTTTGTGTTTCATCTGCAGCTGCTGGAGTGGGACTGTTTATGTTTCATCATCAGCTGCTGGAGTGGGACTGTTTGTTTCATCTGCAGCTGCTGGAGTGGGACTGTTTGTGTTTCATCTGCAGCTGCTGGAGTGGGACTGTTTGTTTCATCTGCAGCTGCTGGAGTGGGACTGTTTGTGTTTCATCTGCAGCTGCTGGAGTGGGACTGTTTATGTTTTATCTGCAGCTGCTGGAGTGGGACTGTTTGTGTTTCATCTGCAGCTGCTGGAGTGGGACTGTTTATGTTTCAACTGCAGCTGCTGGAGTGGGACTGTTTGTGTTTATTCATCAGCTGCTGGAGTGGGACTGTTTATGTTTCATCTGCAGCTGCTGGAGTGGGACTGTTTGTGTTTCATCATCAGCTGCTGGAGTGAGACTGTTTATGTTTCATCATCAGCTGCTGGAGTGGGACTGTTTGTGTTTCATCTGCAGCTGCTGGAGTGGGTCTATTTGTGTTTCATCATCAGCTGCTGGAGTGGGACTGTTTGTGTTTCATCATCAGCTGCTGGAGTGGGACTGTTTATGTTTCATCTGCAGCTGCTGGAGTGGGACTGTTTGTGTTTCATCTGCAGCTGCTGGAGTGGGACTGTTTATGTTTCATCTGCAGCTGCTGGAGTGGGACTGTTTATGTTACATCTTTACCTGCTGGAGTGGGACTGTTTATGTTTGTGTTTCATCTGCAGCTGCTGGAGTGGGACTGTTTGTGTTTCATCATCAGCTGCTGGAGTGGGACTGTTTATGTTTCATCTGCAGCTGCTGGAGTGGGACTGTTTATGTTTCGTCATCAGCTGCTGGAGTGGGACTGTTTATGTTTCATCTGCAGCTGCTGGAGTGGGACTGTTTATGTTTCATCTGCAGCTGCTGGAGTGGGACTGTTTGTTTCATCTGGTGCTGCTGGAGTGGGACTGTTTATGTTTCATCATCAGCTGCTGGAGTGGGACTGTTTATGTTTCATCTACAGCTGCTGGAGTGGGACTGTTTATGTTTCATCATCAGCTGCTGGAGTGGGACTGTTTATGTTTCATCTGCAGCTGCTGGAGTGGGACTGTTTGTGTTTCATCATCAGCTGCTGGAGTGGGACTGTTTGTGTTTCATCATCAGCTGCTGGAGTGGGACTGTTTGTTTCATCTGCAGCTGCTGGAGTGGGACTGTTTATGTTTCATCTGTTGCTGCTGGAGTGGGACTGTTTGTTTCATCTGCAGCTGCTGGAGTGGGACTGTTTATGTTTCATCTGCAGCTGCTGGAGTGGGACTGTTTATGTTTCATCTGTTGCTGCTGGAGTGGGACTGTTTATGTTTCATCTGCAGCTGCTGGAGTGGGACTGTTTATGTTTCATCTGTTGCTGCTGGAGTGGGACTGTTTATGTTTCATCTGCAGCTGCTGGAGTGGGACTGTTTATGTTTCATCTGTTGCTGCTGGAGTGGGACTGTTTCATCTGCAGCTGCTGGAGTGGGACTGTTTGTGTTTCATCTGCAGCTGCTGGAGTGGGACTGTTTGTGTTTCATCATCAGCTGCTGGAGTGGGACTGTTTGTGTTTCATCTGCAGCTGCTGGAGTGGGACTGTTTATGTTTCATCTGCAGCTACTGGAGTGGGACTGTTTATGTTTCATCTGCAGCTGCTGGAGTGGGACTGTTTGTGTTTCACCTGCAGCTGCTGGAGTGGGACTGTTTATGTTTCATCATCAGCTGCTGGAGTGGGACTGTTTATGTTTCATCTGCAGCTGCTGGAGTGGGACTGTTTGTGTTTCATCTGGTGCTACTGGAGTGGGACTGTTTGTTTCATCTGGTGCTGCTGGAGTGGGACTGTTTATGTTTCATCATCAGCTGCTGGAGTGGGACTGTTTGTGTCTCATCATCAGCTGCTGGAGTGGGACTGTTTGTGTTTCATCATCAGCTGCTGGAGTGGGACTGTTTGTGTTTCATCATCAGCTGCTGGAGTGGGACTGTTTGTGTTTCATCTTCAGCTGCTGGAGTGGGACTGTTTGTGTTTCATCATCAGCTGCTGGAGTGGGACTGTTTGTGTTTCATCTTCAGCTGCTGTAGTGGGACTGTTTATGTTTCATCCGCAGCTGCTGGAGTGGGACTGTTTGTGTTTCATCATCAGCTGCTGGAGTGGGACTGTTTATGTTTCATCCGCAGCTGCTGGAGTGGGACTGTTTGTGTTTCATCATCAGCTGCTGGAGTGGGACTGTTTATGTTTCATCTGCAGCTGCTGGAGTGGGGCTGTTTATTTTTCATCTGCAGCTGCTGGAGTGGGACTGTTTATGTTTCATCTGCAGCTGCTGGAGTGGGACTGTTTATGTCTCATCATCAGCTGCTGGAGTGGGACTGTTTATGTTTCATCTGCAGCTGCTGGAGTGGGACTGTTTGTGTCTCATCATCAGCTGCTGGAGTGGGACTGTTTGTGTTTCATCATCAGCTGCTGGAGTGGGACTGTTTGTGTCTCATCTGCAGCTGCTGGAGTGGGACTGTTTGTGTTTCATCATCAGCTGCTGGAGTGGGACTGTTTGTGTCTCATCTGCAGCTGCTGGAGTGGGACTGTTTGTGTCTCATCATCAGCTGCTGGAGTGGGACTGTTTATGTCTCATCATCAGCTGCTGGAGTGGGACTGTTTGTGTTTCATCTGCAGCTGCTGGAGTGGGACTGTTTGTGTCTCATCTGCAGCTGCTGGAGTGGGACTGTTTGTGTTTCATCTGCAGCTGCTGGAGTGGGACTGTTTATGTTTCATCTGCAGCTGCTGGAGTGGGACTGTTTGTGTTTCATCATCAGCTGCTGGAGTGGGACTGTTTATGCTTCATCATCAGCTGCTGGAGTGGGACTGTTTGTGTTTCATCATCAGCTGCTGGAGTGGGACTGTTTGTGTTTCATCTGCAGCTGCTGGAGTGGGACTGTTTATGTTTCATCTGCAGCTGCTGGAGTGGGACTGTTTATGTTTCTTCTGCAGCTGCTGGAGTGGGACTGTTTGTGTTTCATCTGCAGCTGCTGGAGTGGGACTGTTTCATCTGCAGCTGCTGGAGTGGGACTGTTTCATCTGCAGCTGCTGGAGTGGGACTGTTTATGTTTCATCTGCAGCTGCTGGAGTGGGACTGTTTATGTTTCATCTGCAGCTGCTGGAGTGGGACTGTTTGTGTTTCATCATCAGCTGCTGGAGTGGGACTGTTTGTGTTTCACCTGCAGCTGCTGGAGTGGGACTGTTTGTGTTTCATCTGCAGCTGCTGAAGTGGGACTGTTTGTGTTTCATCTGCAGCTGCTGGAGTGGGACTGTTTATGTTTCATCTGCAGCTGCTGGAGTGGGACTGTTTGTGTTTCATCTGCAGCTGCTGGAGTGGGACTGTTTATGTTTCATCATCAGCTGATGGAGTGGGAATGTTTATGTTTCACCTGCAGCTGCTGGAGTGGCACTGTTTATGTTTCATCTGCAGCTGCTGGAGTGGGACTGTTTGTGTTTCATCTGCAGCTGCTGGAGTGGGACTGTTTGTGTTTCATCTGCAGCTGCTGGAGTGGGACTGTTTATGTTACATCTGCAGCTGCTGGAGTGGGACTGTTTATGTTTCATCCGCAGCTGCTGGAGTGGGACTGTTTGTGTTTCATCATCAGCTGCTGGAGTGGGACTGTTTATGTTTCATCTGCAGCTGCTGGAGTGGGACTGTTTATGTCTCATCATCAGCTGCTGGAGTGGGACTGTTTATGTTTCATCTGCAGCTGCTGGAGTGGGACTGTTTGTGTCTCATCATCAGCTGCTGGAGTGGGACTGTTTGTGTTTCATCATCAGCTGCTGGAGTGGGACTGTTTGTGTCTCATCTGCAGCTGCTGGAGTGGGACTGTTTGTGTCTCATCATCAGCTGCTGGAGTGGGACTGTTTATGTCTCATCATCAGCTGCTGGAGTGGGACTGTTTGTGTTTCATCTGCAGCTGCTGGAGTGGGACTGTTTGTGTCTCATCTGCAGCTGCTGGAGTGGGACTGTTTGTGTTTCATCTGCAGCTGCTGGAGTGGGACTGTTTATGTTTCATCTGCAGCTGCTGGAGTGGGACTGTTTGTGTTTCATCATCAGCTGCTGGAGTGGGACTGTTTATGCTTCATCATTAGCTGCTGGAGTGGGACTGTTTGTGTTTCATCATCAGCTGCTGGAGTGGGACTGTTTGTGTTTCATCTGCAGCTGCTGGAGTGGGACTGTTTATGTTTCATCTGCAGCTGCTGGAGTGGGACTGTTTGTGTTTCATCTGCAGCTGCTGGAGTGGGACTGTTTATATTTCATCATCAGCTGCTGGAGTGGGACTGTTTGTGTTTCATCATCAGCTGCTGGAGTGGGACTGTTTATGTTTCATCTGCAGCTGCTGGAGTGGGACTGTTTGTGTTTCATCATCAGCTGCTGGAGTGGGACTGTTTGTGTTTCACCTGCAGCTGCTGGAGTGGGACTGTTTGTGTTTCACCTGCAGCTGCTGGAGTGGGACCGTTTGTGTTTCATCTGCAGCTGCTGGAGTGGGACTGTTTGTGTTTCATCATCAGCTGCTGGAGTGGGACTGTTTATGTTTCATCTGCAGCTGCTGGAGTGGGACTGTTTCATCAGCAGCTGCTGGAGTGGGACTGTTTGTGTTTCACTTGCAGCTGCTGGAGTGGGACTGTTTGTGTCTCATCTGCAGCTGCTGGAGTGGTACTGTTTGTGTTTCATCATCAGCTGCTGGAGTGGGACTGTTTGTGTTTCACCTGCAGCTGCTGGAGTGGGACTGTTTGTGCTTCATCATCAGCTGCTGGAGTGGGACTGTTTGTGTTTCATCTTCAGCTGCTGGAGTGGGACTGTTTGTGTTTCATCATCAGCTGCTGGAGTGGGACTGTTTATGTCTCATCAGCTGCTGGAGTGGGACTGTTTATGTTTCATCTGCAGCTGCTGGAGTGGGACTGTTTGTGTCTCATCATCAGCTGCTGGAGTGGGACTGTTTGTGTTTCATCATCAGCTGCTGGAGTGGCACTGTTTGTGTCTCATCTGCAGCTGCTGGAGTGGGACTGTTTGTGTCTCATCATCAGCTGCTGGAGTGGGACTGTTTATGTCTCGTCATCAGCTGCTGGAGTGGGACTGTTTGTGTTTCATCTGCAGCTGCTGGAGTGGGACTGTTTGTGTCTCGTCTGCAGCTGCTGGAGTGGGACTGTTTGTGTTTCATCTGCAGCTGCTGGAGTGGGACTGTTTATGTTTCATCTGCAGCTGCTGGAGTGGGACTGTTTGTGTTTCATCATCAGCTGCTGGAGTGGGACTGTTTATGCTTCATCATCAGCTGCTGGAGTGGGACTGTTTGTGTTTCATCATCAGCTGCTGGAGTGGGACTGTTTGTGTTTCATCTGCAGCTGCTGGAGTGGGACTGTTTATGTTTCATCTGCAGCTGCTGGAGTGGGACTGTTAATGTTTCATCTGCAGCTGCTGGAGTGGGACTGTTTGTGTTTCATCATCAGCTGCTGGAGTGGGACTGTTTATGTTTCATCTGCAGCTGCTGGAGTGGGACTGTTTATGTTTCATCATCAGCTGCTGGAGTGGGACTGTTTGTGTCTCATCATCAGCTGCTGGAGTGTTACTGTTTGTGTCTCATCATCAGCTGCTGGAGTGGGACTGTTTATGTTTCATCTGCAGCTGCTGGAGTGGGACTCTTTGTGTTTCATCTGCAGCTGCTGGAGTGGGACTGTTTGTGTTTCATCATCAGCTGCTGGAGTGGGACTGTTTATGTTTCATCTGCTGCTGCTGGAGTGGGGCTGTTTGTGTTTCATCATCAGCTGCTGGAGTGGGACTGTTTGTGTTTCATCTGCAGCTGCTGGAGTTGGACTGTTTATGTCTCACCATCAGCTGCTGGAGTGGGACTGTTTATGTTTCATCTGCTGCTGCTGGAGTGGGGCTGTTTGTGTTTCATCATCAGCTGCTGGAGTGGGACTGTTTGTGTTTCATCTGCAGCTGCTGGAGTGGGACTGTTAATGTTCCATCTTCAGCTGCTGGAGTGGGACTGTTTGTGTTTCATCTGCAGCTGCTGGAGTGGGAATGTTTGTGTTTCATCATCAGCTGCTGGAGTGGGACTGTTTGTTTTTCATCAGCTGCTGGAGTGGGACTGTTTGTGTTTCATCATCAGCTGCTGGAGTGGGACTGTTTGTGTCTCATCTGCAGCTGCTGGAGTGGGACTGTTTGTGTTTCATCATCAGCTGCTGGAGTGGGACTGTTTGTTTTTCATCAGCTGCTGGAGTGGGACTGTTTGTGTTTCATCATCAGCTGCTGGAGTGGGACTGTTTTTGTCTCATCTGCAGCTGCTGGAGTGGGACTGTTTGTGTTTCATCATCAGCTGCTGGAGTGGGACTGTTTGTGTTTCATCATCAGCTGCTGGAGTTGGACTGTTTGTGTTTCATCTGCAGCTGCTGGAGTGGGACTGTTTCTGGTTCATCTGCAGCTGCTGGAGTGGAACTGTTTATGTTTCATCTGCAGCTGCTGGAGTGGGACTGTTTATGTTTCATCTGCAGCTGCTGGAGTGGGACTGTTTGTGTTTCATCTGCAGCTGCTGGAGTGGGACTGTTTGTGTTTCATCTGCAGCTGCTGGAGTGGGACTGTTTATGTTTCATCTGCAGCTGCTGGAGTGGGACTGTTTGTAATTCATCTGCAGCTGCTGGAGTGGGACTGTTTGTGTTTCATCATCAGCTGCTGGAGTGGGACTGTTTGTTTTTCCTGCAGCTGCTGGAGTGGGACTGTTTGTGTTTCATCTGCAGCTGCTGGAGTGGGACTGTTTGTGTCTCAACATCAGCTGCTGGAGTGGGACTGTTTATGTTTCATCCTCAGCTGCTGGAGTGGGACTGTTTGTGTCTCATCATCAGCTGCTGGAGTGGGACTGTTTGTGTTTCACCTGCAGCTGCTGGAGTGGGAGTGTTTATGCTTCATCTGCAGCTACTGGAGTGGGACTGTTTATGTTTCATCTGCAGCTGCTGGAGTGGGACTGTTTGTGTTTCACCTGCAGCTGCTGGAGTGGGACTGTTTATGTTTCATCATCAGCTGCTGGAGTGGGACTGTTTATGTTTCATCTGCAGCTGCTGGAGTGGGACTGTTTGTGTTTCATCTGGTGCTACTGGAGTGGGACTGTTTGTTTCATCTGGTGCTGCTGGAGTGGGACTGTTTATGTTTCATCATCAGCTGCTGGAGTGGGACTGTTTATGTTTCATCATCAGCTGCTGGAGTGGGACTGTTTATGTTTCATCTGCAGCTGCTGGAGTGGGACTGTTTGTGTTTCATCATCAGCTGCTGGAGTGGGACTGTTTGTTTCATCTGCAGCTGCTGGAGTGGGACTGTTTATGTTTCATCTGCAGCTGCTGGAGTGGGACTGTTTATGTTTCATCGGTTGCTGCTGGAGTGGGACTGTTTATGTTTCATCTGCAGCTGCTGGAGTGGGACTGTTTATGTTTCATCTGTTGCTGCTGGAGTGGGACTGTTTATGTTTCATCTGCAGCTGCTGGAGTGGGACTGTTTATGTTTCATCTGTTGCTGCTGGAGTGGGACTGTTTCATCTGCAGCTGCTGGAGTGGGACTGTTTGTGTTTCATCTGCAGCTGCTGGAGTGGGACTGTTTGTGTTTCATCATCAGCTGCTGGAGTGGGACTGTTTATGTTTCATCTGCAGCTGCTGGAGTGGGACTGTTTGTGTTTCATCTGGTGCTACTGGAGTGGGACTGTTTGTTTCATCTGGTGCTGCTGGAGTGGGACTGTTTATGTTTCATCATCAGCTGCTGGAGTGGGACTGTTTGTGTCTCATCATCAGCTGCTGGAGTGGGACTGTTTGTGTTTCATCATCAGCTGCTGGAGTGGGACTGTTTGTGTTTCATCATCAGCTGCTGGAGTGGGACTGTTTGTGTTTCATCTTCAGCTGCTGGAGTGGGAC
Source organism: Echiichthys vipera (assembly GCF_963691815.1). Lineage (NCBI taxonomy): Eukaryota > Metazoa > Chordata > Actinopteri > Perciformes > Trachinidae > Echiichthys > Echiichthys vipera. Next base: position 137,357 of record NW_028154817.1, on the reverse strand, counting down.
TGTTTGTGTTTCATCATCAGCTGCTGGAGTGGGACTGTTTGTGTTTCATCTTCAGCTGCTGTAGTGGGACTGTTTATGTTTCATCCGCAGCTGCTGGAGTGGGACTGTTTGTGTTTCATCATCAGCTGCTGGAGTGGGACTGTTTATGTTTCATCCGCAGCTGCTGGAGTGGGACTGTTTGTGTTTCATCATCAGCTGCTGGAGTGGGACTGTTTATGTTTCATCTGCAGCTGCTGGAGTGGGGCTGTTTATTTTTCATCTGCAGCTGCTGGAGTGGGACTGTTTATGTTTCATCTGCAGCTGCTGGAGTGGGACTGTTTATGTCTCATCATCAGCTGCTGGAGTGGGACTGTTTATGTTTCATCTGCAGCTGCTGGAGTGGGACTGTTTGTGTCTCATCATCAGCTGCTGGAGTGGGACTGTTTGTGTTTCATCATCAGCTGCTGGAGTGGGACTGTTTGTGTCTCATCTGCAGCTGCTGGAGTGGGACTGTTTGTGTCTCATCATCAGCTGCTGGAGTGGGACTGTTTATGTCTCATCATCAGCTGCTGGAGTGGGACTGTTTGTGTTTCATCTGCAGCTGCTGGAGTGGGACTGTTTGTGTCTCATCTGCAGCTGCTGGAGTGGGACTGTTTGTGTTTCATCTGCAGCTGCTGGAGTGGGACTGTTTATGTTTCATCTGCAGCTGCTGGAGTGGGACTGTTTGTGTTTCATCATCAGCTGCTGGAGTGGGACTGTTTATGCTTCATCATCAGCTGCTGGAGTGGGACTGTTTGTGTTTCATCATCAGCTGCTGGAGTGGGACTGTTTGTGTTTCATCTGCAGCTGCTGGAGTGGGACTGTTTATGTTTCATCTGCAGCTGCTGGAGTGGGACTGTTTATGTTTCTTCTGCAGCTGCTGGAGTGGGACTGTTTGTGTTTCATCTGCAGCTGCTGGAGTGGGACTGTTTCATCTGCAGCTGCTGGAGTGGGACTGTTTCATCTGCAGCTGCTGGAGTGGGACTGTTTATGTTTCATCTGCAGCTGCTGGAGTGGGACTGTTTATGTTTCATCTGCAGCTGCTGGAGTGGGACTGTTTGTGTTTCATCATCAGCTGCTGGAGTGGGACTGTTTGTGTTTCACCTGCAGCTGCTGGAGTGGGACTGTTTGTGTTTCATCTGCAGCTGCTGGAGTGGGACTGTTTGTGTTTCATCATCAGCTGCTGGAGTGGGACTGTTTGTGTTTCATCTGCAGCTGCTGGAGTGGCACTGTTTATGTTTCATCTGCAGCTGCTGGAGTGGGACTGTTTGTGTCTCATCATCAGCTGCTGGAGTGGGACTGTTTGTGTTTCATCATCAGCTGCTGGAGTGGGACTGTTTGTGTCTCATCTGCAGCTGCTGGAGTGGGACTGTTTGTGTCTCATCATCAGCTGCTGGAGTGGGACTGTTTATGTCTCATCATCAGCTGCTGGAGTGGGACTGTTTGTGTTTCATCTGCAGCTGCTGGAGTGGGACTGTTTGTGTCTCATCTGCAGCTGCTGGAGTGGGACTGTTTGTGTTTCATCTGCAGCTGCTGGAGTGGGACTGTTTATGTTTCATCTGCAGCTGCTGGAGTGGGACTGTTTGTGTTTCATCATCAGCTGCTGGAGTGGGACTGTTTGTGTTTCATCTGCAGCTGCTGGAGTGGGACTGTTTATGTTTCATCTGCAGCTGCTGGAGTGGGACTGTTTATGTTTCTTCTGCAGCTGCTGGAGTGGGACTGTTTGTGTTTCATCTGCAGCTGCTGGAGTGGGACTGTTTCATCTGCAGCTGCTGGAGTGGGACTGTTTCATCTGCAGCTGCTGGAGTGGGACTGTTTATGTTTCATCTGCAGCTGCTGGAGTGGGACTGTTTATGTTTCATCTGCAGCTGCTGGAGTGGGACTGTTTGTGTTTCATCTGCAGCTGCTGGAGTGGGACTGTTTATGTTTCATCATCAGCTGATGGAGTGGGAATGTTTATGTTTCATCTGCAGCTGCTGGAGTGGCACTGTTTATGTTTCATCTGCAGCTGCTGGAGTGGGACTGTTTGTGTTTCATCTGCAGCGTCTGGAGTGGGACTGTTTGTGTTTCATCTGCAGCTGCTGGAGTGGGACTGTTTATGTTACATCTGCAGCTGCTGGAGTGGGACTGTTTATGTTTCATCCGCAGCTGCTGGAGTGGGACTGTTTGTGTTTCATCATCAGCTGCTGGAGTGGGACTGTTTATGTTTCATCTGCAGCTGCTGGAGTGGGACTGTTTGTGTCTCATCATCAGCTGCTGGAGTGGGACTGTTTGTGTTTCATCATCAGCTGCTGGAGTGGGACTGTTTGTGTCTCATCTGCAGCTGCTGGAGTGGGACTGTTTGTGTCTCATCATCAGCTGCTGGAGTGGGACTGTTTATGTCTCATCATCAGCTGCTGGAGTGGGACTGTTTGTGTTTCATCTGCAGCTGCTGGAGTGGGACTGTTTGTGTCTCATCTGCAGCTGCTGGAGTGGGACTGTTTGTGTTTCATCTGCAGCTGCTGGAGTGGGACTGTTTATGTTTCATCTGCAGCTGCTGGAGTGGGACTGTTTGTGTTTCATCATCAGCTGCTGGAGTGGGACTGTTTATGCTTCATCATTAGCTGCTGGAGTGGGACTGTTTGTGTTTCATCATCAGCTGCTGGAGTGGGACTGTTTGTGTTTCATCTGCAGCTGCTGGAGTGGGACTGTTTATGTTTCATCTGCAGCTGCTGGAGTGGGACTGTTTGTGTTTCATCTGCAGCTGCTGGAGTGGGACTGTTTATATTTCATCATCAGCTGCTGGAGTGGGACTGTTTGTGTTTCATCATCAGCTGCTGGAGTGGGACTGTTTATGTTTCATCTGCAGCTGCTGGAGTGGGACTGTTTGTGTTTCATCATCAGCTGCTGGAGTGGGACTGTTTGTTTCATCTGCAGCTGCTGGAGTGGGACTGTTTATGTTTCATCTGCAGCTGCTGGAGTGGGACTGTTTATGTTTCATCTGTTGCTGCTGGAGTGGGACTGTTTATGTTTCATCTGCAGCTGCTGGAGTGGGACTGTTTATGTTTCATCTGTTGCTGCTGGAGTGGGACTGTTTATGTTTCATCTGCAGCTGCTGGAGTGGGACTGTTTATGTTTCATCTGTTGCTGCTGGAGTGGGACTGTTTCATCTGCAGCTGCTGGAGTGGGACTGTTTGTGTTTCATCTGCAGCTGCTGGAGTGGGACTGTTTGTGTTTCATCATCAGCTGCTGGAGTGGGACTGTTTATGTTTCATCTGCAGCTGCTGGAGTGGGACTGTTTGTGTTTCATCTGGTGCTACTGGAGTGGGACTGTTTGTTTCATCTGGTGCTGCTGGAGTGGGACTGTTTATGTTTCATCATCAGCTGCTGGAGTGGGACTGTTTGTGTCTCATCATCAGCTGCTGGAGTGGGACTGTTTGTGTTTCATCATCAGCTGCTGGAGTGGGACTGTTTGTGTTTCATCATCAGCTGCTGGAGTGGGACTGTTTGTGTTTCATCTTCAGCTGCTGGAGTGGGACTGTTTGTGTTTCATCATCAGCTGCTGGAGTGGGACTGTTTGTGTTTCATCTTCAGCTGCTGTAGTGGGACTGTTTATGTTTCATCCGCAGCTGCTGGAGTGGGACTGTTTGTGTTTCATCATCAGCTGCTGGAGTGGGACTGTTTATGTTTCATCCGCAGCTGCTGGAGTGGGACTGTTTGTGTTTCATCATCAGCTGCTGGAGTGGGACTGTTTATGTTTCATCTGCAGCTGCTGGAGTGGGGCTGTTTATTTTTCATCTGCAGCTGCTGGAGTGGGACTGTTTATGTTTCATCTGCAGCTGCTGGAGTGGGACTGTTTATGTCTCATCATCAGCTGCTGGAGTGGGACTGTTTATGTTTCATCTGCAGCTGCTGGAGTGGGACTGTTTGTGTCTCATCATCAGCTGCTGGAGTGGGACTGTTTGTGTTTCATCATCAGCTGCTGGAGTGGGACTGTTTGTGTCTCATCTGCAGCTGCTGGAGTGGGACTGTTTGTGTCTCATCATCAGCTGCTGGAGTGGGACTGTTTATGTCTCATCATCAGCTGCTGGAGTGGGACTGTTTGTGTTTCATCTGCAGCTGCTGGAGTGGGACTGTTTGTGTCTCATCTGCAGCTGCTGGAGTGGGACTGTTTGTGTTTCATCTGCAGCTGCTGGAGTGGGACTGTTTATGTTTCATCTGCAGCTGCTGGAGTGGGACTGTTTGTGTTTCATCATCAGCTGCTGGAGTGGGACTGTTTATGCTTCATCATCAGCTGCTGGAGTGGGACTGTTTGTGTTTCATCATCAGCTGCTGGAGTGGGACTGTTTGTGTTTCATCTGCAGCTGCTGGAGTGGGACTGTTTATGTTTCATCTGCAGCTGCTGGAGTGGGACTGTTTATGTTTCTTCTGCAGCTGCTGGAGTGGGACTGTTTGTGTTTCATCTGCAGCTGCTGGAGTGGGACTGTTTCATCTGCAGCTGCTGGAGTGGGACTGTTTCATCTGCAGCTGCTGGAGTGGGACTGTTTATGTTTCATCTGCAGCTGCTGGAGTGGGACTGTTTATGTTTCATCTGCAGCTGCTGGAGTGGGACTGTTTGTGTTTCATCATCAGCTGCTGGAGTGGGACTGTTTGTGTTTCACCTGCAGCTGCTGGAGTGGGACTGTTTGTGTTTCATCTGCAGCTGCTGGAGTGGGACTGTTTGTGTTTCATCATCAGCTGCTGGAGTGGGACTGTTTGTGTTTCATCTGCAGCTGCTGGAGTGGCACTGTTTATGTTTCATCTGCAGCTGCTGGAGTGGGACTGTTTGTGTTTCATCTGCAGCTGCTGGAGTGGGACTGTTTATGTTTCATCTGCAGCTGCTGGAGTGGGACTGTTTGTGTTTCATCTGCAGCTGCTGGAGTGGGACTGTTTATGTTTCATCATCAGCTGATGGAGTGGGAATGTTTATGTTTCATCTGCAGCTGCTGGAGTGGCACTGTTTATGTTTCATCTGCAGCTGCTGGAGTGGGACTGTTTGTGTTTCATCTGCAGCTGCTGGAGTGGGACTGTTTGTGTTTCATCTGCAGCTGCTGGAGTGGGACTGTTTATGTTACATCTGCAGCTGCTGGAGTGGGACTGTTTATGTTTCATCCGCAGCTGCTGGAGTGGGACTGTTTGTGTTTCATCATCAGCTGCTGGAGTGGGACTGTTTATGTTTCATCTGCAGCTGCTGGAGTGGGACTGTTTATGTCTCATCATCAGCTGCTGGAGTGGGACTGTTTATGTTTCATCTGCAGCTGCTGGAGTGGGACTGTTTGTGTCTCATCATCAGCTGCTGGAGTGGGACTGTTTGTGTTTCATCATCAGCTGCTGGAGTGGGACTGTTTGTGTCTCATCTGCAGCTGCTGGAGTGGGACTGTTTGTGTCTCATCATCAGCTGCTGGAGTGGGACTGTTTATGTCTCATCATCAGCTGCTGGAGTGGGACTGTTTGTGTTTCATCTGCAGCTGCTGGAGTGGGACTGTTTGTGTCTCATCTGCAGCTGCTGGAGTGGGACTGTTTGTGTTTCATCTGCAGCTGCTGGAGTGGGACTGTTTATGTTTCATCTGCAGCTGCTGGAGTGGGACTGTTTGTGTTTCATCATCAGCTGCTGGAGTGGGACTGTTTATGCTTCATCATTAGCTGCTGGAGTGGGACTGTTTGTGTTTCATCATCAGCTGCTGGAGTGGGACTGTTTGTGTTTCATCTGCAGCTGCTGGAGTGGGACTGTTTATGTTTCATCTGCAGCTGCTGGAGTGGGACTGTTTGTGTTTCATCTGCAGCTGCTGGAGTGGGACTGTTTATATTTCATCATCAGCTGCTGGAGTGGGACTGTTTGTGTTTCATCATCAGCTGCTGGAGTGGGACTGTTTATGTTTCATCTGCAGCTGCTGGAGTGGGACTGTTTGTGTTTCATCATCAGCTGCTGGAGTGGGACTGTTTGTGTTTCACCTGCAGCTGCTGGAGTGGGACTGTTTGTGTTTCACCTGCAGCTGCTGGAGTGGGACCGTTTGTGTTTCATCTGCAGCTGCTGGAGTGGGACTGTTTGTGTTTCATCATCAGCTGCTGGAGTGGGACTGTTTATGTTTCATCTGCAGCTGCTGGAGTGGGACTGTTTCATCAGCAGCTGCTGGAGTGGGACTGTTTGTGTTTCACTTGCAGCTGCTGGAGTGGGACTGTTTGTGTCTCATCTGCAGCTGCTGGAGTGGTACTGTTTGTGTTTCATCATCAGCTGCTGGAGTGGGACTGTTTGTGTTTCACCTGCAGCTGCTGGAGTGGGACTGTTTGTGCTTCATCATCAGCTGCTGGAGTGGGACTGTTTGTGTTTCATCTTCAGCTGCTGGAGTGGGACTGTTTGTGTTTCATCATCAGCTGCTGGAGTGGGACTGTTTATGTCTCATCAGCTGCTGGAGTGGGACTGTTTATGTTTCATCTGCAGCTGCTGGAGTGGGACTGTTTGTGTCTCATCATCAGCTGCTGGAGTGGGACTGTTTGTGTTTCATCATCAGCTGCTGGAGTGGCACTGTTTGTGTCTCATCTGCAGCTGCTGGAGTGGGACTGTTTGTGTCTCATCATCAGCTGCTGGAGTGGGACTGTTTATGTCTCGTCATCAGCTGCTGGAGTGGGACTGTTTGTGTTTCATCTGCAGCTGCTGGAGTGGGACTGTTTGTGTCTCGTCTGCAGCTGCTGGAGTGGGACTGTTTGTGTTTCATCTGCAGCTGCTGGAGTGGGACTGTTTATGTTTCATCTGCAGCTGCTGGAGTGGGACTGTTTGTGTTTCATCATCAGCTGCTGGAGTGGGACTGTTTATGCTTCATCATCAGCTGCTGGAGTGGGACTGTTTGTGTTTCATCATCAGCTGCTGGAGTGGGACTGTTTGTGTTTCATCTGCAGCTGCTGGAGTGGGACTGTTTGTGTTTCATCATCAGCTGCTGGAGTGGGACTGTTTATGTTTCATCTGCAGCTGCTGGAGTGGGACTGTTTCATCAGCAGCTGCTGGAGTGGGACTGTTTGTGTTTCACTTGCAGCTGCTGGAGTGGGACTGTTTGTGTCTCATCTGCAGCTGCTGGAGTGGTACTGTTTGTGTTTCATCATCAGCTGCTGGAGTGGGACTGTTTGTGTTTCACCTGCAGCTGCTGGAGTGGGACTGTTTGTGCTTCATCATCAGCTGCTGGAGTGGGACTGTTTGTGTTTCATCTTCAGCTGCTGGAGTGGGACTGTTTGTGTTTCATCATCAGCTGCTGGAGTGGGACTGTTTATGTCTCATCAGCTGCTGGAGTGGGACTGTTTATGTTTCATCTGCAGCTGCTGGAGTGGGACTGTTTGTGTCTCATCATCAGCTGCTGGAGTGGGACTGTTTGTGTTTCATCATCAGCTGCTGGAGTGGCACTGTTTGTGTCTCATCTGCAGCTGCTGGAGTGGGACTGTTTGTGTCTCATCATCAGCTGCTGGAGTGGGACTGTTTATGTCTCGTCATCAGCTGCTGGAGTGGGACTGTTTGTGTTTCATCTGCAGCTGCTGGAGTGGGACTGTTTGTGTCTCGTCTGCAGCTGCTGGAGTGGGACTGTTTGTGTTTCATCTGCAGCTGCTGGAGTGGGACTGTTTATGTTTCATCTGCAGCTGCTGGAGTGGGACTGTTTGTGTTTCATCATCAGCTGCTGGAGTGGGACTGTTTATGCTTCATCATCAGCTGCTGGAGTGGGACTGTTTGTGTTTCATCATCAGCTGCTGGAGTGGGACTGTTTGTGTTTCATCTGCAGCTGCTGGAGTGGGACTGTTTATGTTTCATCTGCAGCTGCTGGAGTGGGACTGTTAATGTTTCATCTGCAGCTGCTGGAGTGGGACTGTTTGTGTTTCATCATCAGCTGCTGGAGTGGGACTGTTTATGTTTCATCTGCAGCTGCTGGAGTGGGACTGTTTATGTTTCATCATCAGCTGCTGGAGTGGGACTGTTTGTGTCTCATCATCAGCTGCTGGAGTGTTACTGTTTGTGTCTCATCATCAGCTGCTGGAGTGGGACTGTTTATGTTTCATCTGCAGCTGCTGGAGTGGGACTCTTTGTGTTTCATCTGCAGCTGCTGGAGTGGGACTGTTTGTGTTTCATCATCAGCTGCTGGAGTGGGACTGTTTATGTTTCATCTGCTGCTGCTGGAGTGGGGCTGTTTGTGTTTCATCATCAGCTGCTGGAGTGGGACTGTTTGTGTTTCATCTGCAGCTGCTGGAGTTGGACTGTTTATGTCTCACCATCAGCTGCTGGAGTGGGACTGTTTATGTTTCATCTGCTGCTGCTGGAGTGGGGCTTTTTGTGTTTCATCATCAGCTGCTGGAGTGGGACTGTTTGTGTTTCATCATCAGCTGCTGGAGTGGGACTGTTTGTGTTTCATCTGCAGCTGCTGGAGTGGGACTGTTAATGTTCCATCTTCAGCTGCTGGAGTGGGACTGTTTGTGTTTCATCTGCAGCTGCTGGAGTGGGAATGTTTGTGTTTCATCATCAGCTGCTGGAGTGGGACTGTTTGTTTTTCATCAGCTGCTGGAGTGGGACTGTTTGTGTATCATCATCAGCTGCTGGAGTGGGACTGTTTGTGTCTCATCTGCAGCTGCTGGAGTGGGACTGTTTGTGTTTCATCATCAGCTGCTGGAGTGGGACTGTTTGTTTTTCATCAGCTGCTGGAGTGGGACTGTTTGTGTTTCATCATCAGCTGCTGGAGTGGGACTGTTTTTGTCTCATCTGCAGCTGCTGGAGTGGGACTGTTTGTGTTTCATCATCAGCTGCTGGAGTGGGACTGTTTGTGTTTCATCATCAGCTGCTGGAGTTGGACTGTTTGTGTTTCATCTGCAGCTGCTGGAGTGGGACTGTTTCTGTTTCATCTGCAGCTGCTGGAGTGGAACTGTTTATGTTTCATCTGCAGCTGCTGGAGTGGGACTGTTTGTGTTTCATCTGCAGCTGCTGGAGTGGGACTGTTTGTGTTTCATCTGCAGCTGCTGGAGTTGGACTGTTTATGTCTCATCATCAGCTGCTGGAGTGGGACTGTTTATGTTTCATCTGCTGCTGCTGGAGTGGGGCTGTTTGTGTTTCATCATCAGCTGCTGGAGTGGGACTGTTTGTGTTTCATCATCAGCTGCTGGAGTGGGACTGTTTGTGTTTCATCTGCAGCTGCTGGAGTGGGACTGTTTATGTTTCATCATCAGCTGCTGGAGTGGCACTGTTTATGTTTCATCTGCAGCTGCTGGAGTGGGACTGTTTGTGTTTCATCTGCAGCTGCTGGAGTGGGACTGTTTGTGTTTCATCTGCAGCTGCTGGAGTGGGACTGTTTATGTTACATCTGCAGCTGCTGGAGTGGGACTGTTTATGTTTCATCCGCAGCTGCTGGAGTGGGACTGTTTGTGTTTCATCATCAGCTGCTGGAGTGGGACTGTTTATGTTTCATCTGCAGCTGCTGGAGTGGGACTGTTTATGTCTCATCATCAGCTGCTGGAGTGGGACTGTTTATGTTTCATCTGCAGCTGCTGGAGTGGGACTGTTTGTGTCTCATCATCAGCTGCTGGAGTGGGACTGTTTGTGTTTCATCATCAGCTGCTGGAGTGGGACTGTTTGTGTCTCATCTGCAGCTGCTGGAGTGGGACTGTTTGTGTCTCATCATCAGCTGCTGGAGTGGGACTGTTTATGTCTCATCATCAGCTGCTGGAGTGGGACTGTTTGTGTTTCATCTGCAGCTGCTGGAGTGGGACTGTTTGTGTCTCATCTGCAGCTGCTGGAGTGGGACTGTTTGTGTTTCATCTGCAGCTGCTGGAGTGGGACTGTTTATGTTTCATCTGCAGCTGCTGGAGTGGGACTGTTTGTGTTTCATCATCAGCTGCTGGAGTGGGACTGTTTATGCTTCATCATTAGCTGCTGGAGTGGGACTGTTTGTGTTTCATCATCAGCTGCTGGAGTGGGACTGTTTGTGTTTCATCTGCAGCTGCTGGAGTGGGACTGTTTATGTTTCATCTGCAGCTGCTGGAGTGGGACTGTTTGTGTTTCATCTGCAGCTGCTGGAGTGGGACTGTTTATATTTCATCATCAGCTGCTGGAGTGGGACTGTTTGTGTTTCATCATCAGCTGCTGGAGTGGGACTGTTTATGTTTCATCTGCAGCTGCTGGAGTGGGACTGTTTGTGTTTCATCATCAGCTGCTGGAGTGGGACTGTTTGTGTTTCACCTGCAGCTGCTGGAGTGGGACTGTTTGTGTTTCACCTGCAGCTGCTGGAGTGGGACCGTTTGTGTTTCATCTGCAGCTGCTGGAGTGGGACTGTTTGTGTTTCATCATCAGCTGCTGGAGTGGGACTGTTTATGTTTCATCTGCAGCTGCTGGAGTGGGACTGTTTCATCAGCAGCTGCTGGAGTGGGACTGTTTGTGTTTCACTTGCAGCTGCTGGAGTGGGACTGTTTGTGTCTCATCTGCAGCTGCTGGAGTGGTACTGTTTGTGTTTCATCATCAGCTGCTGGAGTGGGACTGTTTGTGTTTCACCTGCAGCTGCTGGAGTGGGACTGTTTGTGCTTCATCATCAGCTGCTGGAGTGGGACTGTTTGTGTTTCATCTTCAGCTGCTGGAGTGGGACTGTTTGTGTTTCATCATCAGCTGCTGGAGTGGGACTGTTTATGTCTCATCAGCTGCTGGAGTGGGACTGTTTATGTTTCATCTGCAGCTGCTGGAGTGGGACTGTTTGTGTCTCATCATCAGCTGCTGGAGTGGGACTGTTTGTGTTTCATCATCAGCTGCTGGAGTGGCACTGTTTGTGTCTCATCTGCAGCTGCTGGAGTGGGACTGTTTGTGTCTCATCATCAGCTGCTGGAGTGGGACTGTTTATGTCTCGTCATCAGCTGCTGGAGTGGGACTGTTTGTGTTTCATCTGCAGCTGCTGGAGTGGGACTGTTTGTGTCTCGTCTGCAGCTGCTGGAGTGGGACTGTTTGTGTTTCATCTGCAGCTGCTGGAGTGGGACTGTTTATGTTTCATCTGCAGCTGCTGGAGTGGGACTGTTTGTGTTTCATCATCAGCTGCTGGAGTGGGACTGTTTATGCTTCATCATCAGCTGCTGGAGTGGGACTGTTTGTGTTTCATCATCAGCTGCTGGAGTGGGACTGTTTGTGTTTCATCTGCAGCTGCTGGAGTGGGACTGTTTATGTTTCATCTGCAGCTGCTGGAGTGGGACTGTTAATGTTTCATCTGCAGCTGCTGGAGTGGGACTGTTTGTGTTTCATCATCAGCTGCTGGAGTGGGACTGTTTATGTTTCATCTGCAGCTGCTGGAGTGGGACTGTTTATGTTTCATCATCAGCTGCTGGAGTGGGACTGTTTGTGTCTCATCATCAGCTGCTGGAGTGTTACTGTTTGTGTCTCATCATCAGCTGCTGGAGTGGGACTGTTTATGTTTCATCTGCAGCTGCTGGAGTGGGACTCTTTGTGTTTCATCTGCAGCTGCTGGAGTGGGACTGTTTGTGTTTCATCATCAGCTGCTGGAGTGGGACTGTTTATGTTTCATCTGCTGCTGCTGGAGTGGGGCTGTTTGTGTTTCATCATCAGCTGCTGGAGTGGGACTGTTTGTGTTTCATCTGCAGCTGCTGGAGTTGGACTGTTTATGTCTCACCATCAGCTGCTGGAGTGGGACTGTTTATGTTTCATCTGCTGCTGCTGGAGTGGGGCTGTTTGTGTTTCATCATCAGCTGCTGGAGTGGGACTGTTTGTGTTTCATCATCAGCTGCTGGAGTGGGACTGTTTGTGTTTCATCTGCAGCTGCTGGAGTGGGACTGTTAATGTTCCATCTTCAGCTGCTGGAGTGGGACTGTTTGTGTTTCATCTGCAGCTGCTGGAGTGGGAATGTTTGTGTTTCATCATCAGCTGCTGGAGTGGGACTGTTTGTTTTTCATCAGCTGCTGGAGTGGGACTGTTTGTGTATCATCATCAGCTGCTGGAGTGGGACTGTTTGTGTCTCATCTGCAGCTGCTGGAGTGGGACTGTTTGTGTTTCATCATCAGCTGCTGGAGTGGGACTGTTTGTTTTTCATCAGCTGCTGGAGTGGGACTGTTTGTGTTTCATCATCAGCTGCTGGAGTGGGACTGTTTTTGTCTCATCTGCAGCTGCTGGAGTGGGACTGTTTGTGTTTCATCATCAGCTGCTGGAGTGGGACTGTTTGTGTTTCATCATCAGCTGCTGGAGTTGGACTGTTTGTGTTTCATCTGCAGCTGCTGGAGTGGGACTGTTTCTGTTTCATCTGCAGCTGCTGGAGTGGAACTGTTTATGTTTCATCTGCAGCTGCTGGAGTGGGACTGTTTGTGTTTCATCTGCAGCTGCTGGAGTGGGACTGTTTGTGTTTCATCTGCAGCTGCTGGAGTGGGACTGTTTGTAATTCATCTGCAGCTGCTGGAGTGGGACTGTTTGTGTTTCATCATCAGCTGCTGGAGTGGGACTGTTTGTTTTTCCTGCAGCTGCTGGAGTGGGACTGTTTGTGTTTCATCTGCAGCTGCTGGAGTGGGACTGTTTGTGTCTCAACATCAGCTGCTGGAGTGGGACTGTTTATGTTTCATCCTCAGCTGCTGGAGTGGGACTGTTTGTGTCTCATCATCAGCTGCTGGAGTGGGACTGTTTGTGTTTCACCTGCAGCTGCTGGAGTGGGACTGTTTATGCTTCATCTGCAGCTACTGGAGTGGGACTGTTTATGTTTCATCTGCAGCTGCTGGAGTGGGACTGTTTGTGTTTCACCTGCAGCTGCTGGAGTGGGACTGTTTATGTTTCATCATCAGCTGCTGGAGTGGGACTGTTTATGTTTCATCTGCAGCTGCTGGAGTGGGACTGTTTGTGTTTCATCTGGTGCTACTGGAGTGGGACTGTTTGTTTCATCTGGTGCTGCTGGAGTGGGACTGTTTATGTTTCATCATCAGCTGCTGGAGTGGGACTGTTTATGTTTCATCTACAGCTGCTGGAGTGGGACTGTTTATGTTTCATCATCAGCTGCTGGAGTGGGACTGTTTATGTTTCATCTGCAGCTGCTGGAGTGGGACTGTTTGTGTTTCATCATCAGCTGCTGGAGTGGGACTGTTTGTGTTTCATCATCAGCTGCTGGAGTGGGACTGTTTGTTTCATCTGCAGCTGCTGGAGTGGGACTGTTTATGTTTCATCTGTTGCTGCTGGAGTGGGACTGTTTATGTTTCATCTGCAGCTGCTGGAGTGGGACTGTTTATGTTTCATCTGCAGCTGCTGGATTGGGACTGTTTATGTTTCATCTGTTGCTGCTGGAGTGGGACTGTTTATGTTTCATCTGCAGCTGCTGGAGTGGGACTGTTTATGTTTCATCTGTTGCTGCTGGAGTGGGACTGTTTATGTTTCATCTGCAGCTGCTGGAGTGGGACTGTTTATGTTTCATCTGTTGCTGCTGGAGTGGGACTGTTTCATCTGCAGCTGCTGGAGTGGGACTGTTTGTGTTTCATCTGCAGCTGCTGGAGTGGGACTGTTTGTGTTTCATCATCAGCTGCTGGAGTGGGACTGTTTGTGTTTCATCTGCAGCTGCTGGAGTGGGACTGTTTATGTTTCATCTGCAGCTGCTGGAGTGGGACTGTTTATGCTTCATCTGCAGCTACTGGAGTGGGACTGTTTATGTTTCATCTGCAGCTGCTGGAGTGGGACTGTTTGTGTTTCACCTGCAGCTGCTGGAGTGGGACTGTTTATGTTTCATCATCAGCTGCTGGAGTGGGACTGTTTATGCTTCATCTGCAGCTGCTGGAGTGGGACTGTTTATGTTTCATCTGCAGCTGCTGGAGTGGGACTGTTTGTGTTTCATCTGGTGCTACTGGAGTGGGACTGTTTGTTTCATCTGGTGCTGCTGGAGTGGGACTGTTTATGTTTCATCATCAGCTGCTGGAGTGGGACTGTTTGTGTCTCATCATCAGCTGCTGGAGTGGGACTGTTTGTGTCTCATCATCAGCTGCTGGAGTGGGACTGTTTGTGTTTCATCATCAGCTGCTGGAGTGGGACTGTTTGTGTCTCATCATCAGCTGCTGGAGTGGGACTGTTTGTGTCTCATCATCAGCTGCTGGAGTGGGACTGTTTGTGTTTCATCTGCAGCTGCTGGAGTGGGACTGTTTGTGTCTCATCATCAGCTGCTGGAGTGGGACTGTTTGTGTCTCATCATCAGCTGCTGGAGTGGGACTGTTTGTGTCTCATCATCAGCTGCTAGAGTGGGACTGTTTGTGTCTCATCTGTTGTTGTCCATATAAACTCAACCGTGTCGGGGCCGCGGGGGGCATTTGCTGTTCCTGTCACTATTGTCACATCAGCTGTTCTCTTTCCTACCGGAGCGTCTCTGTCACCGCTGTTCTCCTCGTTTCTATCAGCTTCCCTCTGTGTGTCACAGTGCACGTGGAGAAGACTCATGTGGCGCCGGGTGCCCTCTGTTTATGTTTCATCATCAGCTGCTGGAGTGGGACTGTTTGTGTTTCATCTGCAGCTGCTGGAGTGGGACTGTTTGTGTTTCATCATCAGCTGCTGGAGTGGGACTGTTTGTGTTTCATCTGCAGCTGCTGGAGTGGGACTGTTTGTGTTTCATCATCAGCTGCTGGAGTGGGACTGTTTATGTTTCATCTGCAGCTGCTGGAGTGGGACTGTTTGTGTTTATTCATCAGCTGCTGGAGTGGGACTGTTTATGTTTCATCTGCAGCTGCTGGAGTGGGACTGTTTGTGTTTCATCTGTAGCTGCTGGAGTGGGACTGTTTCATTTGCAGCTGCTGGAGTGGGACTTTTTGTGTTTCATCATCAGCTGCTGGAGTGGGACTGTTTATGTTTCATCTGCTGCTGCTGGAGTGGGACTGTTTATGTTTCATCATCAGCTGCTGGAGTGGGACTGTTTGTGTCTCATCTGCAGCTGCTGGAGTGGGACTGTTTGTGTTTCATCTGCAGCTGCTGAAGTGGGACTGTTTGTGTTTCATCTGCAGCTGCTGGAGTGGGACTGTTTGTGTTTCATCTGCAGCTGCTGGAGTGGGACTGTTTGTGTTTCATCTGCAGCTGCTGAAGTGGGACTGTTTGTGTTTCATCATCAGCTGCTGGAGTGGGACTGTTTGTGTCTCATCTGCAGCTGCTGGAGTGGGACTGTTTGTGTTTCATCTGCAGCTGCTGAAGTGGGACTGTTTATGTTTCATATGCAGCTGCTGGAGTGGGACTGTTTGTGTTTCATCATCAGCTGCTGGAGTGGGACTGTTTGTGTCTCATCATCAGCTGCTGGAGTGGGACTGTTTGTGTTTCATCTGCAGCTGCTGGAGTGGGACTGTTTGTGTTTCATCTGAAGCTGCTGGAGTGGGACTGTTTATGTTTCATCTGCAGCTGCTGGAGTGGGACTGTTTGTGTTTCATCTGCAGCTGCTGGAGTGGGACTGTTTATGTTTCATCTGCTGCTGCTGGAGTTGGACTGTTTGTGTTTCAACATCAGCTGCTGGAGTGGGACTGTTTATGTCTCATCTGCAGCTGCTGGAGTGGGACTGTTTGTGTTTCATCTGCAGCTGCTGGAGTGGGACTGTTTATGTTTCATCTGCAGCTGCTGGAGTGGGACTGTTTATGTTACATCTTTACCTGCTGGAGTGGGACTGTTTATGTTTGTGTTTCATCTGCAGCTGCTGGAGTGGGACTGTTTGTGTTTCATCATCAGCTGCTGGAGTGGGACTGTTTATGTTTCATCTGCAGCTGCTGGAGTGGGACTGTTTATGTTTCGTCATCAGCTGCTGGAGTGGGACTGTTTATGTTTCATCTGCAGCTGCTGGAGTGGGACTGTTTGTTTCATCTGCAGCTGTTGGAGTGGGACTGTTTGTGTTTCATCATCAGCTGCTGGAGTGGGACTGTTTTGTGTTTCATCTGCAGCTGCTGGAGTGGGACTGTTTGTGTTTCATCTGCAGCTGCTGGAGTGGGACTGTTTGTGTTTCATCATCAGCTGCTGGAGTGGGACTGTTCATCTTTCATCTGCAGCTGCTGGAGTGGGACTGTTTGTGTTTCATCATCAGCTGCTGGAGTGGGACTGTTTGTGTTTCATCATCAGCTGCTGGAGTGGGACTGTTTATGTTTCATCTGCAGCTGCTGGAGTGGGACTGTTTGTGTCTCATCTGCAGCTGCTGGAGTGGGACTGTTTGTGTCTCATCTGCAGCTGCTGGAGTGGGACTGTTTGTGTTTCATCATCAGCTGCTGGAGTCGGACTGTTTATGTTTCATCATTAGCTGCTGGAGTGGGACTGTTTGTGTCTCATCTGCAGCTGCTGGAGTGGGACTGTTTGTGTTTCATCATCAGCTGCTGGAGTGGGACTGTTTGTGTTTCATCATCAGCTGCTGGAGTGGGACTGTTTATGTTTCATCATCAGCTGCTGGAGTGGGACTGTTTGTGTTTCATCTGCAGCTGCTGGAGTGGGTCTATTTGTGTTTCATCATCAGCTGCTGGAGTGGGACTGTTTGTGTTTCATCATCAGCTGCTGGAGTGGGACTGTTTATGTTTCATCTGCAGCTGCTGGAGTGGGACTGTTTGTGTTTCATCTGCAGCTGCTGGAGTGGGACTGTTTATGTTCCATCTGCAGCTGCTGGAGTGGGACTGTTTATGTTACATCTTTACCTGCTGGAGTGGGACTGTTTATGTTTGTGTTTCATCTGCAGCTGCTGGAGTGGGACTGTTTGTGTTTCATCATCAGCTGCTGGAGTGGGACTGTTTATGTTTCATCTGCAGCTGCTGGAGTGGGACTGTATGTTTCGTCATCAGCTGCTGGAGTGGGACTGTTTATGTTTCATCTGCAGCTGCTGGAGTGGGACTGTTTATGTTTCATCTGCAGCTGCTGGAGTGGGACTGTTTGTTTCATCTGGTGCTGCTGGAGTGGGACTGTTTATGTTTCATCATCAGCTGCTGGAGTGGGACTGTTTATGTTTCATCTACAGCTGCTGGAGTGGGACTGTTTATGTTTCATCATCAGCTGCTGGAGTGGGACTGTTTGTTTCATCTGCAGCTGCTGGAGTGGGACTGTTTATGTTTCATCTGTTGCTGCTGGAGTGGGACTGTTTGTTTCATCTGCAGCTGCTGGAGTGGGACTGTTTATGTTTCATCTGCAGCTGCTGGAGTGGGACTGTTTATGTTTCATCTGTTGCTGCTGGAGTGGGACTGTTTATGTTTCATCTGCAGCTGCTGGAGTGGGACTGTTTATGTTTCATCTGTTGCTGCTGGAGTGGGACTGTTTATGTTTCATCTGCAGCTGCTGGAGTGGGACTGTTTATGTTTCATCTGTTGCTGCTGGAGTGGGACTGTTTCATCTGCAGCTGCTGGAGTGGGACTGTTTGTGTTTCATCTGCAGCTGCTGGAGTGGGACTGTTTGTGTTTCATCATCAGCTGCTGGAGTGGGACTGTTTGTGTTTCATCTGCAGCTGCTGGAGTGGGACTGTTTATGTTTCATCTGCAGCTGCTGGAGTGGGACTGTTTATGCTTCATCTGCAGCTACTGGAGTGGGACTGTTTATGTTTCATCTGCAGCTGCTGGAGTGGGACTGTTTGTGTTTCACCTGCAGCTGCTGGAGTGGGACTGTTTATGTTTCATCATCAGCTGCTGGAGTGGGACTGTTTATGTTTCATCTGCAGCTGCTGGAGTGGGACTGTTTGTGTTTCATCTGGTGCTACTGGAGTGGGACTGTTTGTTTCATCTGGTGCTGCTGGAGTGGGACTGTTTATGTTTCATCATCAGCTGCTGGAGTGGGACTGTTTGTGTCTCATCATCAGCTGCTGGAGTGGGACTGTTTGTGTCTCATCATCAGCTGCTGGAGTGGGACTGTTTGTGTTTCATCATCAGCTGCTGGAGTGGGACTGTTTGTGTTTCATCATCAGCTGCTGGAGTGGGACTGTTTGTGTTTCATCTTCAGCTGCTGGAGTGGGACTGTTTGTGTTTCATCTGCAGCTGCTGGAGTGGGACTGTTTGTGTCTCATCATCAGCTGCTGGAGTGGGACTGTTTGTGTCTCATCATCAGCTGCTGGAGTGGGACTGTTTGTGTCTCATCATCAGCTGCTGGAGTGGGACTGTTTGTGTTTCATCTGCAGCTGCTGGAGTGGGACTGTTTATGTTTCATCTGCAGCTGCTGGAGTGGGACTGTTTATGCTTCATCTGCAGCTACTGGAGTGGGACTGTTTATGTTTCATCTGCAGCTGCTGGAGTGGGACTGTTTGTGTTTCACCTGCAGCTGCTGGAGTGGGACTGTTTATGTTTCATCATCAGCTGCTGGAGTGGGACTGTTTATGTTTCATCTGCAGCTGCTGGAGTGGGACTGTTTGTGTTTCATCTGCAGCTGCTGGAGTGGGACTGTTTGTGTTTCATCATCAGCTGCTGGAGTGGGACTGTTTGTGTTTCATCTGCAGCTGCTGGAGTGGGACTGTTTGTGTTTCATCATCAGCTGCTGGAGTGGGACTGTTTATGTTTCATCTGCAGCTGCTGGAGTGGGACTGTTTGTGTTTCATCTGTAGCTGCTGGAGTGGGACTGTTTGATTTGCAGCTGCTGGAGTGGGACTTTTTGTGTTTCATCATCAGCTGCTGGAGTGGGTCTGTTTATGTTTCATCTGCTGCTGCTGGAGTGGGACTGTTTATGTTTCATCATCAGCTGCTGGAGTGGGACTGTTTGTGTCTCATCTGCAGCTGCTGGAGTGGGACTGTTTGTGTTTCATCTGCAGCTGCTGAAGTGGGACTGTTTGTGTTTCATCTGCAGCTGCTGGAGTGGGACTGTTTGTGTTTCATCATCAGCTGCTGGAGTGGGACTGTTTGTGTCTCATCTGCAGCTGCTGGAGTGGGACTGTTTGTGTTTCATCTGCAGCTGCTGGAGTGGGACTGTTTATGTTTCATCTGCAAATGCTGGAGTGGGACTGTTTGTGTTTCATCTGCAGCTGCTGGAGTGGGACTGTTTATGTTTCATCTGCAGCTGCTGGAGTGGGACTGTTTGTGTCTCATCTGCAGCTGCTGGAGTGGGACTGTTTGTGTTTCATCTGCAGCTGCTGGAGTGGGACTGTTTATGTTTCATCATCAGCTGCTGAAGTGGGACTGTTCGTGTTTCATCTGCAGCTGCTGAAGTGGGACTGTTTGTGTTTCATCTGCAGCTGCTGGAGTGGGACTGTTTGTGTTTAATCTGAAGCTGCTGGAGTGGGACTGTTTGTGTTTCATCATCAGCTGCTGGAGTGGGACTGTTTATGTTTCATCTGCAGCTGCTGGAGTGGGACTGTTTATGTTTCATCATCAGCTGCTGGAGTGGGACTGTTTGTGTCTCATCATCAGCTGCTGGAGTGTTACTGTTTGTGTCTCATCATCAGCTGCTGGAGTGGGACTGTTTATGTTTCATCTGCAGCTGCTGGAGTGGGACTCTTTGTGTTTCATCTGCAGCTGCTGGAGTGGGACTGTTTGTGTTTCATCATCAGCTGCTGGAGTGGGACTGTTTATGTTTCATCTGCTGCTGCTGGAGTGGGGCTGTTTGTGTTTCATCATCAGCTGCTGGAGTGGGACTGTTTGTGTTTCATCTGCAGCTGCTGGAGTTGGACTGTTTATGTCTCACCATCAGCTGCTGGAGTGGGACTGTTTATGTTTCATCTGCTGCTGCTGGAGTGGGGCTGTTTGTGTTTCATCATCAGCTGCTGGAGTGGGACTGTTTGTGTTTCATCATCAGCTGCTGGAGTGGGACTGTTTGTGTTTCATCTGCAGCTGCTGGAGTGGGACTGTTAATGTTCCATCTTCAGCTGCTGGAGTGGGACTGTTTGTGTTTCATCTGCAGCTGCTGGAGTGGGAATGTTTGTGTTTCATCATCAGCTGCTGGAGTGGGACTGTTTGTTTTTCATCAGCTGCTGGAGTGGGACTGTTTGTGTATCATCATCAGCTGCTGGAGTGGGACTGTTTGTGTCTCATCTGCAGCTGCTGGAGTGGGACTGTTTGTGTTTCATCATCAGCTGCTGGAGTGGGACTGTTTGTTTTTCATCAGCTGCTGGAGTGGGACTGTTTGTGTTTCATCATCAGCTGCTGGAGTGGGACTGTTTTTGTCTCATCTGCAGCTGCTGGAGTGGGACTGTTTGTGTTTCATCATCAGCTGCTGGAGTGGGACTGTTTGTGTTTCATCATCAGCTGCTGGAGTTGGACTGTTTGTGTTTCATCTGCAGCTGCTGGAGTGGGACTGTTTCTGTTTCATCTGCAGCTGCTGGAGTGGAACTGTTTATGTTTCATCTGCAGCTGCTGGAGTGGGACTGTTTGTGTTTCATCTGCAGCTGCTGGAGTGGGACTGTTTGTGTTTCATCTGCAGCTGCTGGAGTTGGACTGTTTATGTCTCACCATCAGCTGCTGGAGTGGGACTGTTTATGTTTCATCTGCTGCTGCTGGAGTGGGGCTGTTTGTGTTTCATCATCAGCTGCTGGAGTGGGACTGTTTGTGTTTCATCATCAGCTGCTGGAGTGGGACTGTTTGTGTTTCATCTGCAGCTGCTGGAGTGGGACTGTTAATGTTCCATCTTCAGCTGCTGGAGTGGGACTGTTTGTGTTTCATCTGCAGCTGCTGGAGTGGGAATGTTTGTGTTTCATCATCAGCTGCTGGAGTGGGACTGTTTGTTTTTCATCAGCTGCTGGAGTGGGACTGTTTGTGTTTCATCATCAGCTGCTGGAGTGGGACTGTTTGTGTCTCATCTGCAGCTGCTGGAGTGGGACTGTTTGTGTTTCATCATCAGCTGCTGGAGTGGGACTGTTTGTTTTTCATCAGCTGCTGGAGTGGGACTGTTTGTGTTTCATCATCAGCTGCTGGAGTGGGACTGTTTTTGTCTCATATGCAGCTGCTGGAGTGGGACTGTTTGTGTTTCATCTGCAGCTGCTGGAGTGGGACTGTTTCTGTTTCATCTGCAGCTGCTGGAGTGGAACTGTTTATGTTTCATCTGCAGCTGCTGGAGTGGGACTGTTTGTGTTTCATCTGCAGCTGCTGGAGTGGGACTGTTTGTGTTTCATCTGCAGCTGCTGGAGTGGGACTGTTTATGTTTCATCTGCAGCTGCTGGAGTGGGACTGTTTGTAATTCATCTGCAGCTGCTGGAGTGGGACTGTTTGTGTTTCATCTGCAGCTGCTGGAGTGGGACTGTTTGTAATTCATCTGCAGCTGCTGGAGTGGGACTGTTTGTGTTTCATCATCAGCTGCTGGAGTGGGACTGTTTGTTTTTCCTGCAGCTGCTGGAGTGGGACTGTTTGTGTTTCATCTGCAGCTGCTGGAGTGGGACTGTTTGTGTCTCAACATCAGCTGCTGGAGTGGGACTGTTTATGTTTCATCCTCAGCTGCTGGAGTGGGACTGTTTGTGTCTCATCATCAGCTGCTGGAGTGGGACTGTTTGTGTTTCACCTGCAGCTGCTGGAGTGGGACTGTTTATGCTTCATCTGCAGCTACTGGAGTGGGACTGTTTATGTTTCATCTGCAGCTGCTGGAGTGGGACTGTTTGTGTTTCACCTGCAGCTGCTGGAGTGGGACTGTTTATGTTTCATCATCAGCTGCTGGAGTGGGACTGTTTATGTTTCATCTGCAGCTGCTGGAGTGGGACTGTTTGTGTTTCATCTGGTGCTACTGGAGTGGGACTGTTTGTTTCATCTGGTGCTGCTGGAGTGGGACTGTTTATGTTTCATCATCAGCTGCTGGAGTGGGACTGTTTATGTTTCATCTACAGCTGCTGGAGTGGGACTGTTTATGTTTCATCATCAGCTGCTGGAGTGGGACTGTTTATGTTTCATCTGCAGCTGCTGGAGTGGGACTGTTTGTGTCTCATCTGCAGCTGCTGGAGTGGGACTGTTTGTGTCTCATCTGCAGCTGCTGGAGTGGGACTGTTTGTGTCTCATCTGCAGCTGCTGGAGTGGGACTGTTTGTGTTTCATCATCAGCTGCTGGAGTCGGACTGTTTATGTTTCATCATTAGCTGCTGGAGTGGGACTGTTTGTGTCTCATCTGCAGCTGCTGGAGTGGGACTGTTTGTGTTTCATCATCAGCTGCTGGAGTGGGACTGTTTGTGTTTCATCTGCAGCTGCTGGAGTGGGACTGTTTATGTTTCATCATCAGCTGCTGGAGTGGGACTGTTTGTTTCATCTGCAGCTGCTGGAGTGGGACTGTTTGTGTTTCATCTGCAGCTGCTGGAGTGGGACTGTTTGTTTCATCTGCAGCTGCTGGAGTGGGACTGTTTGTGTTTCATCTGCAGCTGCTGGAGTGGGACTGTTTATGTTTTATCTGCAGCTGCTGGAGTGGGACTGTTTGTGTTTCATCTGCAGCTGCTGGAGTGGGACTGTTTATGTTTCAACTGCAGCTGCTGGAGTGGGACTGTTTGTGTTTATTCATCAGCTGCTGGAGTGGGACTGTTTATGTTTCATCTGCAGCTGCTGGAGTGGGACTGTTTGTGTTTCATCATCAGCTGCTGGAGTGGGACTGTTTATGTTTCATCATCAGCTGCTGGAGTGGGACTGTTTGTGTTTCATCTGCAGCTGCTGGAGTGGGTCTATTTGTGTTTCATCATCAGCTGCTGGAGTGGGACTGTTTGTGTTTCATCATCAGCTGCTGGAGTGGGACTGTTTATGTTTCATCTGCAGCTGCTGGAGTGGGACTGTTTGTGTTTCATCTGCAGCTGCTGGAGTGGGACTGTTTATGTTTCATCTGCAGCTGCTGGAGTGGGACTGTTTATGTTACATCTTTACCTGCTGGAGTGGGACTGTTTATGTTTGTGTTTCATCTGCAGCTGCTGGAGTGGGACTGTTTGTGTTTCATCATCAGCTGCTGGAGTGGGACTGTTTATGTTTCATCTGCAGCTGCTGGAGTGGGACTGTATGTTTCGTCATCAGCTGCTGGAGTGGGACTGTTTATGTTTCATCTGCAGCTGCTGGAGTGGGACTGTTTATGTTTCATCTGCAGCTGCTGGAGTGGGACTGTTTGTTTCATCTGGTGCTGCTGGAGTGGGACTGTTTGTGTTTCATCATCAGCTGCTGGAGTGGGACTGTTTGTGTTTCATCATCAGCTGCTGGAGTGGGACTGTTTGTGTTTCATCATCAGCTGCTGGAGTGGGACTGTTTGTTTCATCTGCAGCTGCTGGAGTGGGACTGTTTATGTTTCATCTGGTGCTGCTGGAGTGGGACTGTTTGTTTCATCTGCAGCTGCTGGAGTGGGACTGTTTATGTTTCATCTGTTGCTGCTGGAGTGGGACTGTTTATGTTTCATCTGCAGCTGCTGGAGTGGGACTGTTTATGTTTCATCTGTTGCTGCTGGAGTGGGACTGTTTATGTTTCATCTGCAGCTGCTGGAGTGGGACTGTTTATGTTTCATCTGTTGCTGCTGGAGTGGGACTGTTTCATCTGCAGCTGCTGGAGTGGGACTGTTTGTGTTTCATCTGCAGCTGCTGGAGTGGGACTGTTTGTGTTTCATCATCAGCTGCTGGAGTGGGACTGTTTGTGTTTCATCTGCAGCTGCTGGAGTGGGACTGTTTATGTTTCATCTGCAGCTGCTGGAGTGGGACTGTTTATGCTTCATCTGCAGCTACTGGAGTGGGACTGTTTATGTTTCATCTGCAGCTGCTGGAGTGGGACTGTTTGTGTTTCACCTGCAGCTGCTGGAGTGGGACTGTTTATGTTTCATCATCAGCTGCTGGAGTGGGACTGTTTATGTTTCATCTGCAGCTGCTGGAGTGGGACTGTTTGTGTTTCATCTGGTGCTACTGGAGTGGGACTGTTTGTTTCATCTGGTGCTGCTGGAGTGGGACTGTTTATGTTTCATCATCAGCTGCTGGAGTGGGACTGTTTGTGTCTCATCATCAGCTGCTGGAGTGGGACTGTTTGTGTCTCATCATCAGCTGCTGGAGTGGGACTGTTTGTGTTTCATCATCAGCTGCTGGAGTGGGACTGTTTGTGTTTCATCATCAGCTGCTGGAGTGGGACTGTTTGTGTTTCATCTTCAGCTGCTGGAGTGGGACTGTTTGTGTTTCATCTGCAGCTGCTGGAGTGGGACTGTTTGTGTCTCGTCATCAGCTGCTGGAGTGGGACTGTTTGTGTCTCATCATCAGCTGCTGGAGTGGGACTGTTTGTGTTTCATCTGCAGCTGCTGGAGTGGGACTGTTTGTGTTTCATCTGCAGCTGCTGGAGTGGGACTGTTTATGTTTCATCTGCAGCGGCTGGAGTGGGACTGTTTGTAATTCATCTGCAGCTGCTGGAGTGGGACTGTTTGTGTTTCATCATCAGCTGCTGGAGTGGGACTGTTTGTTTTTCCTGCAGCTGCTGGAGTGGGACTGTTTGTGTTTCATCTGCAGCTGCTGGAGTGGGACTGTTTGTGTCTCAACATCAGCTGCTGGAGTGGGACTGTTTATGTTTCATCCTCAGCTGCTGGAGTGGGACTGTTTGTGTCTCATCATCAGCTGCTGGAGTGGGACTGTTTGTGTTTCACCTGCAGCTGCTGGAGTGGGACTGTTTATGCTTCATCTGCAGCTACTGGAGTGGGACTGTTTATGCTTCATCTGCAGCTGCTGGAGTGGGACTGTTTGTGTTTCACCTGCAGCTGCTGGAGTGGGACTGTTTATGTTTCATCATCAGCTGCTGGAGTGGGACTGTTTATGTTTCATCTGCAGCTGCTGGAGTGGGACTGTTTGTGTTTCATCTGGTGCTACTGGAGTGGGACTGTTTGTTTCATCTGGTGCTGCTGGAGTGGGACTGTTTATGTTTCATCATCAGCTGCTGGAGTGGGACTGTTTATGTTTCATCTACAGCTGCTGGAGTGGGACTGTTTATGTTTCATCTGCAGCTGCTGGAGTGGGACTGTTTGTGTTTCATCATCAGCTGCTGGAGTGGGACTGTTTGTGTTTCATCATCAGCTGCTGGAGTGGGACTGTTTGTTTCATCTGCAGCTGCTGGAGTGGGACTGTTTATGTTTCATCTGTTGCTGCTGGAGTGGGACTGTTTGTTTCATCTGCAGCTGCTGGAGTGGGACTGTTTATGTTTCATCTGCAGCTGCTGGAGTGGGACTGTTTATGTTTCATCTGTTGCTGCTGGAGTGGGACTGTTTATGTTTCATCTGCAGCTGCTGGAGTGGGACTGTTTATGTTTCATCTGTTGCTGCTGGAGTGGGACTGTTTATGTTTCATCTGCAGCTGCTGGAGTGGGACTGTTTATGTTTCATCTGTTGCTGCTGGAGTGGGACTGTTTCATCTGCAGCTGCTGGAGTGGGACTGTTTGTGTTTCATCTGCAGCTGCTGGAGTGGGACTGTTTGTGTTTCATCATCAGCTGCTGGAGTGGGACTGTTTGTGTTTCATCTGCAGCTGCTGGAGTGGGACTGTTTATGTTTCATCTGCAGCTGCTGGAGTGGGACTGTTTATGCTTCATCTGCAGCTACTGGAGTGGGACTGTTTATGTTTCATCTGCAGCTGCTGGAGTGGGACTGTTTGTGTTTCACCTGCAGCTGCTGGAGTGGGACTGTTTATGTTTCATCATCAGCTGCTGGAGTGGGACTTTTTATGTTTCATCTGCAGCTGCTGGAGTGGGACTGTTTGTGTTTCATCTGGTGCTACTGGAGTGGGACTGTTTGTTTCATCTGGTGCTGCTGGAGTGGGACTGTTTATGTTTCATCATCAGCTGCTGGAGTGGGACTGTTTGTGTCTCATCATCAGCTGCTGGATCGGGACTGTTTGTGTTTCATCATCAGCTGCTGGAGTGGGACTGTTTGTGTCTCATCATCAGCTGCTGGAGTGGGACTGTTTGTGTTTCATCTGCAGCTGCTGGAGTGGGACTGTTTGTGTCTCATCATCAGCTGCTGGAGTGGGACTGTTTGTGTCTCATCATCAGCTGCTGGAGTGGGACTGTTTGTGTCTCATCATCAGCTGCTAGAGTGGGACTGTTTGTGTCTCATCTGTTGTTGTCCATATAAACTCAACCGTGTCGGGGCCGCGGGGGGCATTTGCTGTTCCTGTCACTATTGTCACATCAGCTGTTCTCTTTCCTACCGGAGCGTCTCTGTCACCGCTGTTCTCCTCGTTTCTATCAGCTTCCCTCTGTGTGTCACAGTGCACGTGGAGAAGACTCATGTGGCGCCGGGTGCCCGCGGCCTGTGCGCCGGGTGCCCGCTGCCTGTGCGCCGGTTGCCCGCGGCCTGTGCGCCGGGTGCCCGCCGCCTGTGCGCCATGTGCCCGCGGCATGTGCGCCATGTGCCCGCGGCCTGTGCGCCGGGTGCCCGCGGCCTGTTCGCCGGTTGCCCGCGGCCTGTTCGCCGGTTGCCCGCGGCCTGTGCGCCGGGTGCCCGCGGCATGTGCGCCATGTGCCCGCGGCCTGTGCGCCATGTGCCCGCGGCCTGTGCGCCGGGTGCCCGCGGCCTGTTCGCCGGTTGCCCGCGGCCTGTTCGCCGGTTGCCCGCGGCCTGTGCGCCGGGTGCCCGCGGCATGTGCGCCATGTGCCCGCGGCCTGTGCGCCGGGTGCCCGCGGCCTGTGCGCCGGAAGCCCGCGGCCTGTGCGCCGGGTGCCCGCCGCCTGTGTGTCATGTGCCCGCTGCCTGTGCGCCGGGTGCCCTCTGTTTTTGTTTCATCTGCAGCTGCTGGAGTGGGACTGTTTATGTTTCATCTGCAGCAGCTGGAGTGGGACTGTTTGTTTCATCTGCGGCTGCTGGAGTGGGACTGTTTGTGTTTCATCTGCAGCTGCTGGAGTGGGACTGTTTGTTTCATCTGCAGCTGCTGGAGTGGGACTGTTTGTGTTTCATCTGCAGCTGCTGGAGTGGGACTGTTTGTTTCATCTGCAGCTGCTGGAGTGGGACTGTTTGTGTTTCATCTGCAGCTGCTGGAGTGGGACTGCTTGTGTTTCATCTGCAGCTGCTGGAGTGGGACTGTTTGTGTTTCATCATCAGCTGCTAGAGTGGGACTGTTTATGTTTCATCTGCAGCTGCTGGAGTGGGACTGTTTGTGTTTCATCTTCAGCTGCTGGAGTGGGGCTGTTTGTGTTTCATCATCAGCTGCTGGAGTGGGACTGTTTGTGTTTCATCATCAGCTGCTGGAGTGGGACTGTTTGTGTTTCATCTGCAGCTGCTGGAGTGGGACTGTTAATGTTCCATCTTCAGCTGCTGGAGTGGGACTGTTTGTGTTTCATCTGCAGCTGCTGGAGTGGGAATGTTTGTGTTTCATCATCAGCTGCTGGAGTGGGACTGTTTGTTTTTCATCAGCTGCTGGAGTGGGACTGTTTGTGTATCATCATCAGCTGCTGGAGTGGGACTGTTTGTGTCTCATCTGCAGCTGCTGGAGTGGGACTGTTTGTGTTTCATCATCAGCTGCTGGAGTGGGACTGTTTGTTTTTCATCAGCTGCTGGAGTGGGACTGTTTGTGTTTCATCATCAGCTGCTGGAGTGGGACTGTTTTTGTCTCATCTGCAGCTGCTGGAGTGGGACTGTTTGTGTTTCATCATCAGCTGCTGGAGTGGGACTGTTTGTGTTTCATCATCAGCTGCTGGAGTTGGACTGTTTGTGTTTCATCTGCAGCTGCTGGAGTGGGACTGTTTCTGTTTCATCTGCAGCTGCTGGAGTGGAACTGTTTATGTTTCATCTGCAGCTGCTGGAGTGGGACTGTTTGTGTTTCATCTGCAGCTGCTGGAGTGGGACTGTTTGTGTTTCATCTGCAGCTGCTGGAGTTGGACTGTTTATGTCTCACCATCAGCTGCTGGAGTGGGACTGTTTATGTTTCATCTGCTGCTGCTGGAGTGGGGCTGTTTGTGTTTCATCATCAGCTGCTGGAGTGGGACTGTTTGTGTTTCATCATCAGCTGCTGGAGTGGGACTGTTTGTGTTTCATCTGCAGCTGCTGGAGTGGGACTGTTAATGTTCCATCTTCAGCTGCTGGAGTGGGACTGTTTGTGTTTCATCTGCAGCTGCTGGAGTGGGAATGTTTGTGTTTCATCATCAGCTGCTGGAGTGGGACTGTTTGTTTTTCATCAGCTGCTGGAGTGGGACTGTTTGTGTTTCATCATCAGCTGCTGGAGTGGGACTGTTTGTGTTTCATCATCAGCTGCTGGAGTGGGACTGTTTGTTTTTCATCAGCTGCTGGAGTGGGACTGTTTGTGTATCATCATCAGCTGCTGGAGTGGGACTGTTTGTGTCTCATCTGCAGCTGCTGGAGTGGGACTGTTTGTGTTTCATCATCAGCTGCTGGAGTGGGACTGTTTGTTTTTCATCAGCTGCTGGAGTGGGACTGTTTGTGTTTCATCATCAGCTGCTGGAGTGGGACTGTTTTTGTCTCATCTGCAGCTGCTGGAGTGGGACTGTTTGTGTTTCATCATCAGCTGCTGGAGTGGGACTGTTTGTGTTTCATCATCAGCTGCTGGAGTTGGACTGTTTGTGTTTCATCTGCAGCTGCTGGAGTGGGACTGTTTCTGTTTCATCTGCAGCTGCTGGAGTGGAACTGTTTATGTTTCATCTGCAGCTGCTGGAGTGGGACTGTTTGTGTTTCATCTGCAGCTGCTGGAGTGGGACTGTTTGTGTTTCATCTGCAGCTGCTGGAGTTGGACTGTTTATGTCTCACCATCAGCTGCTGGAGTGGGACTGTTTATGTTTCATCTGCTGCTGCTGGAGTGGGGCTTTTTGTGTTTCATCATCAGCTGCTGGAGTGGGACTGTTTGTGTTTCATCATCAGCTGCTGGAGTGGGACTGTTTGTGTTTCATCTGCAGCTGCTGGAGTGGGACTGTTAATGTTCCATCTTCAGCTGCTGGAGTGGGACTGTTTGTGTTTCATCTGCAGCTGCTGGAGTGGGAATGTTTGTGTTTCATCATCAGCTGCTGGAGTGGGACTGTTTGTTTTTCATCAGCTGCTGGAGTGGGACTGTTTGTGTTTCATCATCAGCTGCTGGAGTGGGACTGTTTGTGTCTCATCTGCAGCTGCTGGAGTGGGACTGTTTGTGTTTCATCATCAGCTGCTGGAGTGGGACTGTTTGTTTTTCATCAGCTGCTGGAGTGGGACTGTTTGTGTTTCATCATCAGCTGCTGGAGTGGGACTGTTTTTGTCTCATCTGCAGCTGCTGGAGTGGGACTGTTTGTGTTTCATCATCAGCTGCTGGAGTGGGACTGTTTGTGTTTCATCATCAGCTGCTGGAGTTGGACTGTTTGTGTTTCATCTGCAGCTGCTGGAGTGGGACTGTTTCTGTTTCATCTGCAGCTGCTGGAGTGGAACTGTTTATGTTTCATCTGCAGCTGCTGGAGTGGGACTGTTTGTGTTTCATCTGCAGCTGCTGGAGTGGGACTGTTTGTGTTTCATCTGCAGCTGCTGGAGTGGGACTGTTTATGTTTCATCTGCAGCTGCTGGAGTGGGACTGTTTGTAATTCATCTGCAGCTGCTGGAGTGGGACTGTTTGTGTTTCATCTGCAGCTGCTGGAGTGGGACTGTTTGTAATTCATCTGCAGCTGCTGGAGTGGGACTGTTTGTGTTTCATCATCAGCTGCTGGAGTGGGACTGTTTGTTTTTCCTGCAGCTGCTGGAGTGGGACTGTTTGTGTTTCATCTGCAGCTGCTGGAGTGGGACTGTTTGTGTCTCAACATCAGCTGCTGGAGTGGGACTGTTTATGTTTCATCCTCAGCTGCTGGAGTGGGACTGTTTGTGTCTCATCATCAGCTGCTGGAGTGGGACTGTTTGTGTTTCACCTGCAGCTGCTGGAGTGGGACTGTTTATGCTTCATCTGCAGCTACTGGAGTGGGACTGTTTATGTTTCATCTGCAGCTGCTGGAGTGGGACTGTTTGTGTTTCACCTGCAGCTGCTGGAGTGGGACTGTTTATGTTTCATCATCAGCTGCTGGAGTGGGACTGTTTATGTTTCATCTGCAGCTGCTGGAGTGGGACTGTTTGTGTTTCATCTGGTGCTACTGGAGTGGGACTGTTTGTTTCATCTGGTGCTGCTGGAGTGGGACTGTTTATGTTTCATCATCAGCTGCTGGAGTGGGACTGTTTATGTTTCATCTACAGCTGCTGGAGTGGGACTGTTTATGTTTCATCATCAGCTGCTGGAGTGGGACTGTTTATGTTTCATCTGCAGCTGCTGGAGTGGGACTGTTTGTGTTTCATCATCAGCTGCTGGAGTGGGACTGTTTGTGTTTCATCATCAGCTGCTGGAGTGGGACTGTTTGTTTCATCTGCAGCTGCTGGAGTGGGACTGTTTATGTTTCATCTGTTGCTGCTGGAGTGGGACTGTTTATGTTTCATCTGCAGCTGCTGGAGTGGGACTGTTTATGTTTCATCTGCAGCTGCTGGAGTGGGACTGTTTATGTTTCATCTGTTGCTGCTGGAGTGGGACTGTTTATGTTTCATCTGCAGCTGCTGGAGTGGGACTGTTTATGTTTCATCTGTTGCTGCTGGAGTGGGACTGTTTATGTTTCATCTGCAGCTGCTGGAGTGGGACTGTTTATGTTTCATCTGTTGCTGCTGGAGTGGGACTGTTTCATCTGCAGCTGCTGGAGTGGGACTGTTTGTGTTTCATCTGCAGCTGCTGGAGTGGGACTGTTTGTGTTTCATCATCAGCTGCTGGAGTGGGACTGTTTGTGTTTCATCTGCAGCTGCTGGAGTGGGACTGTTTATGTTTCATCTGCAGCTGCTGGAGTGGGACTGTTTATGCTTCATCTGCAGCTACTGGAGTGGGACTGTTTATGTTTCATCTGCAGCTGCTGGAGTGGGACTGTTTGTGTTTCACCTGCAGCTGCTGGAGTGGGACTGTTTATGTTTCATCATCAGCTGCTGGAGTGGGACTGTTTATGTTTCATCTGCAGCTGCTGGAGTGGGACTGTTTGTGTTTCATCTGGTGCTACTGGAGTGGGACTGTTTGTTTCATCTGGTGCTGCTGGAGTGGGACTGTTTATGTTTCATCATCAGCTGCTGGAGTGGGACTGTTTGTCTCTCATCATCAGCTGCTGGAGTGGGACTGTTTGTGTCTCATCATCAGCTGCTGGAGTGGGACTGTTTGTGTTTCATCATCAGCTGCTGGAGTGGGACTGTTTGTGTTTCATCATCAGCTGCTGGAGTGGGACTGTTTGTGTTTCATCTTCAGCTGCTGGAGTGGGACTGTTTGTGTTTCATCTGCAGCTGCTGGAGTGGGACTGTTTGTGTCTCATCATCAGCTGCTGGAGTGGGACTGTTTGTGTCTCATCATCAGCTGCTGGAGTGGGACTGTTTGTGTCTCATCATCAGCTGCTGGAGTGGGACTGTTTGTGTTTCATCTGCAGCTGCTGGAGTGGGACTGTTTATGTTTCATCTGCAGCTGCTGGAGTGGGACTGTTTATGCTTCATCTGCAGCTACTGGAGTGGGACTGTTTATGTTTCATCTGCAGCTGCTGGAGTGGGACTGTTTGTGTTTCACCTGCAGCTGCTGGAGTGGGACTGTTTATGTTTCATCATCAGCTGCTGGAGTGGGACTGTTTATGTTTCATCTGCAGCTGCTGGAGTGGGACTGTTTGTGTTTCATCTGCAGCTGCTGGAGTGGGACTGTTTGTGTTTCATCATCAGCTGCTGGAGTGGGACTGTTTGTGTTTCATCTGCAGCTGCTGGAGTGGGACTGTTTGTGTTTCATCATCAGCTGCTGGAGTGGGACTGTTTATGTTTCATCTGCAGCTGCTGGAGTGGGACTGTTTGTGTTTCATCTGTAGCTGCTGGAGTGGGACTGTTTCATTTGCAGCTGCTGGAGTGGGACTTTTTGTGTTTCATCATCAGCTGCTGGAGTGGGTCTGTTTATGTTTCATCTGCTGCTGCTGGAGTGGGACTGTTTATGTTTCATCATCAGCTGCTGGAGTGGGACTGTTTGTGTCTCATCTGCAGCTGCTGGAGTGGGACTGTTTGTGTTTCATCTGCAGCTGCTGAAGTGGGACTGTTTGTGTTTCATCTGCAGCTGCTGGAGTGGGACTGTTTGTGTTTCATCATCAGCTGCTGGAGTGGGACTGTTTGTGTCTCATCTGCAGCTGCTGGAGTGGGACTGTTTGTGTTTCATCTGCAGCTGCTGAAGTGGGACTGTTTATGTCTCATCTGCCGCTGCTGGAGTGGGACATTTTGTGTTTCATCATCAGCTGCTGGAGTGGGACTGTTTCATCTGCAGCTGCTGGAGTGGGACTGTTTTGTTACATCATCAGCTGCTGGAGTGGGACTGTTTTGTTACATCATCAGCTGCTGGAGTGGGACTGTTTATGTTTCATCTGCAGCTGCTGCAGTGGGACTGTTTTGTTACATCATCAGCTGCTAGAGTGGGACTGTTTGTGTTTAATCTGCAGCTGCTGGAGTGGGACTGTTTATGTTTCATCTGCAGCTGCTGGAGTGGGACTGTTTCATCTGCAGCTGCTGGAGTGGGACTGTTTGTGTTTCATATGCAGCTGCTGGAGTGGGACTGTTTATGTTTCATCTGCAGCTGCTGGAGTGGGACTGTTTGTGTTTCATTATCAGCTGCTGGAGTGGGACTGTTTCATCTGCAGCTGCTGGAGTGGGACTGTTTGTGTTTCATCATCAGCTGCTGGAGTGGGACTGTTTATGTTTCATCATCAGCTGCTGGAGTGGGACTGTTTATGTTTCATCATCAGCTGCTGGAGTGGGACTGTTTATATTTCATCTGCAGCTGCTGGAGTGGGACTGTTTGTGTTTCATCTGCAGCTGCTGGAGTGGGACTGTTTGTTTCATCTGCAGCTGCTGGAGTGGGACTGTTTGTGTTTCATCTGCAGCTGCTGGAGTGGGACTGTTTGTGTTTCATCTGCAGCTGCTGGAGTGGGACTGTTTGTGTTTCATCATCAGCTGCTGGAATGGGACTGTTTATGTTTCATCTGCAGCTGCTGGAGTGGGACTGTTTGTGTTTCATCTTCAGCTGCTGGAGTGGGACTGTTTATGTTTCATCTGCAGTTGCTGGAGTGGGACTGTTTGTGTTTCATCTGCAGCTGCTGGAGTGGGACTGTTTGTGTTTCATCATCAGCTGCTGGAGTGGGACTGTTTATGTTTCATCTGCTGCTGCTGGAGTGGGACTGTTTGTGTTTCATCATCAGCTGCTGGAGTGGGACTGTTTGTTTCATCTGCAGCTGCTGGAGTGGGACTGTTTGTGTTTCATCATCAGCTGCTGGAGTGTGACTGTTTATGTTTTATCTGCAGCTGCTGGAGTGGGACTGTTTTAGTTTCATCTGCAGCTGCTGGAGTGGGACTGTTTGTGTTTCATCTGCAGCTGCTGGAGTGGGACTGTTTATGTTTCATCTGCAGATGCTGGAGTGGGACTGTTTGTTTCATCTGCAGCTGCTGGAGTGGGAAAGTTTATGTTTCATCTGCTGGAGTGGGACTGTTTGTGTCTCATCATCAGCTGCTGGAGTGGGACTCTTTGTGTTTAATCTGCAGCTGCTGGAGTGGGACTGTTTGTGTTTCATCTGCAGCTGCTGGAGTGGGACTGTTTATGTTTCATCTGCAGCTGCTGGAGTGGGACTGTTTGTGTTTCATCATCATATGCTGGAGTGGGACTGTTTGTGTTTCATCATCAGCTGCTGGAGTGGGACTGTTTGTTTCATCTGCAGCTGCTGGAGTGGGACTGTTTGTGTTTCATCTGCAGCTGCTGGAGTGGGACTGTTTGTTTCATCTGCAGCTGCTGGAGTGGGACTGTTTGTGTTTCATCTGCAGCTGCTGGAGTGGGACTGTTTGTGTTTCATCTGCAGCTGCTGGAGTGGGACTGTTTGTGTTTCATCATCAGCTGCTGGGGTGGGACTGTTTATGTTTCATCTGCAGCTGCTGGAGTGGGACTGTTTGTGTTTCATCTTCAGCTGCTGGAGTGGGACTGTTTGTGTTTCATCTGCAGCTGCTGGAGTGGGACTGTTTATGTTTCATCTGCAGTTGCTGGAGTGGGACTGTTTGTGTTTCATCATCAGCTGCTGGAGTGGGACTGTTTGTGTTTCATCTGCAGCTGCTGGAGTGGGACTGTTTATGTTTCATCTGCAGCTGCTGGAGTGGGACTTTTTATGTTTCATCATCAGCTGCTGGAGTGGGACTGTTTGTGTTTCATCTGCAGC
The DNA here is from genome assembly GCF_963691815.1 of Echiichthys vipera. NCBI lineage: Eukaryota > Metazoa > Chordata > Actinopteri > Perciformes > Trachinidae > Echiichthys > Echiichthys vipera. The sequence goes on along the minus strand of NW_028154817.1, from coordinate 103,316 downwards.
TGCTGGAGTGGGACTGTTTATGTCTCATCTGCAGCTGCTGGAGTGGGACATTTTGTGTTTCATCATCAGCTGCTGGAGTGGGACTGTTTCATCTGCAGCTGCTGGAGTGGGACTGTTTTGTTACATCATCAGCTGCTGGAGTGGGACTGTTTTGTTACATCATCAGCTGCTGGAGTGGGACTGTTTATGTTTCATCTGCAGCTGCTGCAGTGGGACTGTTTTGTTACATCATCAGCTGCTAGAGTGGGACTGTTTGTGTTTAATCTGCAGCTGCTGGAGTGGGACTGTTTATGTTTCATCTGCAGCTGCTGGAGTGGGACTGTTTGTGTTTCATATGCAGCTGCTGGAGTGGGACTGTTTATGTTTCATCTGCAGCTGCTGGAGTGGGACTGTTTGTGTTTCATTATCAGCTGCTGGAGTGGGACTGTTTCATCTGCAGCTGCTGGAGTGGGACTGTTTATGTTTCATCTGCAGCTGCTGGAGTGGGACTGTTTATGTTTCATCATCAGCTGCTGGAGTGGGACTGTTTTGTTACATCATCAGCTGCTGGAGTGGGACTGTTTATGTTTCATCTGCAGCTGCTGGAGTGGGACATTTTGTGTTTCATCATCAGCTGCTGGAGTGGGACTGTTTCATCTGCAGCTGCTGGAGTGGGACTGTTTTGTTACATCATCAGCTGCTGGAGTGGGACTGTTTTGTTACATCATCAGCTGCTGGAGTGGGACTGTTTATGTTTCATCTGCAGCTGCTGCAGTGGGACTGTTTTGTTACATCATCAGCTGCTAGAGTGGGACTGTTTGTGTTTAATCTGCAGCTGCTGGAGTGGGACTGTTTATGTTTCATCTGCAGCTGCTGGAGTGGGACTGTTTCATCTGCAGCTGCTGGAGTGGGACTGTGTGTGTTTCATATGCAGCTGCTGGAGTGGGACTGTTTATGTTTCATCTGCAGCTGCTGGAGTGGGACTGTTTGTGTTTCATTATCAGCTGCTGGAGTGGGACTGTTTCATCTGCAGCTGCTGGAGTGGGACTGTTTGTGTTTCACCTGCAGCTGCTTGAGTGGGACTGTTTGTTTCATCTGCAGCTGCTGGAGTGGGACTGTTTATGCTTCATCATCAGCTGCTGGAGTGGGACTGTTTGTGTTTCATCTGCAGCTGCTGGAGTGGGACTGTTTATGTTTCATCTGCAGCTGCTGGAGTGGGACTGTTTATGCTTCATCATCAGCTGCTGGAGTGGGACTGTTTGTGTTTCATCATCAGCTGCTGGAGTGGGACTGTTTATGTTTCATCTGCAGCTGCTGGAGTGGGACTGTTTGTGTTTCATCATCAGCTGCTGGAGTGGGACTGTTTGTGTTTCATCATCAGCTGCTGGAGTGGGACTGTTTGTGTTTCATCATCAGCTGCTGGAGTGGGACTGTTTATGTTTCATCATCAGCTGCTGGAGTGGGACTGTTTATGTTTCATCAGCTGCTGGAGTGGGACTGTTTATGTTTTATCTGCAGCTGCTGGAGTGGGACTGTTTGTGTCTCATCATCAGCTGCTGGAGTGGGACTGTTTATGCTTCATCTGCAGCTGCTGGAGTGGGACTGTTTATGTTTCATCATCAGCTGCTGGAGTGGGACTGTTTATGTTTCATCATCATCTGCTGGAGTGGGACTGTTTGTTTCACCTGCAGCTGCTGGAGTGGGACTGTTTGTGTTTCATCTGCAGCTGCTGGAGTGGGACTGTTTGTGTCTCATCATCAGCTGCTGGAGTGGGACTGTTTATGTTTCATCATCAGCTGCTGGAGTGGGACTGTTTATGTTTCATCTGCTGCTGCTGGAGTGGGACTGTTTGTGTTTCATCATCAGCTGCTGGAGTGGGACTGTTTGTTTCATCTGCAGCTGCTGGAGTGGGACTGTTTGTGTTTCATCATCAGCTGCTGGAGTGTGACTGTTTATGTTTTATCTGCAGCTGCTGGAGTGGGACTGTTTTAGTTTCATCTGCAGCTGCTGGAGTGGGACTGTTTGTGTTTCATCTGCAGCTGCTGGAGTGGGACTGTTTATGTTTCATCTGCAGATGCTGGAGTGGGACTGTTTGTTTCATCTGCAGCTGCTGGAGTGGGAAAGTTTATGTTTCATCTGCTGGAGTGGGACTGTTTGTGTCTCATCATCAGCTGCTGGAGTGGGACTCTTTGTGTTTAATCTGCAGCTGCTGGAGTGGGACTGTTTGTGTTTCATCTGCAGCTGCTGGAGTGGGACTGTTTATGTTTCATCTGCAGCTGCTGGAGTGGGACTGTTTGTGTTTCATCATCATATGCTGGAGTGGGACTGTTTGTGTTTCATCATCAGCTGCTGGAGTGGGACTGTTTGTTTCATCTGCAGCTGCTGGAGTGGGACTGTTTGTGTTTCATCTGCAGCTGCTGGAGTGGGACTGTTTGTTTCATCTGCAGCTGCTGGAGTGGGACTGTTTGTGTTTCATCTGCAGCTGCTGGAGTGGGACTGTTTGTGTTTCATCTGCAGCTGCTGGAGTGGGACTGTTTGTGTTTCATCATCAGCTGCTGGGGTGGGACTGTTTATGTTTCATCTGCAGCTGCTGGAGTGGGACTGTTTGTGTTTCATCTTCAGCTGCTGGAGTGGGACTGTTTGTGTTTCATCTGCAGCTGCTGGAGTGGGACTGTTTATGTTTCATCTGCAGTTGCTGGAGTGGGACTGTTTGTGTTTCATCATCAGCTGCTGGAGTGGGACTGTTTGTGTTTCATCTGCAGCTGCTGGAGTGGGACTGTTTATGTTTCATCTGCAGCTGCTGGAGTGGGACTTTTTATGTTTCATCATCAGCTGCTGGAGTGGGACTGTTTGTGTTTCATCTGCAGCTGCTGGAGTGGGACTGTTTATGTCTCATCTGCAGCTGCTGGAGTGGGACATTTTGTGTTTCATCATCAGCTGCTGGAGTGGGACTGTTTCATCTGCAGCTGCTGGAGTGGGACTGTTTTGTTACATCATCAGCTGCTGGAGTGGGACTGTTTTGTTACATCATCAGCTGCTGGAGTGGGACTGTTTATGTTTCATCTGCAGCTGCTGCAGTGGGACTGTTTTGTTACATCATCAGCTGCTAGAGTGGGACTGTTTGTGTTTAATCTGCAGCTGCTGGAGTGGGACTGTTTATGTTTCATCTGCAGCTGCTGGAGTGGGACTGTTTGTGTTTCATATGCAGCTGCTGGAGTGGGACTGTTTATGTTTCATCTGCAGCTGCTGGAGTGGGACTGTTTGTGTTTCATTATCAGCTGCTGGAGTGGGACTGTTTCATCTGCAGCTGCTGGAGTGGGACTGTTTATGTTTCATCTGCAGCTGCTGGAGTGGGACTGTTTATGTTTCATCATCAGCTGCTGGAGTGGGACTGTTTTGTTACATCATCAGCTGCTGGAGTGGGACTGTTTATGTTTCATCTGCAGCTGCTGGAGTGGGACATTTTGTGTTTCATCATCAGCTGCTGGAGTGGGACTGTTTCATCTGCAGCTGCTGGAGTGGGACTGTTTTGTTACATCATCAGCTGCTGGAGTGGGACTGTTTTGTTACATCATCAGCTGCTGGAGTGGGACTGTTTATGTTTCATCTGCAGCTGCTGCAGTGGGACTGTTTTGTTACATCATCAGCTGCTAGAGTGGGACTGTTTGTGTTTAATCTGCAGCTGCTGGAGTGGGACTGTTTATGTTTCATCTGCAGCTGCTGGAGTGGGACTGTTTCATCTGCAGCTGCTGGAGTGGGACTGTGTGTGTTTCATATGCAGCTGCTGGAGTGGGACTGTTTATGTTTCATCTGCAGCTGCTGGAGTGGGACTGTTTGTGTTTCATTATCAGCTGCTGGAGTGGGACTGTTTCATCTGCAGCTGCTGGAGTGGGACTGTTTGTGTTTCACCTGCAGCTGCTTGAGTGGGACTGTTTGTTTCATCTGCAGCTGCTGGAGTGGGACTGTTTATGCTTCATCATCAGCTGCTGGAGTGGGACTGTTTGTGTTTCATCTGCAGCTGCTGGAGTGGGACTGTTTATGTTTCATCTGCAGCTGCTGGAGTGGGACTGTTTATGCTTCATCATCAGCTGCTGGAGTGGGACTGTTTGTGTTTCATCATCAGCTGCTGGAGTGGGACTGTTTATGTTTCATCTGCAGCTGCTGGAGTGGGACTGTTTGTGTTTCATCATCAGCTGCTGGAGTGGGACTGTTTGTGTTTCATCATCAGCTGCTGGAGTGGGACTGTTTGTGTTTCATCATCAGCTGCTGGAGTGGGACTGTTTATGTTTCATCATCAGCTGCTGGAGTGGGACTGTTTATGTTTCATCAGCTGCTGGAGTGGGACTGTTTATGTTTTATCTGCAGCTGCTGGAGTGGGACTGTTTGTGTCTCATCATCAGCTGCTGGAGTGGGACTGTTTATGCTTCATCTGCAGCTGCTGGAGTGGGACTGTTTATGTTTCATCATCAGCTGCTGGAGTGGGACTGTTTATGTTTCATCATCATCTGCTGGAGTGGGACTGTTTGTTTCATCTGCAGCTGCTGGAGTGGGACTGTTTGTGTCTCATCATCAGCTGCTGGAGTGGGACTGTTTATGTTTCATCATCAGCTGCTGGAGTGGGACTGTTTGTGTCTCATCATCAGCTGCTGGGGTGGGACTGTTTGTGTTTCACCTGCAGCTGCTGGAGTGGGACTGTTTATGCTTCATCTGCAGCTACTGGAGTGGGACTGTTTATGTTTCATCTGCAGCTGCTGGAGTGGGACTGTTTGTGTTTCACCTGCAGCTGCTGGAGTGGGACTGTTTATGTTTCATCATCAGCTGCTGGAGTGGAACTGTTTGTGTCTCATCATCAGCTGCTGGAGTGGGACTGTTTTTTTACATCATCAGCTGCTGGAGTGGGACTGTTTATGTTTCATCTGTAGCTGCTGGAGTGGGACTGTTTATGTTTCATCATCAGCTGCTGGAGTGGGACTGTTTGTGTTTCACCTGCAGCTGCTGGAGTGGGACTGTTTATGTTGCATCTGCAGCTGCTGGAGTGGGACTGTTTGTGTCTCATCATCAGCTGCTGGAGTGGGACTGTTTGTATTTCATCTGCAGCTGCTGGAATGGGACTGTTTGTGTTTCATCAGCTGCTGGAGTGGGACTGTTTGTGTCTCATCATCAGCTGCTGGAGTGGGACTGTTTATGTTTCATCATCAGCTGCTGGAGTGGGACTGTTTGTGTTTCATCAGCTGCTGGAGTGGGACTGTTTATGTTTCATCATCAGCTGCTGGAGTGGGACTGTTTGTGTCTCATCATCAGCTGCTGGAGTGGGACTGTTTGTGTTTCATCATCAGCTGCTGGAGTGGGACTGTTTTTTACATCATCAGCTGCTGGAGTGGGTCTGTTTATGTTTCATCTGCAGCTGCTGGAGTGGGACTGTTTATGTTTCATCATCAGCTGCTGGAGTGGGACTGTTTGTGTTTCACCTGCAGCTGCTGGAGTGGGACTGTTTATGTTGCATCTGCAGCTGCTGGAGTGGGACTGTTTGTGTCTCATCATCAGCTGCTGGAGTGGGACTGTTTGTGTTTCATCTGCAGCTGCTGGAATGGGACTGTTTGTGTTTCATCAGCTGCTGGAGTGGGACTGTTTGTGTCTCATCATCAGCTGCTGGAGTGGGACTGTTTGTGTCTCATCATCAGCTGCTGGAGTGGGACTGTTTGTGTTTCATCATCAGCTGCTGGAGTGGGACTGTTTTTTTACATCATCAGCTGCTGGAGTGGGACTGTTTATGTTTCATCTGCAGCTGCTGGAGTGGGACTGTTTGTGTTTCATCATCAGCTGCTGGAGTGGGACTGTTTATGTTTCATCTGCAGCTGCTGGAGTGGGACTGTTTATGTTTCATCTGCAGCTGCTGGAGTGGGACTGTTTATGTTTCATCTGCAGCTGCTGGAGTGGGACTGTTTGTGTTTCATCTGCAGCTGCCGGAGTGGGACTGTTTGTGTTTCATCTGCAGCTGCTGGAGTGGGACTGTTTATGTTTCATCTGCAGCTGCTGGAGTGGGGCTGTTTGTGTCTCATCTGCAGCTGTTGGAGTGGGACTGTTTGTGTTTCATCTGCAGCTGCTGGAGTGGGACTGTTTGTGTTTCATCATCAGCTGCTTGAGTGGGACTGTTTGTGTTTCATCTGCAGCTGCTGGAGTGGGACTGTTTGTGTTTCATCTGCAGCTGCTGGAGTGGGACTGTTTGTGTTTCATCTGCAGCTGCTGGAGTGGGACTGTTTATGTTTCATCTGCAGCTGCTGGAGTGGGACTGTTTATGTTTCATCTGCAGCTGCTGGAGTGGGACTGTTTCTGTTTCATCATCAGCTACTGGAGTGGGATGTTTATGTTTCATCTGCAACTGCTGGAGTGGGACTGTTTATGTTTCATCTGCAGCTGCTGGAGTGGGACTGTTTGTGTTTTATCATCAGCTGCTGGAGTGGGACTGTTTGTGTTTCATCTGCAGCTGCTGGAGTGAGACTGTTTATGTTTCATCATCAGCTGCTGGAGTGTGACTGTTTGTGTGTCATCTGCAGCTGCTGGAGTGGGACTGTTTGTGTTTCATCATCAGCTGCTGGAGTGGGACTGTTTGTGTTTCATCTGCAGCTGCTGGAGTGGGACTGTTTGTGTTTCACCTGCAGCCGCTTGAGTGGGACTGTTTATGCTTCATCATCAGCTGCTGGAGTGGGACTGTTTGTGTTTCATCTGCAGCTGCTGGAGTGGGACTGTTTATGTTTCATCTGCAGCTGCTGGAGTGGGACTGTTTATGCTTCATCATCAGCTGCTGGAGTGGGACTGTTTATGTTTCATCTGCAGCTGCTGGAGTGGGACTGTTTGTGTGTCATCTGCAGCTGCTGGAGTGGGACTGTTTGTGTTTCATCTGCAGCTGCTGGAGTGGGACTGTTTGTGTCTCATCATCAGCTGCTGGAGTGGGACTACTTGTGTTTCATCATCAGCTGCTAGAGTGGGACTGTTTGTGTTTCATCTGCAGCTGCTGGAGTGGGACTGTTTGTGTCTCATCATCAGCTGCTGGAGTGGGACTGTTTGTGTCTCATCATCAGCTGCTTGAGTGGGACTGTTTATGTTTCATCTGCAGCTGCTGGAGTGGGACTGTTTGTGTTTCATCTGCAGCTGCTGGAGTGGGACTGTTTATGTTTCATCTGCAGCTGCTGGAGTGGTACTGTTTGTGTTACATCATCAGCTGCTGGAGTGGGACTGTTTGTGCTTCATCATCAGCTGCTGGAGTGGGACTGTTTGTGTTTCATCATCAGCTGCTGGAGTGGGACTGTTTATGTTTCATCCGCAGCTGCTGGAGTGGGACTGTTTGTGTTTCATCTGCAGCTGCTGGAGTGGGACTGTTTATGTTTCATCATCAGCTGCTGGAGTTGGACTGTTTATGTTACATCTGCAGCTGCTGGAGTGGGACTGTTTGTGTTTCATCTGCAGCTGCTGGAGTGGGACTGTTTATGTTTCATCATCAGCTGCTGGAGTGGGACTGTTTCATCTGCAGCTGCTGGAGTGGGACTGTTTGTGTTTCATCTGCAGCTGCTGGAGTGGGACTGTTTGTGTTTCATCTGCAGCTGCTGGAGTGGGACTGTTTGTGTCTCATCATCAGCTGCTGGAGTTGGACTGTTTATGTTACATCTGCACCTGCTGGAGTGGGACTGTTTATGTTTCATCTGCAGCTGCTGTAGTGGGACTGTTTGTGTCTCATCATCAGCTGCTGGAGTGGGACTGTTTGTGTCTCATCATCAGCTGCTGGAGTGGGACTGTTTGTGTTTCATCATCAGCTACTGGAGTGGGACTGTTTGTGTCTCATCATCAGCTGCTGGAGTGGGACTGTTTGTGTTTCATTTGCAGCTGCTGGAGTGGGACTGTTTATGTTTCATCTGCAGCTGCTGGAGTGGGACTGTTTGTGTCTCATCATCAGCTGCTGGAGTGGGACTGTTTGTGTTTCATCATCAGCTGCTGGAGTGGGACTGTTTGTGTTTCATCATCAGCTGCTGGAGTGGGACTGTTTATGTTTCATCATCAGCTGCTGGAGTGGGACTGTATGTGTTTCATCTGCAGCTGCTGGAGTGGGACTGTTTATGTCTCATCTGCAGCTGCTGGAGTGGGACATTTTGTGTTTCATCATCAGCTGCTGGAGTGGGACTGTTTCATCTGCAGCTGCTGGAGTGGGACTGTTTTGTTACATCATCAGCTGCTGGAGTGGGACTGTTTTGTTACATCATCAGCTGCTGGAGTGGGACTGTTTGTTTCATCTGCAGCTGCTGGAGTGGGACTGTTTGTGTTTCATCATCAGCTGCTGGAGTGTGACTGTTTATGTTTTATCTGCAGCTGCTGGAGTGGGACTGTTTTAGTTTCATCTGCAGCTGCTGGAGTGGGACTGTTTGTATTTCATCTGCAGCTGCTGGAGTGGGACTGTTTGTTTCATCTGCAGCTGCTGGAGTGGGAAAGTTTATGTTTCATCTGCTGGAGTGGGACTGTTTGTGTCTCATCATCAGCTGCTGGAGTGGGACTCTTTGTGTTTAATCTGCAGCTGCTGGAGTGGGACTGTTTGTGTTTCATCTGCAGCTGCTGGAGTGGGACTGTTTATGTTTCATCTGCAGCTGCTGGAGTGGGACTGTTTGTGTTTCATCATCATATGCTGGAGTGGGACTGTTTGTGTTTCATCATCAGCTGCTGGAGTGGGACTGTTTGTTTCATCTGCAGCTGCTGGAGTGGGACTGTTTGTGTTTCATCTGCAGCTGCTGGAGTGGGACTGTTTGTTTCATCTGCAGCTGCTGGAGTGGGACTGTTTGTGTTTCATCTGCAGCTGCTGGAGTGGGACTGTTTGTGTTTCATCTGCAGCTGCTGGAGTGGGACTGTTTGTGTTTCATCATCAGCTGCTGGAGTGGGACTGTTTATGTTTCATCTGCAGCTGCTGGAGTGGGACTGTTTGTGTTTCATCTTCAGCTGCTGGAGTGGGACTGTTTGTGTTTCATCTGCAGCTGCTGGAGTGGGACTGTTTATGTTTCATCTGCAGTTGCTGGAGTGGGACTGTTTGTGTTTCATCATCAGCTGCTGGAGTGGGACTGTTTGTGTTTCATCTGCAGCTGCTGGAGTGGGACTGTTTATGTTTCATCTGCAGCTGCTGGAGTGGGACTGTTTATGTTTCATCATCAGCTGCTGGAGTGGGACTGTTTGTGTTTCATCTGCAGCTGCTGGAGTGGGACTGTTTATGTCTCATCTGCAGCTGCTGGAGTGGGACATTTTGTGTTTCATCATCAGCTGCTGGAGTGGGACTGTTTCATCTGCAGCTGCTGGAGTGGGACTGTTTTGTTACATCATCAGCTGCTGGAGTGGGACTGTTTTGTTACATCATCAGCTGCTGGAGTGGGACTGTTTATGTTTCATCTGCAGCTGCTGCAGTGGGACTGTTTTGTTACATCATCAGCTGCTAGAGTGGGACTGTTTGTGTTTAATCTGCAGCTGCTGGAGTGGGACTGTTTATGTTTCATCTGCAGCTGCTGGAGTGGGACTGTTTCATCTGCAGCTGCTGGAGTGGGACTGTTTATGTTTCATCTGCAGCTGCTGGAGTGGGACTGTTTGTGTTTCATTATCAGCTGCTGGAGTGGGACTGTTTCATCTGCAGCTGCTGGAGTGGGACTGTTTATGTTTCATCTGCAGCTGCTGGAGTGGGACTGTTTATGTTTCATCATCAGCTGCTGGAGTGGGACTGTTTGTGTTTCATCTGCAGCTGCTGGAGTGGGACTGTTTATGTCTCATCTGCCGCTGCTGGAGTGGGACATTTTGTGTTTCATCATCAGCTGCTGGAGTGGGACTGTTTCATCTGCAGCTGCTGGAGTGGGACTGTTTTGTTACATCATCAGCTGCTGGAGTGGGACTGTTTTGTTACATCATCAGCTGCTGGAGTGGGACTGTTTATGTTTCATCTGCAGCTGCTGCAGTGGGACTGTTTTGTTACATCATCAGCTGCTAGAGTGGGACTGTTTGTGTTTAATCTGCAGCTGCTGGAGTGGGACTGTTTATGTTTCATCTGCAGCTGCTGGAGTGGGACTGTTTCATCTGCAGCTGCTGGAGTGGGACTGTTTGTGTTTCATATGCAGCTGCTGGAGTGGGACTGTTTATGTTTCATCTGCAGCTGCTGGAGTGGGACTGTTTGTGTTTCATTATCAGCTGCTGGAGTGGGACTGTTTCATCTGCAGCTGCTGGAGTGGGACTGTTTGTGTTTCACCTGCAGCTGCTTGAGTGGGACTGTTTGTTTCATCTGCAGCTGCTGGAGTGGGACTGTTTATGCTTCATCATCAGCTGCTGGAGTGGGACTGTTTGTGTTTCATCTGCAGCTGCTGGAGTGGGACTGTTTATGTTTCATCTGCAGCTGCTGGAGTGGGACTGTTTATGCTTCATCATCAGCTGCTGGAGTGGGACTGTTTGTGTTTCATCATCAGCTGCTGGAGTGGGACTGTTTATGTTTCATCTGCAGCTGCTGGAGTGGGACTGTTTGTGTTTCATCATCAGCTGCTGGAGTGGGACTGTTTGTGTTTCATCATCAGCTGCTGGAGTGGGACTGTTTGTGTTTCATCATCAGCTGCTGGAGTGGGACTGTTTATGTTTCATCATCAGCTGCTGGAGTGGGACTGTTTATGTTTCATCAGCTGCTGGAGTGGGACTGTTTATGTTTTATCTGCAGCTGCTGGAGTGGGACTGTTTGTGTCTCATCATCAGCTGCTGGAGTGGGACTGTTTATGCTTCATCTGCAGCTGCTGGAGTGGGACTGTTTATGTTTCATCATCAGCTGCTGGAGTGGGACTGTTTATGTTTCATCATCATCTGCTGGAGTGGGACTGTTTGTTTCACCTGCAGCTGCTGGAGTGGGACTGTTTGTGTTTCATCTGCAGCTGCTGGAGTGGGACTGTTTGTGTCTCATCATCAGCTGCTGGAGTGGGACTGTTTATGTTTCATCATCAGCTGCTGGAGTGGGACTGTTTGTGTCTCATCATCAGCTGCTGGGGTGGGACTGTTTGTGTTTCACCTGCAGCTGCTGGAGTGGGACTGTTTATGTTTCATCTGCAGCTGCTGGAGTGGGACTGTTTGTGTTTCACCTGCAGCTGCTGGAGTGGGACTGTTTATGTTTCATCTGCAGCTACTGGAGTGGGACTGTTTATGTTTCATCTGCAGCTGCTGGAGTGGGACTGTTTGTGTTTCACCTGCAGCTGCTGGAGTGGGACTGTTTATGTTTCATCATCAGCTGCTGGAGTGGGACTGTTTGTGTCTCATCATCAGCTGCTGGAGTGGGACTGTTTTTTTACATCATCAGCTGCTGGAGTGGGACTGTTTATGTTTCATCTGTAGCTGCTGGAGTGGGACTGTTTATGTTTCATCATCAGCTGCTGGAGTGGGACTGTTTGTGTTTCACCTGCAGCTGCTGGAGTGGGACTGTTTATGTTGCATCTGCAGCTGCTGGAGTGGGACTGTTTGTGTCTCATCATCAGCTGCTGGAGTGGGACTGTTTGTATTTCATCTGCAGCTGCTGGAATGGGACTGTTTGTGTTTCATCAGCTGCTGGAGTGGGACTGTTTGTGTCTCATCATCAGCTGCTGGAGTGGGACTGTTTATGTTTCATCATCAGCTGCTGGAGTGGGACTGTTTGTGTTTCATCAGCTGCTGGAGTGGGACTGTTTATGTTTCATCATCAGCTGCTGGAGTGGGACTGTTTGTGTCTCATCATCAGCTGCTGGAGTGGGACTGTTTGTGTTTCATCATCAGCTGCTGGAGTGGGACTGTTTTTTACATCATCAGCTGCTGGAGTGGGTCTGTTTATGTTTCATCTGCAGCTGCTGGAGTGGGACTGTTTATGTTTCATCATCAGCTGCTGGAGTGGGACTGTTTGTGTTTCACCTGCAGCTGCTGGAGTGGGACTGTTTATGTTGCATCTGCAGCTGCTGGAGTGGGACTGTTTGTGTCTCATCATCAGCTGCTGGAGTGGGACTGTTTGTGTTTCATCTGCAGCTGCTGGAATGGGACTGTTTGTGTTTCATCAGCTGCTGGAGTGGGACTGTTTGTGTCTCATCATCAGCTGCTGGAGTGGGACTGTTTGTGTCTCATCATCAGCTGCTGGAGTGGGACTGTTTGTGTTTCATCATCAGCTGCTGGAGTGGGACTGTTTTTTTACATCATCAGCTGCTGGAGTGGGACTGTTTATGTTTCATCTGCAGCTGCTGGAGTGGGACTGTTTGTGTTTCATCATCAGCTGCTGGAGTGGGACTGTTTATGTTTCATCTGCAGCTGCTGGAGTGGGACTGTTTATGTTTCATCTGCAGCTGCTGGAGTGGGACTGTTTATGTTTCATCTGCAGCTGCTGGAGTGGGGCTGTTTGTGTCTCATCTGCAGCTGTTGGAGTGGGACTGTTTGTGTTTCATCTGCAGCTGCTGGAGTGGGACTGTTTGTGTTTCATCATCAGCTGCTTGAGTGGGACTGTTTGTGTTTCATCTGCAGCTGCTGGAGTGGGACTGTTTGTGTTTCATCTGCAGCTGCTGGAGTGGGACTGTTTATGTTTCATCTGCAGCTGCTGGAGTGGGACTGTTTATGTTTCATCTGCAGCTGCTGGAGTGGGACTGTTTCTGTTTCATCATCAGCTACTGGAGTGGGATGTTTATGTTTCATCTGCAACTGCTGGAGTGGGACTGTTTATGTTTCATCTGCAGCTGCTGGAGTGGGACTGTTTGTGTTTTATCATCAGCTGCTGGAGTGGGACTGTTTGTGTTTCATCTGCAGCTGCTGGAGTGAGACTGTTTATGTTTCATCATCAGCTGCTGGAGTGGGACTGTTTGTGTGTCATCTGCAGCTGCTGGAGTGGGACTGTTTGTGTTTCATCATCAGCTGCTGGAGTGGGACTGTTTGTGTTTCATCTGCAGCTGCTGGAGTGGGACTGTTTGTGTTTCACCTGCAGCCGCTTGAGTGGGACTGTTTATGCTTCATCATCAGCTGCTGGAGTGGGACTGTTTGTGTTTCATCTGCAGCTGCTGGAGTGGGACTGTTTATGTTTCATCTGCAGCTGCTGGAGTGGGACTGTTTATGCTTCATCATCAGCTGCTGGAGTGGGACTGTTTATGTTTCATCTGCAGCTGCTGGAGTGGGACTGTTTGTGTGTCATCTGCAGCTGCTGGAGTGGGACTGTTTGTGTTTCATCTGCAGCTGCTGGAGTGGGACTGTTTGTGTCTCATCATCAGCTGCTGGAGTGGGACTACTTGTGTTTCATCATCAGCTGCTAGAGTGGGACTGTTTGTGTTTCATCTGCAGCTGCTGGAGTGGGACTGTTTATGTTTCATCTGCAGCTGCTGGAGTGGGACTGTTTGTGTCTCATCATCAGCTGCTGGAGTGGGACTGTTTGTGTCTCATCATCAGCTGCTTGAGTGGGACTGTTTATGTTTCATCTGCAGCTGCTGGAGTGGGACTGTTTGTGTTTCATCTGCAGCTGCTGGAGTGGGACTGTTTATGTTTCATCTGCAGCTGCTGGAGTGGTACTGTTTGTGTTTCATCATCAGCTGCTGGAGTGGGACTGTTTGTGCTTCATCATCAGCTGCTGGAGTGGGACTGTTTGTGTTTCATCATCAGCTGCTGGAGTGGGACTGTTTATGTTTCATCCGCAGCTGCTGGAGTGGGACTGTTTGTGTTTCATCTGCAGCTGCTGGAGTGGGACTGTTTATGTTTCATCATCAGCTGCTGGAGTTGGACTGTTTATGTTACATCTGCAGCTGCTGGAGTGGGACTGTTTGTGTTTCATCTGCAGCTGCTGGAGTGGGACTGTTTATGTTTCATCATCAGCTGCTGGAGTGGGACTGTTTCATCTGCAGCTGCTGGAGTGGGACTGTTTGTGTTTCATCTGCAGCTGCTGGAGTGGGACTGTTTGTGTTTCATCTGCAGCTGCTGGAGTGGGACTGTTTGTGTCTCATCATCAGCTGCTGGAGTTGGACTGTTTATGTTACATCTGCACCTGCTGGAGTGGGACTGTTTATGTTTCATCTGCAGCTGCTGGAGTGGGACTGTTTGTGTCTCATCATCAGCTGCTGGAGTGGGACTGTTTGTGTCTCATCATCAGCTGCTGGAGTGGGACTGTTTGTGTTTCATCATCAGCTACTGGAGTGGGACTGTTTGTGTCTCATCATCAGCTGCTGGAGTGGGACTGTTTGTGTTTCATTTGCAGCTGCTGGAGTGGGACTGTTTATGTTTCATCTGCAGCTGCTGGAGTGGGACTGTTTGTGTCTCATCATCAGCTGCTGGAGTGGGACTGTTTGTGTTTCATCATCAGCTGCTGGAGTGGGACTGTTTGTGTTTCATCATCAGCTGCTGGAGTGGGACTGTTTATGTTTCATCATCAGCTGCTGGAGTGGGACTGTATGTGTTTCATCTGCAGCTGCTGGAGTGGGACTGTTTATGTCTCATCTGCAGCTGCTGGAGTGGGACATTTTGTGTTTCATCATCAGCTGCTGGAGTGGGACTGTTTCATCTGCAGCTGCTGGAGTGGGACTGTTTTGTTACATCATCAGCTGCTGGAGTGGGACTGTTTTGTTACATCATCAGCTGCTGGAGTGGGACTGTTTGTTTCATCTGCAGCTGCTGGAGTGGGACTGTTTGTGTTTCATCATCAGCTGCTGGAGTGTGACTGTTTATGTTTTATCTGCAGCTGCTGGAGTGGGACTGTTTTAGTTTCATCTGCAGCTGCTGGAGTGGGACTGTTTGTGTTTCATCTGCAGCTGCTGGAGTGGGACTGTTTATGTTTCATCTGCAGATGCTGGAGTGGGACTGTTTGTTTCATCTGCAGCTGCTGGAGTGGGAAAGTTTATGTTTCATCTGCTGGAGTGGGACTGTTTGTGTCTCATCATCAGCTGCTGGAGTGGGACTCTTTGTGTTTAATCTGCAGCTGCTGGAGTGGGACTGTTTGTGTTTCATCTGCAGCTGCTGGAGTGGGACTGTTTATGTTTCATCTGCAGCTGCTGGAGTGGGACTGTTTGTGTTTCATCATCATATGCTGGAGTGGGACTGTTTGTGTTTCATCATCAGCTGCTGGAGTGGGACTGTTTGTTTCATCTGCAGCTGCTGGAGTGGGACTGTTTGTGTTTCATCTGCAGCTGCTGGAGTGGGACTGTTTGTTTCATCTGCAGCTGCTGGAGTGGGACTGTTTGTGTTTCATCTGCAGCTGCTGGAGTGGGACTGTTTGTGTTTCATCTGCAGCTGCTGGAGTGGGACTGTTTGTGTTTCATCATCAGCTGCTGGAGTGGGACTGTTTATGTTTCATCTGCAGCTGCTGGAGTGGGACTGTTTGTGTTTCATCTTCAGCTGCTGGAGTGGGACTGTTTGTGTTTCATCTGCAGCTGCTGGAGTGGGACTGTTTATGTTTCATCTGCAGTTGCTGGAGTGGGACTGTTTGTGTTTCATCATCAGCTGCTGGAGTGGGACTGTTTGTGTTTCATCTGCAGCTGCTGGAGTGGGACTGTTTATGTTTCATCTGCAGCTGCTGGAGTGGGACTGTTTATGTTTCATCATCAGCTGCTGGAGTGGGACTGTTTGTGTTTCATCTGCAGCTGCTGGAGTGGGACTGTTTATGTCTCATCTGCAGCTGCTGGAGTGGGACATTTTGTGTTTCATCATCAGCTGCTGGAGTGGGACTGTTTCATCTGCAGCTGCTGGAGTGGGACTGTTTTGTTACATCATCAGCTGCTGGAGTGGGACTGTTTTGTTACATCATCAGCTGCTGGAGTGGGACTGTTTATGTTTCATCTGCAGCTGCTGCAGTGGGACTGTTTTGTTACATCATCAGCTGCTAGAGTGGGACTGTTTGTGTTTAATCTGCAGCTGCTGGAGTGGGACTGTTTATGTTTCATCTGCAGCTGCTGGAGTGGGACTGTTTCATCTGCAGCTGCTGGAGTGGGACTGTTTGTGTTTCATATGCAGCTGCTGGAGTGGGACTGTTTATGTTTCATCTGCAGCTGCTGGAGTGGGACTGTTTGTGTTTCATTATCAGCTGCTGGAGTGGGACTGTTTCATCTGCAGCTGCTGGAGTGGGACTGTTTATGTTTCATCTGCAGCTGCTGGAGTGGGACTGTTTATGTTTCATCATCAGCTGCTGGAGTGGGACTGTTTGTGTTTCATCTGCAGCTGCTGGAGTGGGACTGTTTATGTCTCATCTGCCGCTGCTGGAGTGGGACATTTTGTGTTTCATCATCAGCTGCTGGAGTGGGACTGTTTCATCTGCAGCTGCTGGAGTGGGACTGTTTTGTTACATCATCAGCTGCTGGAGTGGGACTGTTTTGTTACATCATCAGCTGCTGGAGTGGGACTGTTTATGTTTCATCTGCAGCTGCTGCAGTGGGACTGTTTTGTTACATCATCAGCTGCTAGAGTGGGACTGTTTGTGTTTAATCTGCAGCTGCTGGAGTGGGACTGTTTATGTTTCATCTGCAGCTGCTGGAGTGGGACTGTTTCATCTGCAGCTGCTGGAGTGGGACTGTTTGTGTTTCATATGCAGCTGCTGGAGTGGGACTGTTTATGTTTCATCTGCAGCTGCTGGAGTGGGACTGTTTGTGTTTCATTATCAGCTGCTGGAGTGGGACTGTTTCATCTGCAGCTGCTGGAGTGGGACTGTTTGTGTTTCACCTGCAGCTGCTTGAGTGGGACTGTTTGTTTCATCTGCAGCTGCTGGAGTGGGACTGTTTATGTCTCATCTGCAGCTGCTGGAGTGGGACATTTTGTGTTTCATCATCAGCTGCTGGAGTGGGACTGTTTCATCTGCAGCTGCTGGAGTGGGACTGTTTTGTTACATCATCAGCTGCTGGAGTGGGACTGTTTTGTTACATCATCAGCTGCTGGAGTGGGACTGTTTGTTTCATCTGCAGCTGCTGGAGTGGGACTGTTTGTGTTTCATCATCAGCTGCTGGAGTGTGACTGTTTATGTTTTATCTGCAGCTGCTGGAGTGGGACTGTTTTAGTTTCATCTGCAGCTGCTGGAGTGGGACTGTTTGTGTTTCATCTGCAGCTGCTGGAGTGGGACTGTTTATGTTTCATCTGCAGATGCTGGAGTGGGACTGTTTGTTTCATCTGCAGCTGCTGGAGTGGGAAAGTTTATGTTTCATCTGCTGGAGTGGGACTGTTTGTGTCTCATCATCAGCTGCTGGAGTGGGACTCTTTGTGTTTCATCTGCAGCTGCTGGAGTGGGACTGTTTGTGTTTCATCTGCAGCTGCTGGAGTGGGACTGTTTATGTTTCATCTGCAGCTGCTGGAGTGGGACTGTTTGTGTTTCATCATCATATGCTGGAGTGGGACTGTTTGTGTTTCATCATCAGCTGCTGGAGTGGGACTGTTTGTTTCATCTGCAGCTGCTGGAGTGGGACTGTTTGTGTTTCATCTGCAGCTGCTGGAGTGGGACTGTTTGTTTCATCTGCAGCTGCTGGAGTGGGACTGTTTGTGTTTCATCTGCAGCTGCTGGAGTGGGACTGTTTGTGTTTCATCTGCAGCTGCTGGAGTGGGACTGTTTGTGTTTCATCATCAGCTGCTGGAGTGGGACTGTTTATGTTTCATCTGCAGCTGCTGGAGTGGGACTGTTTGTGTTTCATCTTCAGCTGCTGGAGTGGGACTGTTTGTGTTTCATCTGCAGCTGCTGGAGTGGGACTGTTTATGTTTCATCTGCAGTTGCTGGAGTGGGACTGTTTGTGTTTCATCATCAGCTGCTGGAGTGGGACTGTTTGTGTTTCATCTGCAGCTGCTGGAGTGGGACTGTTTATGTTTCATCTGCAGCTGCTGGAGTGGGACTGTTTATGTTTCATCATCAGCTGCTGGAGTGGGACTGTTTGTGTTTCATCTGCAGCTGCTGGAGTGGGACTGTTTATGTCTCATCTGCAGCTGCTGGAGTGGGACATTTTGTGTTTCATCATCAGCTGCTGGAGTGGGACTGTTTCATCTGCAGCTGCTGGAGTGGGACTGTTTTGTTACATCATCAGCTGCTGGAGTGGGACTGTTTTGTTACATCATCAGCTGCTGGAGTGGGACTGTTTATGTTTCATCTGCAGCTGCTGCAGTGGGACTGTTTTGTTACATCATCAGCTGCTAGAGTGGGACTGTTTGTGTTTAATCTGCAGCTGCTGGAGTGGGACTGTTTATGTTTCATCTGCAGCTGCTGGAGTGGGACTGTTTCATCTGCAGCTGCTGGAGTGGGACTGTTTGTGTTTCATATGCAGCTGCTGGAGTGGGACTGTTTATGTTTCATCTGCAGCTGCTGGAGTGGGACTGTTTGTGTTTCATTATCAGCTGCTGGAGTGGGACTGTTTCATCTGCAGCTGCTGGAGTGGGACTGTTTATGTTTCATCTGCAGCTGCTGGAGTGGGACTGTTTATGTTTCATCATCAGCTGCTGGAGTGGGACTGTTTGTGTTTCATCTGCAGCTGCTGGAGTGGGACTGTTTATGTCTCATCTGCCGCTGCTGGAGTGGGACATTTTGTGTTTCATCATCAGCTGCTGGAGTGGGACTGTTTCATCTGCAGCTGCTGGAGTGGGACTGTTTTGTTACATCATCAGCTGCTGGAGTGGGACTGTTTTGTTACATCATCAGCTGCTGGAGTGGGACTGTTTATGTTTCATCTGCAGCTGCTGCAGTGGGACTGTTTTGTTACATCATCAGCTGCTAGAGTGGGACTGTTTGTGTTTAATCTGCAGCTGCTGGAGTGGGACTGTTTATGTTTCATCTGCAGCTGCTGGAGTGGGACTGTTTCATCTGCAGCTGCTGGAGTGGGACTGTTTGTGTTTCATATGCAGCTGCTGGAGTGGGACTGTTTATGTTTCATCTGCAGCTGCTGGAGTGGGACTGTTTGTGTTTCATTATCAGCTGCTGGAGTGGGACTGTTTCATCTGCAGCTGCTGGAGTGGGACTGTTTGTGTTTCACCTGCAGCTGCTTGAGTGGGACTGTTTGTTTCATCTGCAGCTGCTGGAGTGGGACTGTTTATGCTTCATCATCAGCTGCTGGAGTGGGACTGTTTGTGTTTCATCTGCAGCTGCTGGAGTGGGACTGTTTATGTTTCATCTGCAGCTGCTGGAGTGGGACTGTTTATGCTTCATCATCAGCTGCTGGAGTGGGACTGTTTGTGTTTCATCATCAGCTGCTGGAGTGGGACTGTTTATGTTTCATCTGCAGCTGCTGGAGTGGGACTGTTTGTGTTTCATCATCAGCTGCTGGAGTGGGACTGTTTGTGTTTCATCATCAGCTGCTGGAGTGGGACTGTTTGTGTTTCATCATCAGCTGCTGGAGTGGGACTGTTTATGTTTCATCATCAGCTGCTGGAGTGGGACTGTTTATGTTTCATCAGCTGCTGGAGTGGGACTGTTTATGTTTTATCTGCAGCTGCTGGAGTGGGACTGTTTGTGTCTCATCATCAGCTGCTGGAGTGGGACTGTTTATGCTTCATCTGCAGCTGCTGGAGTGGGACTGTTTATGTTTCATCATCAGCTGCTGGAGTGGGACTGTTTATGTTTCATCATCATCTGCTGGAGTGGGACTGTTTGTTTCACCTGCAGCTGCTGGAGTGGGACTGTTTGTGTTTCATCTGCAGCTGCTGGAGTGGGACTGTTTGTGTCTCATCATCAGCTGCTGGAGTGGGACTGTTTATGTTTCATCATCAGCTGCTGGAGTGGGACTGTTTGTGTCTCATCATCAGCTGCTGGGGTGGGACTGTTTGTGTTTCACCTGCAGCTGCTGGAGTGGGACTGTTTATGCTTCATCTGCAGCTACTGGAGTGGGACTGTTTATGTTTCATCTGCAGCTGCTGGAGTGGGACTGTTTGTGTTTCACCTGCAGCTGCTGGAGTGGGACTGTTTATGTTTCATCATCAGCTGCTGGAGTGGGACTGTTTGTGTCTCATCATCAGCTGCTGGAGTGGGACTGTTTTTTTACATCATCAGCTGCTGGAGTGGGACTGTTTATGTTTCATCTGTAGCTGCTGGAGTGGGACTGTTTATGTTTCATCATCAGCTGCTGGAGTGGGACTGTTTGTGTTTCACCTGCAGCTGCTGGAGTGGGACTGTTTATGTTGCATCTGCAGCTGCTGGAGTGGGACTGTTTGTGTCTCATCATCAGCTGCTGGAGTGGGACTGTTTGTATTTCATCTGCAGCTGCTGGAATGGGACTGTTTGTGTTTCATCAGCTGCTGGAGTGGGACTGTTTGTGTCTCATCATCAGCTGCTGGAGTGGGACTGTTTATGTTTCATCATCAGCTGCTGGAGTGGGACTGTTTGTGTTTCATCAGCTGCTGGAGTGGGACTGTTTATGTTTCATCATCAGCTGCTGGAGTGGGACTGTTTGTGTCTCATCATCAGCTGCTGGAGTGGGACTGTTTGTGTTTCATCATCAGCTGCTGGAGTGGGACTGTTTTTTACATCATCAGCTGCTGGAGTGGGTCTGTTTATGTTTCATCTGCAGCTGCTGGAGTGGGACTGTTTATGTTTCATCATCAGCTGCTGGAGTGGGACTGTTTGTGTTTCATCTGCAGCTGCTGGAGTGGGACTGTTTATGTTTCATCTGCAGCTGCTGGAGTGGGGCTGTTTGTGTCTCATCTGCAGCTGTTGGAGTGGGACTGTTTGTGTTTCATCTGCAGCTGCTGGAGTGGGACTGTTTGTGTTTCATCATCAGCTGCTTGAGTGGGACTGTTTGTGTTTCATCTGCAGCTGCTGGAGTGGGACTGTTTGTGTTTCATCTGCAGCTGCTGGAGTGGGACTGTTTGTGTTTCATCTGCAGCTGCTGGAGTGGGATTGTTTATGTTTCATCTGCAGCTGCTGGAGTGGGACTGTTTATGTTTCATCTGCAGCTGCTGGAGTGGGACTGTTTCTGTTTCATCATCAGCTACTGGAGTGGGATGTTTATGTTTCATCTGCAACTGCTGGAGTGGGACTGTTTCATCTGCAGCTGCTGGAGTGGGACTGTTTGTGTTTCATATGCAGCTGCTGGAGTGGGACTGTTTATGTTTCATCTGCAGCTGCTGGAGTGGGACTGTTTGTGTTTCATTATCAGCTGCTGGAGTGGGACTGTTTCATCTGCAGCTGCTGGAGTGGGACTGTTTGTGTTTCACCTGCAGCTGCTTGAGTGGGACTGTTTGTTTCATCTGCAGCTGCTGGAGTGGGACTGTTTATGCTTCATCATCAGCTGCTGGAGTGGGACTGTTTGTGTTTCATCTGCAGCTGCTGGAGTGGGACTGTTTATGTTTCATCTGCAGCTGCTGGAGTGGGACTGTTTATGCTTCATCATCAGCTGCTGGAGTGGGACTGTTTGTGTTTCATCATCAGCTGCTGGAGTGGGACTGTTTATGTTTCATCTGCAGCTGCTGGAGTGGGACTGTTTGTGTTTCATCATCAGCTGCTGGAGTGGGACTGTTTGTGTTTCATCATCAGCTGCTGGAGTGGGACTGTTTGTGTTTCATCATCAGCTGCTGGAGTGGGACTGTTTATGTTTCATCATCAGCTGCTGGAGTGGGACTGTTTATGTTTCATCAGCTGCTGGAGTGGGACTGTTTATGTTTTATCTGCAGCTGCTGGAGTGGGACTGTTTGTGTCTCATCATCAGCTGCTGGAGTGGGACTGTTTATGCTTCATCTGCAGCTGCTGGAGTGGGACTGTTTATGTTTCATCATCAGCTGCTGGAGTGGGACTGTTTATGTTTCATCATCATCTGCTGGAGTGGGACTGTTTGTTTCACCTGCAGCTGCTGGAGTGGGACTGTTTGTGTTTCATCTGCAGCTGCTGGAGTGGGACTGTTTGTGTCTCATCATCAGCTGCTGGAGTGGGACTGTTTATGTTTCATCATCAGCTGCTGGAGTGGGACTGTTTGTGTCTCATCATCAGCTGCTGGGGTGGGACTGTTTGTGTTTCACCTGCAGCTGCTGGAGTGGGACTGTTTATGCTTCATCTGCAGCTACTGGAGTGGGACTGTTTATGTTTCATCTGCAGCTGCTGGAGTGGGACTGTTTGTGTTTCACCTGCAGCTGCTGGAGTGGGACTGTTTATGTTTCATCATCAGCTGCTGGAGTGGGACTGTTTGTGTCTCATCATCAGCTGCTGGAGTGGGACTGTTTTTTTACATCATCAGCTGCTGGAGTGGGACTGTTTATGTTTCATCTGTAGCTGCTGGAGTGGGACTGTTTATGTTTCATCATCAGCTGCTGGAGTGGGACTGTTTGTGTTTCACCTGCAGCTGCTGGAGTGGGACTGTTTATGTTGCATCTGCAGCTGCTGGAGTGGGACTGTTTGTGTCTCATCATCAGCTGCTGGAGTGGGACTGTTTGTATTTCATCTGCAGCTGCTGGAATGGGACTGTTTGTGTTTCATCAGCTGCTGGAGTGGGACTGTTTGTGTCTCATCATCAGCTGCTGGAGTGGGACTGTTTATGTTTCATCATCAGCTGCTGGAGTGGGACTGTTTGTGTTTCATCAGCTGCTGGAGTGGGACTGTTTATGTTTCATCATCAGCTGCTGGAGTGGGACTGTTTGTGTCTCATCATCAGCTGCTGGAGTGGGACTGTTTGTGTTTCATCATCAGCTGCTGGAGTGGGACTGTTTTTTACATCATCAGCTGCTGGAGTGGGTCTGTTTATGTTTCATCTGCAGCTGCTGGAGTGGGACTGTTTATGTTTCATCATCAGCTGCTGGAGTGGGACTGTTTGTGTTTCACCTGCAGCTGCTGGAGTGGGACTGTTTATGTTGCATCTGCAGCTGCTGGAGTGGGACTGTTTGTGTCTCATCATCAGCTGCTGGAGTGGGACTGTTTGTGTTTCATCTGCAGCTGCTGGAATGGGACTGTTTGTGTTTCATCAGCTGCTGGAGTGGGACTGTTTGTGTCTCATCATCAGCTGCTGGAGTGGGACTGTTTGTGTCTCATCATCAGCTGCTGGAGTGGGACTGTTTTTTTACATCATCAGCTGCTGGAGTGGGACTGTTTATGTTTCATCTGCAGCTGCTGGAGTGGGACTGTTTGTGTTTCATCATCAGCTGCTGGAGTGGGACTGTTTATGTTTCATCTGCAGCTGCTGGAGTGGGACTGTTTATGTTTCATCTGCAGCTGCTGGAGTGGGACTGTTTATGTTTCATCTGCAGCTGCTGGAGTGGGACTGTTTGTGTTTCATCTGCAGCTGCCGGAGTGGGACTGTTTGTGTTTCATCTGCAGCTGCTGGAGTGGGACTGTTTATGTTTCATCTGCAGCTGCTGGAGTGGGGCTGTTTGTGTCTCATCTGCAGCTGTTGGAGTGGGACTGTTTGTGTTTCATCTGCAGCTGCTGGAGTGGGACTGTTTGTGTTTCATCATCAGCTGCTTGAGTGGGACTGTTTGTGTTTCATCTGCAGCTGCTGGAGTGGGACTGTTTGTCTTTCATCTGCAGCTGCTGGAGTGGGACTGTTTGTGTTTCATCTGCAGCTGCTGGAGTGGGATTGTTTATGTTTCATCTGCAGCTGCTGGAGTGGGACTGTTTATGTTTCATCTGCAGCTGCTGGAGTGGGACTGTTTCTGTTTCATCATCAGCTACTGGAGTGGGATGTTTATGTTTCATCTGCAACTGCTGGAGTGGGACTGTTTATGTTTCATCTGCAGCTGCTGGAGTGGGACTGTTTGTGTTTTATCATCAGCTGCTGGAGTGGGACTGTTTGTGTTTCATCTGCAGCTGCTGGAGTGAGACTGTTTATGTTTCATCATCAGCTGCTGGAGTGGGACTGTTTGTGTGTCATCTGCAGCTGCTGGAGTGGGACTGTTTGTGTTTCATCATCAGCTGCTGGAGTGGGACTGTTTGTGTTTCATCTGCAGCTGCTGGAGTGGGACTGTTTGTGTTTCACCTGCAGCCGCTTGAGTGGGACTGTTTATGCTTCATCATCAGCTGCTGGAGTGGGACTGTTTGTGTTTCATCTGCAGCTGCTGGAGTGGGACTGTTTATGTTTCATCTGCAGCTGCTGGAGTGGGACTGTTTATGCTTCATCATCAGCTGCTGGAATGGGACTGTTTATGTTTCATCTGCAGCTGCTGGAGTGGGACTGTTTGTGTGTCATCTGCAGCTGCTGGAGTGGGACTGTTTGTGTTTCATCTGCAGCTGCTGGAGTGGGACTGTTTGTGTCTCATCATCAGCTGCTGGAGTGGGACTACTTGTGTTTCATCATCAGCTGCTAGAGTGGGACTGTTTGTGTTTCATCTGCAGCTGCTGGAGTGGGACTGTTTATGTTTCATCTGCAGCTGCTGGAGTGGGACTGTTTGTGTCTCATCATCAGCTGCTGGAGTGGGACTGTTTGTGTCTCATCTGCAGCTGCTGGAGTGGGACTGTTTATGTTTCATCTGCAGCTGCTGGAGTGGTACTGTTTGTGTTTCATCATCAGCTGCTGGAGTGGGACTGTTTGTGCTTCATCATCAGCTGCTGGAGTGGGACTGTTTGTGTTTCATCATCAGCTGCTGGAGTGGGACTGTTTATGTTTCATCCGCAGCTGCTGGAGTGGGACTGTTTGTGTTTCATCTGCAGCTGCTGGAGTGGGACTGTTTATGTTTCATCATCAGCTGCTGGAGTTGGACTGTTTATGTTACATCTGCAGCTGCTGGAGTGGGACTGTTTGTGTTTCATCTGCAGCTGCTGGAGTGGGACTGTTTATGTTTCATCTGCAGCTGCTGGAGTGGGACTGTTTATGTTTCATCTGCAGCTGCTGGAGTGGGACTGTTTGTGTCTCACCATCAGCTGCTAGAGTGGGACTGTTTGTGTTTCATCTGCAGCTGCTGGAGTGGGACTGTTTATGTTTCATCTGCAGCTGCTGGAGTGGTACTGTTTGTGTTTCATCATCAGCTGCTGGAGTGGGACTGTTTGTGCTTCATCATCAGCTGCTGGAGTGGGACTGTTTGTGTTTCATCATCAGCTGCTGGAGTGGGACTGTTTATGTTTCATCCGCAGCTGCTGGAGTGGGACTGTTTGTGTTTCATCTGCAGCTGCTGGAGTGGGACTGTTTATGTTTCATCATCAGCTGCTGGAGTTGGACTGTTTATGTTACATCTGCAGCTGCTGGAGTGGGACTGTTTGTGTTTCATCTGCAGCTGCTGGAGTGGGACTGTTTATGTTTCATCATCAGCTGCTGGAGTGGGACTGTTTCATCTGCAGCTGCTGGAGTGGGACTGTTTGTGTTTCATCTGCAGCTGCTGGAGTGGGACTGTTTGTGTTTCATCTGCAGCTGCTGGAGTGGGACTGTTTGTGTCTCATCATCAGCTGCTGGAGTTGGACTGTTTATGTTACATCTGCACCTGCTGGAGTGGGACTGTTTATGTTTCATCTGCAGCTGCTGGAGTGGGACTGTTTGTGTCTCATCATCAGCTGCTGGAGTGGGACTGTTTGTGTCTCATCATCAGCTGCTGGAGTGGGACTGTTTGTGTTTCATCATCAGCTACTGGAGTGGGACTGTTTGTGTCTCATCATCAGCTGCTGGAGTGGGACTGTTTGTGTTTCATTTGCAGCTGCTGGAGTGGGACTGTTTATGTTTCATCTGCAGCTGCTGGAGTGGGACTGTTTGTGTCTCATCATCAGCTGCTGGAGTGGGACTGTTTGTGTTTCATCATCAGCTGCTGGAGTGGGACTGTTTGTGTTTCATCATCAGCTGCTGGAGTGGGACTGTTTATGTTTCATCATCAGCTGCTGGACTGGGACTGTATGTGTTTCATCTGCAGCTGCTGGAGTGGGACTGTTTATGTCTCATCTGCAGCTGCTGGAGTGGGACATTTTGTGTTTCATCATCAGCTGCTGGAGTGGGACTGTTTCATCTGCAGCTGCTGGAGTGGGACTGTTTTGTTACATCATCAGCTGCTGGAGTGGGACTGTTTTGTTACATCATCAGCTGCTGGAGTGGGACTGTTTATGTTTCATCTGCAGCTGCTGCAGTGGGACTGTTTATGCTTCATCTGCAGCTACTGGAGTGGGACTGTTTATGTTTCATCTGCAGCTGCTGGAGTGGGACTGTTTGTGTTTCACCTGCAGCTGCTGGAGTGGGACTGTTTATGTTTCATCATCAGCTGCTGGAGTGGGACTGTTTGTGTCTCATCATCAGCTGCTGGAGTGGGACTGTTTTTTTACATCATCAGCTGCTGGAGTGGGACTGTTTATGTTTCATCTGCAGCTGCTGGAGTGGGACTGTTTATGTTTCATCATCAGCTGCTGGAGTGGGACTGTTTGTGTTTCACCTGCAGCTGCTGGAGTGGGACTGTTTATGTTGCATCTGCAGCTGCTGGAGTGGGACTGTTTGTGTCTCATCATCAGCTGCTGGAGTGGGACTGTTTGTATTTCATCTGCAGCTGCTGGAGTGGGACTGTTTTTTACATCATCAGCTGCTGGAGTGGGTCTGTTTATGTTTCATCTGCAGCTGCTGGAGTGGGACTGTTTATGTTTCATCATCAGCTGCTGGAGTGGGACTGTTTGTGTTTCACCTGCAGCTGCTGGAGTGGGACTGTTTATGTTGCATCTGCAGCTGCTGGAGTGGGACTGTTTGTGTCTCATCATCAGCTGCTGGAGTGGGACTGTTTGTGTTTCATCTGCAGCTGCTGGAATGGGACTGTTTGTGTTTCATCAGCTGCTGGAGTGGGACTGTTTGTGTCTCATCATCAGCTGCTGGAGTGGGACTGTTTGTGTCTCATCATCAGCTGCTGGAGTGGGACTGTTTGTGTTTCATCATCAGCTGCTGGAGTGGGACTGTTTTTTTACATCATCAGCTGCTGGAGTGGGACTGTTTATGTTTCATCTGCAGCTGCTGGAGTGGGGCTGTTTGTGTTTCATCTGCAGCTGTTGGAGTGGGACTGTTTGTGTCTCATCTGCAGCTGTTGGAGTGGGACTGTTTGTGTTTCATCTGCAGCTGCTGGAGTGGGACTGTTTGTGTTTCATCATCAGCTGCTTGAGTGGGACTGTTTGTGTTTCATCTGCAGCTGCTGGAGTGGGACTGTTTGTGTCTCATCTGCAGCTGTTGGAGTGGGACTGTTTGTGTTTCATCTGCAGCTGCTGGAGTGGGACTGTTTGTGTTTCACCTGCAGCTGCTGGAGTGGGACTGTTTGTGTTTCACCTGCAGCTGCTGGAGTGGGACTGTTTGTGTTTCATCATCAGCTGCTTGAGTGGGACTGTTTGTGTTTCATCTGCAGCTGCTGGAGTGGGACTGTTTGTGTTTCATCTGCAGCTGCTGGAGTGGGACTGTTTGTGTTTCATCTGCAGCTGCTGGAGTGGGACTGTTTATGTTTCATCTGCAGCTGCTGGAGTGGGACTGTTTATGTTTCATCTGCAGCTGCTGGAGTGGGACTGTTTGTGTCTCATCATCAGCTGCTGGAGTGGGACTGTTTGTGTTTCATCATCAGCTGCTGGAGTGGGACTGTTTGTGTTTCATCATCAGCTGCTGGAGTGGGACTGTTTATGTTTCATCATCAGCTGCTGGAGTGGGACTGTATGTGTTTCATCTGCAGCTGCTGGAGTGGGACTGTTTATGTCTCATCTGCAGCTGCTGGAGTGGGACATTTTGTGTTTCATCATCAGCTGCTGGAGTGGGACTGTTTCATCTGCAGCTGCTGGAGTGGGACTGTTTTGTTACATCATCAGCTGCTGGAGTGGGACTGTTTTGTTACATCATCAGCTGCTGGAGTGGGACTGTTTATGTTTCATCTGCAGCTGCTGGAGTGGGACTGTTTGTGTTTCACATGCAGCTGCTGGAGTGGGACTGTTTATGTTTCATCTTCAGCTGCTGGAGTGGGACTGTTTGTGTCTCATCATCAGCTGCTGGAGTGGGACTGTTTTTTTACATCATCAGCTGCTGGAGTGGGACTGTTTATGTTTCATCTGCAGCTGCTGGAGTGGGACTGTTTATGTTTCATCATCAGCTGCTGGAGTGGGACTGTTTGTGTTTCACCTGCAGCTGCTGGAGTGGGACTGTTTATGTTGCATCTGCAGCTGCTGGAGTGGGACTGTTTGTGTCTCATCATCAGCTGCTGGAGTGGGACTGTTTGTATTTCATCTGCAGCTGCTGGAGTGGGACTGTTTGTGTTTCATCAGCTGCTGGAGTGGGACTGTTTGTGTCTCATCATCAGCTGCTGGAGTGGGACTGTTTATGTTTCATCATCAGCTGCTGGAGTGGGACTGTTTGTGTTTCATCAGCTGCTGGAGTGGGACTGTTTATGTTTCATCATCAGCTGCTGGAGTGGGACTGTTTGTGTCTCATCATCAGCTGCTGGAGTGGGACTGTTTGTGTTTCATCATCAGCTGCTGGAGTGGGACTGTTTTTTACATCATCAGCTGCTGGAGTGGGTCTGTTTATGTTTCATCTGCAGCTGCTGGAGTGGGACTGTTTATGTTTCATCATCAGCTGCTGGAGTGGGACTGTTTGTGTTTCACCTGCAGCTGCTGGAGTGGGACTGTTTATGTTGCATCTGCAGCTGCTGGAGTGGGACTGTTTGTGTCTCATCATCAGCTGCTGGAGTGGGACTGTTTGTGTTTCATCTGCAGCTGCTGGAATGGGACTGTTTGTGTTTCATCAGCTGCTGGAGTGGGACTGTGTCTCATCATCAGCTGCTGGAGTGGGACTGTTTGTGTCTCATCATCAGCTGCTGGAGTGGGACTGTTTGTGTTTCATCATCAGCTGCTGGAGTGGGACTGTTTTTTTACATCATCAGCTGCTGGAGTGGGACTGTTTATGTTTCATCATCAGCTGCTGGAGTGGGACTGTTTGTGTTTCATCATCAGCTGCTGGAGTGGGACTGTTTTTTTACATCATCAGCTGCTGGAGTGGGACTGTTTGTGTTTCATCATCAGCTGCTGGAGTGGGACTGTTTTTTTACATCATCAGCTGTTGGAGTGGGACTGTTTTTTTACATCATCAGCTGCTGGAGTGGGACTGTTTGTGTTTCATCATCAGCTGCTGGAGTGGGACTGTTTATGTTTCATCTGCAGCTGCTGGAGTGGGACTGTTTATGTTTCATCTGCAGCTGCTGGAGTGGGACTGTTTGTGTTTCATCTGCAGCTGCCGGAGTGGGACTGTTTGTGTTTCATCTGCAGCTGCTGGAGTGGGACTGTTTATGTTTCATCTGCAGCTGCTGGAGTGGGACTGTTTGTGTTTCATCATCAGCTGCTGGAGTGGGACTGTTTATGTTTCATCTGCAGCTGCTGGAGTGGGGCTGTTTGTGTCTCATCTGCAGCTGTTGGAGTGGGACTGTTTGTGTTTCATCTGCAGCTGCTGGAGTGGGACTGTTTGTGTTTTATCATCAGCTGCTGGAGTGGGACTGTTTGTGTTTCATCTGCAGCTGCTGGAGTGAGACTGTTTATGTTTCATCATCAGCTGCTGGAGTGGGACTGTTTGTGTGTCATCTGCAGCTGCTGGAGTGGGACTGTTTGTGTTTCATCATCAGCTGCTGGAGTGGGACTGTTTGTGTTTCATCTGCAGCTGCTGGAGTGGGACTGTTTGTGTTTCACCTGCAGCCGCTTGAGTGGGACTGTTTATGCTTCATCATCAGCTGCTGGAGTGGGACTGTTTGTGTTTCATCTGCAGCTGCTGGAGTGGGACTGTTTATGTTTCATCTGCAGCTGCTGGAGTGGGACTGTTTATGCTTCATCATCAGCTGCTGGAGTGGGACTGTTTATGTTTCATCTGCAGCTGCTGGAGTGGGACTGTTTGTGTGTCATCTGCAGCTGCTGGAGTGGGACTGTTTGTGTTTCATCTGCAGCTGCTGGAGTGGGACTGTTTGTGTCTCATCATCAGCTGCTGGAGTGGGACTACTTGTGTTTCATCATCAGCTGCTAGAGTGGGACTGTTTGTGTTTCATCTGCAGCTGCTGGAGTGGGACTGTTTATGTTTCATCTGCAGCTGCTGGAGTGGGACTGTTTGTGTCTCATCATCAGCTGCTGGAGTGGGACTGTTTGTGTCTCATCATCAGCTGCTTGAGTGGGACTGTTTATGTTTCATCTGCAGCTGCTGGAGTGGGACTGTTTGTGTTTCATCTGCAGCTGCTGGAGTGGGACTGTTTATGTTTCATCTGCAGCTGCTGGAGTGGTACTGTTTGTGTTTCATCATCAGCTGCTGGAGTGGGACTGTTTGTGCTTCATCATCAGCTGCTGGAGTGGGACTGTTTGTGTTTCATCTTCAGCTGCTGGAGTGGGACTGTTTATGTTTCATCCGCAGCTGCTGGAGTGGGACTGTTTGTGTTTCATCTGCAGCTGCTGGAGTGGGACTGTTTATGTTTCATCATCAGCTGCTGGAGTTGGACTGTTTATGTTACATCTGCAGCTGCTGGAGTGGGACTGTTTGTGTTTCATCTGCAGCTGCTGGAGTGGGACTGTTTATGTTTCATCATCAGCTGCTGGAGTGGGACTGTTTCATCTGCAGCTGCTGGAGTGGGACTGTTTCATCTGCAGCTGCTGGAGTGGGACTGTTTGTGTTTCATCTGCAGCTGCTGGAGTGGGACTGTTTGTGTTTCATCTGCAGCTGCTGGAGTGGGACTGTTTGTGTCTCATCATCAGCTGCTGGAGTTGGACTGTTTATGTTACATCTGCACCTGCTGGAGTGGGACTGTTTATGTTTCATCTGCAGCTGCTGGAGTGGGACTGTTTGTGTCTCATCATCAGCTGCTGGAGTGGGACTGTTTGTGTCTCATCATCAGCTGCTGGAGTGGGACTGTTTGTGTTTCATCATCAGCTGCTGGAGTGGGACTGTTTGTGTCTCATCATCAGCTGCTGGAGTGGGACTGTTTGTGTTTCATTTGCAGCTGCTGGAGTGGGACTGTTTATGTTTCATCTGCAGCTGCTGGAGTGGGACTGTTTGTGTCTCATCATCAGCTGCTGGAGTGGGACTGTTTGTGTTTCATCATCAGCTGCTGGAGTGGGACTGTTTGTGTTTCATCATCAGCTGCTGGAGTGGGACTGTTTATGTTTCATCATCAGCTGCTGGAGTGGGACTGTATGTGTTTCATCTGCAGCTGCTGGAGTGGGACTGTTTATGTCTCATCTGCAGCTGCTGGAGTGGGACATTTTGTGTTTCATCATCAGCTGCTGGAGTGGGACTGTTTCATCTGCAGCTGCTGGAGTGGGACTGTTTTGTTACATCATCAGCTGCTGGAGTGGGACTGTTTTGTTACATCATCAGCTGCTGGAGTGGGACTGTTTATGTTTCATCTGCAGCTGCTGCAGTGGGACTGTTTTGTTACATCATCAGCTGCTAGAGTGGGACTGTTTGTGTTTAATCTGCAGCTGCTGGAGTGGGACTGTTTATGTTTCATCTGCAGCTGCTGGAGTGGGACTGTTTCATCTGCAGCTGCTGGAGTGGGACTGTTTGTGTTTCATATGCAGCTGCTGGAGTGGGACTGTTTATGTTTCATCTGCAGCTGCTGGAGTGGGACTGTTTGTGTTTCATTATCAGCTGCTGGAGTGGGACTGTTTCATCTGCAGCTGCTGGAGTGGGACTGTTTGTGTTTCACCTGCAGCTGCTTGAGTGGAACTGTTTGTTTCATCTGCAGCTGCTGGAGTGGGACTGTTTATGCTTCATCATCAGCTGCTGGAGTGGGACTGTTTGTGTTTCATCTGCAGCTGCTGGAGTGGGACTGTTTATGTTTCATCTGCAGCTGCTGGAGTGGGACTGTTTATGCTTCATCATCTGCTGCTGGAGTGGGACTGTTTGTGTTTCATCATCAGCTGCTGGAGTGGGCCTGTTTATGTTTCATCTGCAGCTGCTGGAGTGGGACTGTTTGTGTTTCATCATCAGCTGCTGGAGTGGGACTGTTTGTGTTTCATCATCAGCTGCTGGAGTGGGACTGTTTGTGTTTCATCATCAGCTGCTGGAGTGGGACTGTTTATGTTTCATCATCAGCTGCTGGAGTGGGACTGTTTATGTTTCATCAGCTGCTGGAGTGGGACTGTTTATGTTTTATCTGCAGCTGCTGGAGTGGGACTGTTTGTGTCTCATCATCAGCTGCTGGAGTGGGACTGTTTATGCTTCATCTGCAGCTGCTGGAGTGGGACTGTTTATGTTTCATCATCAGCTGCTGGAGTGGGACTGTTTATGTTTCATCATCAGCTGCTGGAGTGGGACTGTTTATGTTTCATCATCATCTGCTGGAGTGGGACTGTTTGTTTCACCTGCAGCTGCTGGAGTGGGACTGTTTGTGTTTCATCTGCAGCTGCTGGAGTGGGACTGTTTGTGTCTCATCATCAGCTGCTGGAGTGGGACTGTTTATGTTTCATCATCAGCTGCTGGAGTGGGACTGTTTGTGTCTCATCATCAGCTGCTGGGGTGGGACTGTTTGTGTTTCACCTGCAGCTGCTGGAGTGGGACTGTTTATGTTTCATCATCAGCTGCTGGAGTGGGACTGTTTGTGTCTCATCATCAGCTGCTGGAGTGGGACTGTTTTTTTACATCATCAGCTGCTGGAGTGGGACTGTTTATGTTTCATCTGGAGCTGCTGGAGTGGGACTGTTTATGTTTCATCATCAGCTGCTGGAGTGGGACTGTTTGTGTTTCACCTGCAGCTGCTGGAGTGGGACTGTTTATGTTGCATCTGCAGCTGCTGGAGTGGGACTGTTTGTGTCTCATCATCAGCTGCTGGAGTGGGACTGTTTGTATTTCATCTGCAGCTGCTGGAGTGGGACTGTTTGTGTTTCATCAGCTGCTGGAGTGGGACTGTTTGTGTCTCATCATCAGCTGCTAGAGTGGGACTGTTTATGTTTCATCATCAGCTGCTGGAGTGGGACTGTTTGTGTTTCATCAGCTGCTGGAGTGGGACTGTTTATGTTTCATCATCAGCTGCTGGAGTGGGACTGTTTGTGTCTCATCATCAGCTGCTGGAGTGGGACTGTTTGTGTTTCATCATCAGCTGCTGGAGTGGGACTGTTTTTTACATCATCAGCTGCTGGAGTGGGTCTGTTTATGTTTCATCTGCAGCTGCTGGAGTGGGACTGTTTATGTTTCATCATCAGCTGCTGGAGTGGGACTGTTTGTGTTTCACCTGCAGCTGCTGGAGTGGGACTGTTTATGTTGCATCTGCAGCTGCTGGAGTGGGACTGTTTGTGTCTCATCATCAGCTGCTGGAGTGGGACTGTTTGTGTTTCATCTGCAGCTGCTGGAATGGGACTGTTTGTGTTTCATCAGCTGCTGGAGTGGGACTGTTTGTGTCTCATCATCAGCTGCTGGAGTGGGACTGTTTGTGTCTCATCATCAGCTGCTGGAGTGGGACTGTTTGTGTTTCATCATCAGCTGCTGGAGTGGGACTGTTTTTTTACATCATCAGCTGCTGGAGTGGGACTGTTTATGTTTCATCTGCAGCTGCTGGAGTGGGACTGTTTGTGTTTCATCATCAGCTGCTGGAGTGGGACTGTTTATGTTTCATCTGCAGCTGCTGGAGTGGGACTGTTTATGTTTCATCTGCAGCTGCTGGAGTGGGACTGTTTATGTTTCATCTGCAGCTGCTGGAGTGGGACTGTTTGTGTTTCATCTGCAGCTGCTGGAGTGGGACTGTTTATGTTTCATCTGCAGCTGCTGGAGTGGGGCTGTTTGTGTCTCATCTGCAGCTGTTGGAGTGGGACTGTTTGTGTTTCATCTGCAGCTGCTGGAGTGGGACTGTTTGTGTTTCATCATCAGCTGCTTGAGTGGGACTGTTTGTGTTTCATCTGCAGCTGCTGGAGTGGGACTGTTTGTGTTTCATCTGCAGCTGCTGGAGTGGGACTGTTTGTGTTTCATCTGCAGCTGCTGGAGTGGGACTGTTTATGTTTCATCTGCAGCTGCTGGAGTGGGACTGTTTATGTTTCATCTGCAGCTGCTGGAGTGGGACTGTTTGTGTTTTATCATCAGCTGCTGGAGTGGGACTGTGTGTTTCATCTGCAGCTGCTGGAGTGAGACTGTTTATGTTTCATCATCAGCTGCTGGAGTGGGACTGTTTGTGTGTCATCTGCAGCTGCTGGAGTGGGACTGTTTGTGTTTCATCATCAGCTGCTGGAGTGGGACTGTTTGTGTTTCATCTGCAGCTGCTGGAGTGGGACTGTTTGTGTTTCACCTGCAGCCGCTTGAGTGGGACTGTTTATGCTTCATCATTAGCTGCTGGAGTGGGACTGTTTGTGTTTCATCTGCAGCTGCTGGAGTGGGACTGTTTATGCTTCATCATCAGCTGCTGGAGTGGGACTGTTTATGTTTCATCTGCAGCTGCTGGAGTGGGACTGTTTGTGTGTCATCTGCAGCTGCTGGAGTGGGACTGTTTGTGTTTCATCTGCAGCTGCTGGAGTGGGACTGTTTGTGTCTCATCATCAGCTGCTGGAGTGGGACTACTTGTGTTTCATCATCAGCTGCTAGAGTGGGACTGTTTGTGTTTCATCTGCAGCTGCTGGAGTGGGACTGTTTATGTTTCATCTGCAGCTGCTGGAGTGGGACTGTTTGTGTCTCATCATCAGCTGCTGGAGTGGGACTGTTTGTGTCTCATCATCAGCTGCTGGAGTGGGACTGTTTGTGTTTCATCTTCAGCTGCTGGAGTGGGACTGTTTATGTTTCATCCGCAGCTGCTGGAGTGGGACTGTTTGTGTTTCATCTGCAGCTGCTGGAGTGGGACTGTTTATGTTTCATCATCAGCTGCTGGAGTGGGACTGTTAATGTTTCATCTGCAGCTGCTGGAGTGGGACTGTTTGTGTTTCATCATCAGCTGCTGGAGTGGGACTGTTTATGTTACATCTGCAGCTGCTGGAGTGGGACTGTTTGTGTTTCATCTGCAGCTGCTGGAGTGGGACTGTTTATGCTTCATCTGCAGCTGCTGGAGTGGGACTGTTTGTGTTTCATCATCAGCTGCTGGAGTGGGACTGTTTGTTTCATCTGCAGCTGCTGGAGTGTGACTGTTTATGTTTTATCTGCAGCTGCTGGAGTGGGACTGTTTTAGTTTCATCTGCAGCTGCTGGAGTGGGACTGTTTGTGTTTCATCTGCAGCTGCTGGAGTGGGACTGTTTGTTTCATCTGCAGCTGCTGGAGTGGGAAAGTTTATGTTTCATCTGCTGGAGTGGGACTGTTTGTGTCTCATCATCAGCTGCTGGAGTGGGACTCTTTGTGTTTAATCTGCAGCTGCTGGAGTGGGACTGTTTGTGTTTCATCTGCAGCTGCTGGAGTGGGACTGTTTATGTTTCATCTGCAGCTGCTGGAGTGGGACTGTTTGTGTTTCATCATCATATGCTGGAGTGGGACTGTTTATGTTTCATCTGCAGCTGCTGGAGTGGGACTGTTTGTGTTTCATCATCAGCTGCTGGAGAGGGACTGTTTGTTTCATCTGCAGCTGCTGGAGTGGGACTGTTTGTGTTTCATCTGCAGCTGCTGGAGTGGGATTCAAGATTCAAGAAGCTTTATTTATCCCGAGGGAAATTATTGTGCAACAGTTTCGATACAAAGGCGGAAAAGGATCAGAGTAACAATAAGCATAAACATAAATCAAATCAAAATAAAGCTAACGTCAGATAAATCAAGCAATGAACCAAGTGTGACAGAGTGCAACAGACGTCGTGGTTAAGCGTAGGTATATACAATATACAACAATACGCAGCGTGCAGTTTAGCAGCAGATTGAAATAAAATAAGTACAAACTAAATAAGTGAGAAGGAGCGATAAGTTATAAGTGTTAAAAATGTTAAAAATGTAGCAGCATGTCCTACAGAACTAAGTGACAGTGTGGCACAGTGGAGTGTAGCAGCATGTCCTACAGAACTAAGTGACAGTGTGGCACAGTGGAGTGTAGCAGCATGTCCTACAGAACTAAGTGACAGTATGGCACAGTGGAGTGCAGCAGCATGTCCTACAGAACTAAGTGACAGTGTGGCACAGTGGAGTGCAGCAGCATGTCCTACAGAACTAAGTGACAGTGTGGCACAGTGGAGTGCAGCAGCATGTCCTACAGAACTAAGTGACAGTGTGGCACAGTGGAGTGCAGCAGCATGTCCTACAGAACTAAGTGACAGTGTGGCACAGTGGAGTGTAGCAGCATTTCGTACTTCAGTCAGTTACAGTAAACCACAGTGGAGTGTAGCAGCATGTCCTAAAGCACAGTAAGTGTATCAGCAGATAGTTACAGTAAACCATTAATAAATAAATAAAGTGATGTAGTGGTGATATAAAGTGACAGTGTGGTATAGCAGCATTACTTACTGAAGTAAGTGACAGTACAACTGAATAAAGTACCACTGAATAAAGTACAACTGAATAAAGTACAACTGAATAAAGTGATGCAGTGATGGTATAAAGTGACAAAGTGACATTTTCAGGATACAGTGTCTCCACTGTTCCTTACCTGACTGAGGGGAGATGAATTATAAAGTTTGATGGCCGCCGGAAGAAAAGACTTCCTCCGGCGTTCAGTATTATTTCATCATCAGCTGCTGGAGTGGGACTGTTTCATCTGCAGCTGCTGGAGTGGGACTGTTTTGTTACATCATCAGCTGCTGGAGTGGGACTGTTTTGTTACATCATCAGCTGCTGGAGTGGGACTGTTTATGTTTCATCTGCAGCTGCTGGAGTGGGACTGTTTCATCTGCAGCTGCTGGAGTGGGACTGTTTGTGTTTCATCTTCAGCTGCTGGAGTGGGACTGTTTATGTGTCATCTGCAGTTGCTGGAGTGGGACTGTTTGTGTTTCATCTGCAGCTGCTGGAGTGGGACTGTTTGTGTTTCATCATCAGCTGCTGGAGTGGGACTGTTTATGTTTCATCTGCTGCTGCTGGAGTGGGACTGTTTGTGTTTCATCATCAGCTGCTGGAGTGGGACTGTTTGTGTTTCATCTGCAGCTGCTGGAGTGGGACTGTTTATGTTTCATCTGCAGCTGCTGGAGTGGGACTGTTTATGTTTCATCATCAGCTGCTGGAGTGGGACTGTTTGTGTTTCATCTGCAGCTGCTGGAGTGGGACTGTTTCATCTGCAGCTGCTGGAGTGGGACTGTTTGTGTTTCATCATCAGCTGCTGGAGTGGGACTGTTTATGTTTCATCATCAGCTGCTGGAGTGGGACTGTTTATGTTTCATCATCAGCTGCTGGAGTGGGACTGTTTATATTTCATCTGCAGCTGCTGGAGTGGGACTGTTTGTGTTTCATCTGCAGCTGCTGGAGTGGGACTGTTTGTTTCATCTGCAGCTGCTGGAGTGGGACTGTTTGTGTTTCATCTGCAGCTGCTGGAGTGGGACTGTTTGTGTTTCATCTGCAGCTGCTGGAGTGGGACTGTTTGTGTTTCATCATCAGCTGCTGGAATGGGACTGTTTATGTTTCATCTGCAGCTGCTGGAGTGGGACTGTTTGTGTTTCATCTTCAGCTGCTGGAGTGGGACTGTTTATGTTTCATCTGCAGTTGCTGGAGTGGGACTGTTTGTGTTTCATCTGCAGCTGCTGGAGTGGGACTGTTTGTGTTTCATCATCAGCTGCTGGAGTGGGACTGTTTATGTTTCATCTGCTGCTGCTGGAGTGGGACTGTTTATGCTTCATCTGCAGCTGCTGGAGTGGGACTGTTTGTGTTTCATCATCAGCTGCTGGAGTGGGACTGTTTGTGTTTCATCTGCAGCTGCTGGAGTGGGACTGTTTGTGTTTCATCATCAGCTGCTGGAGTGTGACTGTTTATGTTTTATCTGCAGCTGCTGGAGTGGGACTGTTTTAGTTTCATCTGCAGCTGCTGGAGTGGGACTGTTTGTGTTTCATCTGCAGCTGCTGGAGTGGGACTGTTTGTTTCATCTGCAGCTGCTGGAGTGGGAAAGTTTATGTTTCATCTGCTGGAGTGGGACTGTTTGTGTCTCATCATCAGCTGCTGGAGTGGGACTCTTTGTGTTTAATCTGCAGCTGCTGGAGTGGGACTGTTTATGTTTCATCTGCAGCTGCTGGAGTGGGACTGTTTATGTTTCATCTGCACTTGCTGGAGTGGGACTGTTTGTGTTTCATCATCATATGCTGGAGTGGGACTGTTTGTGTTTCATCATCAGCTGCTGGAGTGGGACTGTTTGTTTCATCTGCAGCTGCTGGAGTGGGACTGTTTGTGTTTCATCTGCAGCTGCTGGAGTGGGACTGTTTGTTTCATCTGCAGCTGCTGGAGTGGGACTGTTTGTGTTTCATCTGCAGCTGCTGGAGTGGGACTGTTTGTGTTTCATCTGCAGCTGCTGGAGTGGGACTGTTTGTGTTTCATCATCAGCTGCTGGAGTGGGACTGTTTATGTTTCATCTGCAGCTGCTGGAGTGGGACTGTTTGTGTTTCATCTTCAGCTGCTGGAGTGGGACTGTTTATGTCTCATCATCAGCTGCTGGAGTGGGACTCTTTGTGTTTAATCTGCAGCTGCTGGAGTGGGACTGTTTGTGTTTCATCTGCAGCTGCTGGAGTGGGACTGTTTATGTTTCATCTGCAGCTGCTGGAGTGGGACTGTTTGTGTTTCATCATCATATGCTGGAGTGGGACTGTTTGTGTTTCATCATCAGCTGCTGGAGTGGGACTGTTTGTGTTTCATCATCAGCTGCTGGAGAGGGACTGTTTGTTTCATCTGCAGCTGCTGGAGTGGGACTGTTTGTGTTTCATCTGCAGCTGCTGGAGTGGGATTCAAGATTCAAGAAGCTTTATTTATCCCGAGGGAAATTATTGTGCAACAGTTTCGATACAAAGGCGGAAAAGGATCAGAGTAACAATAAGCATAAACATAAATCAAATCAAAATAAAGCTAACGTCAGATAAATCAAGCAATGAACCAAGTGTGACAGAGTGCAACAGACGTCGTGGTTAAGCGTAGGTTTATACAATATACAACAATACGCAGCGTGCAGTTTAGCAGCAGATTGAAATAAAATAAGTACAAACTAGAGAAGTGAGAAGGAGCGATAAGTTATAAGTGTTAAAAATGTTAAAAATGTAGCAGCATGTCCTACAGAACTAAGTGACAGTGTGGAACAGTGGAGTGTAGCAGCATGTCCTACAGAACTAAGTGACAGTGTGGCACAGTGGAGTGTAGCAGCATGTCCTACAGAACTAAGTGACAGTGTGGCACAGTGGAGTGCAGCAGCATGTCCTACAGAACTAAGTGACAGTGTGGCACAGTGGAGTGCAGCAGCATGTCCTACAGAACTAAGTGACAGTGTGGCACAGTGGAGTGCAGCAGCATGTCCTACAGAACTAAGTGACAGTGTGGCACAGTGGAGTGTAGCAGCATGTCCTACAGGACTAAGTGACAGTGTGGCACAGTGGAGTGCAGCAGCATGTCCTACAGAACTAAGTGACAGTATGGCACAGTGGAGTGCAGCAGCATGTCCTACAGAACTAAGTGACAGTGTGGCACAGTGGAGTGCAGCAGCATGTCCTACAGAACTAAGTGACAGTGTGGCACAGTGGAGTGCAGCAGCATGTCCTACAGAACTAAGTGACAGTGTGGCACAGTGGAGTGCAGCAGCATGTCCTACAGAACTAAGTGACAGTGTGGCACAGTGGAGTGTAGCAGCATTTCGTACTTCAGTCAGTTACAGTAAACCACAGTGGAGTGTAGCAGCATGTCCTAAAGCACAGTAAGTGTATCAGCAGATAGTTACAGTAAACCATTAATAAATAAATAAAGTGATGTAGTGGTGATATAAAGTGACAGTGTGGTATAGCAGCATTACTTACTGAAGTAAGTGACAGTACAACTGAATAAAGTACAACTGAATAAAGTACAACTGAATAAAGTACAACTGAATAAAGTGATGCAGTGATGGTATAAAGTGACAAAGTGACATTTTCAGGATACAGTGTCTCCACTGTTCCTTACCTGACTGAGGGGAGATGAATTATAAAGTTTGATGGCCGCCGGAAGAAAAGACTTCCTCCGGCGTTCAGTATTATTTCATCATCAGCTGCTGGAGTGGGACTGTTTCATCTGCAGCTGCTGGAGTGGGACTGTTTTGTTACATCATCAGCTGCTGGAGTGGGACTGTTTTGTTACATCATCAGCTGCTGGAGTGGGACTGTTTATGTTTCATCTGCAGCTGCTGGAGTGGGACTGTTTCATCTGCAGCTGCTGGAGTGGGACTGTTTGTGTTTCATCTTCAGCTGCTGGAGTGGGACTGTTTATGTGTCATCTGCAGTTGCTGGAGTGGGACTGTTTGTGTTTCATCTGCAGCTGCTGGAGTGGGACTGTTTGTGTTTCATCATCAGCTGCTGGAGTGGGACTGTTTATGTTTCATCTGCTGCTGCTGGAGTGGGACTGTTTGTGTTTCATCATCAGCTGCTGGAGTGGGACTGTTTGTGTTTCATCTGCAGCTGCTGGAGTGGGACTGTTTATGTTTCATCTGCAGCTGCTGGAGTGGGACTGTTTATGTTTCATCATCAGCTGCTGGAGTGGGACTGTTTGTGTTTCATCTGCAGCTGCTGGAGTGGGACTGTTTCATCTGCAGCTGCTGGAGTGGGACTGTTTGTGTTTCATCATCAGCTGCTGGAGTGGGACTGTTTATGTTTCATCATCAGCTGCTGGAGTGGGACTGTTTATGTTTCATCATCAGCTGCTGGAGTGGGACTGTTTATATTTCATCTGCAGCTGCTGGAGTGGGACTGTTTGTGTTTCATCTGCAGCTGCTGGAGTGGGACTGTTTGTTTCATCTGCAGCTGCTGGAGTGGGACTGTTTGTGTTTCATCTGCAGCTGCTGGAGTGGGACTGTTTGTGTTTCATCTGCAGCTGCTGGAGTGGGACTGTTTGTGTTTCATCATCAGCTGCTGGAATGGGACTGTTTATGTTTCATCTGCAGCTGCTGGAGTGGGACTGTTTGTGTTTCATCTTCAGCTGCTGGAGTGGGACTGTTTATGTTTCATCTGCAGTTGCTGGAGTGGGACTGTTTGTGTTTCATCTGCAGCTGCTGGAGTGGGACTGTTTGTGTTTCATCATCAGCTGCTGGAGTGGGACTGTTTATGTTTCATCTTCAGCTGCTGGAGTGGGACTGTTTATGCTTCATCTGCAGCTGCTGGAGTGGGACTGTTTGTGTTTCATCATCAGCTGCTGGAGTGGGACTGTTTGTGTTTCATCTGCAGCTGCTGGAGTGGGACTGTTTGTGTTTCATCATCAGCTGCTGGAGTGTGACTGTTTATGTTTTATCTGCAGCTGCTGGAGTGGGACTGTTTTAGTTTCATCTGCAGCTGCTGGAGTGGGACTGTTTGTGTTTCATCTGCAGCTGCTGGAGTGGGACTGTTTGTTTCATCTGCAGCTGCTGGAGTGGGAAAGTTTATGTTTCATCTGCTGGAGTGGGACTGTTTGTGTCTCATCATCAGCTGCTGGAGTGGGACTCTTTGTGTTTAATCTGCAGCTGCTGGAGTGGGACTGTTTATGTTTCATCTGCAGCTGCTGGAGTGGGACTGTTTATGTTTCATCTGCACTTGCTGGAGTGGGACTGTTTGTGTTTCATCATCATATGCTGGAGTGGGACTGTTTGTGTTTCATCATCAGCTGCTGGAGTGGGACTGTTTGTTTCATCTGCAGCTGCTGGAGTGGGACTGTTTGTGTTTCATCTGCAGCTGCTGGAGTGGGACTGTTTGTTTCATCTGCAGCTGCTGGAGTGGGACTGTTTGTGTTTCATCTGCAGCTGCTGGAGTGGGACTGTTTGTGTTTCATCTGCAGCTGCTGGAGTGGGACTGTTTGTGTTTCATCATCAGCTGCTGGAGTGGGACTGTTTATGTTTCATCTGCAGCTGCTGGAGTGGGACTGTTTGTGTTTCATCTTCAGCTGCTGGAGTGGGACTGTTTATGTTTCATCTGCAGTTGCTGGAGTGGGACTGTTTGTGTTTCATCTGCAGCTGCTGGAGTGGGACTGTTTGTGTTTCATCTGCAGCTGCTGGAGTGGGACTGTTTATGTTTCATCTGCAGCTGCTGGAGTGGGACTGTTTATGTTTAATCTGCAGCTGCTGGAGTGGGACTGTTTGTGTTTCATCTGCAGCTGCTGGAGTGGGACTGTTTATGTTTCATCTGCAGCTGCTGGAGTGGGACTGTTTATGTTTCATCTGCAGCTGCTGGAGTGGGACTGTTTATGTTTCATCATCAGCTGCTGGAGTGGGACTGTTTGTGTTTCATCATCAGCTGCTGGAGTGGGACTGTTTGTGTTTCATCATCAGCTGCTGGAGTGGGACTGTTTGTGTTTCATCTGCAGCTGCTGGAGTGGGACTGTTTATGTTTCATCATCAGCTGCTGGAGTGGGACTGTTTGTGTTTCATCATCAGCTGCTGGAGTGGGACTGTTTGTGTTTCATCATCAGCTGCTGGAGTGGGACTGTTTGTGTTTCATCATCAGCTGCTGGAGTGGGACTGTTTGTGTTTCATCTGCAGCTGCTGGAGTGGGACTGTTTCATCTGCAGCTGCTGGAGTGGGACTGTTTTGTTACATCATCAGCTGCTGGAGTGGGACTGTTTTGTTACATCATCAGCTGCTGCAGTGGGACTGTTTTGTCACCGCTGTTCTCCTCGTTTCTATCAGCTTCCCTCTGTGTGTCACAGTGCACGTGGAGAAGACTCATGTGGCGCCGGGTGCCCGCGGCCTGTGCGCCATGTGCCCGCTGCCTGTGCGCCATGTGCCCGCGGCATGTGCGCCGGTTGCCCGCGGCCTGTGCGCCGGGTGCCCGCCGCCTGTGCGCCATGTGCCCGCGGCCTGTTAGCCGGTTGCCCGCGGCCTGTGCGCCGGGTGCCCGCCGCCTGTGCGCCATGTGCCCGCGGCCTGTTAGCCGGGTGCCCGCGGCCTGTGCGCCGGGTGCCCGCCGCCTGTGCGCCATGTGCCCGCGGCCTGTGCGCCGGGTGCCCGCTGCCAGTGCGGCGGGTGCCCGCTGCCTGTTCGCCGGGTACCCGCTGCCTATGCGCCGGGTGCCCGCTGCCTGTTCGCCGGGTACCCGCTGCCTATGCGCCGGGTGCCCGCTGCCTGTTCGCCGGGTGCCCGCTGCCAGTGCGCCGGGTGCCCGCTGCCTGTTCGCCGGGTGCCCGAAGCCTGTGCGCCGGTTGCCCGCTGCCTGTGCGCCATGTGCCCACCGCCTGTTTCCGCCGCCTGTGCGCCGGGTGCCCGCGGCCTGTGCGCCGGGTGCCCGCTTTGGACCGCGGGCTGCGCCGGTCACAAATCCAGCGCACCTTTTCCCCCTTTATATTCAGACACCTGCTGTCACTGCGCCTGCGCCACACACAGACGGGACGTGCTCTCACTGCGCCTGCGCACAGACAGACGGACCCGCAGTCACGCGGTCACGGTCGCGCTCGGCACCTGTGGAGGAAACGGTGAGTTTCTGTGATTAAACTCTGAATATAACTGTTTCATTTAACTCCAACTGTTCACCGCGACTTCACTGACGAGGCTTCAGAAGGCCGCACCGCGCTCACCGCGCTTACTCACGGTTAGTAGTTATGCTAGCTGACGTTAGTATGCTAATGTTAGCGGACGTTAGTATGCTAATGTTAGCGGACGTTAGT
Organism: Echiichthys vipera; assembly: GCF_963691815.1. Taxonomy (NCBI): domain Eukaryota; kingdom Metazoa; phylum Chordata; class Actinopteri; order Perciformes; family Trachinidae; genus Echiichthys; species Echiichthys vipera. The sequence goes on along the minus strand of NW_028154817.1, from coordinate 59,895 downwards.
ATGCTAATGTTAGCTGACGTTAGTATGCTAATTCTAGCTATCGTCAGTACGCTAATGTTAGCTAACGTTAGTATGCTAATGTGAACTAACGTTAGTATGCTAATGTTAGTATGCTAATTTTAGCTGACGTCAGTATGCTAATGTTAGCTAACGTTGGTATGCTAATGTAAACTAACGTTAGTATGCTAATATTAGCTGACGTTAGTATGCTGTTAGCTGACGTTAGTATGGTAATGCTAGCTGACGTTAGTATGCTAATGCTAGCTAACGTCAGTATGCTAATGTTAGCTGACGTTAGTATGCTAATGTTAGCTGACGTTAGTATGCTAATGTTAGCTGACATTAGTATGCTAATAGTAGTTGACGTTAGTATGCTAATGTTAGCTGACGTTAGTATGCTAATGTTAGCTGACGTTAGTATGCTAATGTTAGCTGACGGTAGTATGCTAATGTTAGCTGACGTTAGTATGCTAAATTACAGTTTATGCTAACACGCTAGCCGGGATGCTAACCTCGTGTATCCGCCTGTACATTAAACACTAAAGTTTATTTATTGTTGCCGTGAAAAACAAACCGGAAACGCGTTTTCACATGAACCCGTGGTTTTAACGAGCTCCGGTTTGTAGCGTTATAACGCGCGGGCCGGTGTGACGCAGTTAACGGGTCCGCACCGAGACGCCCGGGAACGGGTCCGCACCGAGACGCCCGGGAACGGGTCCGCACCGAGACCACAGGGAACGGGTCCGCACCGAGACCACAGGTAACGGGTCCGCACCGAGACGCCCGGTAACGGGTCCGCACCGAGACCACTGGGAACGGGTCCGCACCGAGACCACTGGGAACGGGTCCGCACCGAGACCACAGGGAACGGGTCCGCACCGAGACCACAGGGAACGGGTCCGCACCGAGACGCCCGGTAACGGGTCTGCACCGAGACCACTGGGAACGGGTCCGCACCGAGACCACAGGGAACGGGTCCGCACCGAGACCACAGGGAACGGGTCCGCACCGAGACGCCCGGTAACGGGTCTGCACCGAGACCACTGGGAACGGGTCCGCACCGAGACCACAGGGAACGGGTCCGCACCGAGACCACAGGGAACGGGTCCGCACCGAGACCACAGGGAACGGGTCCGCACCGAGACCACAGGGAACGGGTCCGCACCGAGACCACAGGGAACGGGTCCGCACCGAGACCACAGGGAACGGGTCCGCACCGAGACGCCCGGTAACGGGTCCGCACCGAGACGCCCGGTAACGGGTCCGCACCGAGACCACAGGGAACGGGTCCGCACCGAGACGCCCGGTAACGGGTCCGCACCGAGACGCCCGGTAACGGGTCCGCACCGAGACCACAGGGAACGGGTCCGCACCGAGACCACAGGGAACGGGTCCGCACCGAGACGCCCGGTAACGGGTCCGCACCGAGACCACAGGGAACGGGTCCGCACCGAGACGCCCGGTAACGGGTCCGCACCGAGACGCCCGGTAACGGGTCCGCACCGAGACCACAGGGAACGGGTCCGCACCGAGACCACAGGGAACGGGTCCGCACCGAGACCACAGGGAACGGGTCCGCACCGAGACGCCCGGTAACGGGTCCGCACCGAGACCACAGGGAACGGGTCCGCACCGAGACCACAGGGAACGGGTCCGCACCGAGACCACAGGGAACGGGTCCGCACCGAGACCACAGGGAACGGGTCCGCACCGAGACCACAGGGAACGGGTCCGCACCGAGACCACAGGGTTTATGATGAGATGTGATTTTAACACAGAAGCTAAACTAACTCCACCATGACCGTGCACGTGCTCAGGACTCTGCTTCCTGCTCCGCGTGCAGCTGCTGCCGCGCGCACAGACGCATAAAGAGCAGACGCGGATCGAACGTTGGGGCGAGCGGTGGGGCAGCCATCTTGGAGCGGTCTCCCGCTCCACTCAGTGTGAGGACAGGACACGGTTCAGAGTTCATTATTACATATTTAATGATATGAATGTGTTCTTTATTACATATTTAATGATATGAATGTGTTCTTTATTACATATTTAATGATATGAATGTGTTTATTACATATTTAATGATATGAATGTGTTCTTTATTACATATTTAATGATATGAATGTGTTCATTATTACATATTTAATGATATGAATGTGTTCTTTATTACATATTTAATGATATGAATGTGTTTATTATTACATATTTAATGATATGAATGTGTTCATTATTACATATTTAATGATATGAATGTGTTCTTTATTACATATTTAATGATATGAATGTGTTCTTTATTACATATTTAATGATATGAATGTGTTTATTACATATTTAATGATATGAATGTGTTTATTATTACATATTTAATGATATGAATGTGTTCTTTATTACATATTTAATGATATGAATGTGTTTATTATTACATATTTAATGATATGAATGTGTTTATTATTACATATTTAATGATATGAATGTGTTTATTATTACATATTTAATGATATGAATGTGTTCTTTATTACATATTTAATGATATGAATGTGTTTATTACATATTTAATGATATGAATGTGTTTATTATTACATATTTAATGATATGAATGTGTTTATTATTACATATTTAATGATATGAATGTGTTCATTATTACATATTTAATGATATGAATGTGTTTATTATTACATATTTAATGATATGAATGTGTTTATTATTACATATTTAATGATATGAATGTGTTCATTATTACATATTTAATGATATGAATGTGTTCATTATTACATATTTAATGATATGAATGTGTTCTTTATTACATATTTAATGATATGAATGTGTTCTTTATTACATATTTAATGATATGAATGTGTTTATTACATATTTAATGATATGAATGTGTTTATTATTACATATTTAATGATATGAATGTGTTCATTATTACATATTTAATGATATGAATGTGTTCATTATTACATATTTAATGATATGAATGTGTTCATTATTACATATTTAATGATATGAATGTGTTTATTATTACATATTTAATGATATGAATGTGTTTATTACATATTTAATGATATGAATGTGTTCTTTATTACATATTTAATGATATGAATGTGTTTATTATTACATATTTAATGATATGAATGTGTTCATTATTACATATTTAATGATATGAATGTGTTTATTATTACATATTTAATGATATGAATGTGTTTATTATTACATATTTAATGATATGAATGTGTTTATTATTACATATTTAATGATATGAATGTGTTTATTATTACATATTTAATGATATGAATGTGTTTATTATTACATATTTAATGATATGAATGTGTTTATTATTACATATTTAATGATATGAATGTGTTTATTATTACATATTTAATGATATGAATGTGTTTATTATTACATATTTAATGATATGAATGTGTTTATTATTACATATTTAATGATATGAATGTGTTTATTATTACATATTTAATGATATGAATGTGTTTATTATTACATATTTAATGATATGAATGTGTTTATTATTACATATTTAATGATATGAATGTGTTTATTATTACATATTTAATGATATGAATGTGTTTATTATTACATATTTAATGATATGAATGTGTTTCATTATTACATATTTAATGATATGAATGTGTTCTTTATTACATATTTAATGATATGAATGTGTTCTTTATTACATATTTAATGATATGAATGTGTTCATTATTACATATTTAATGATATGAATGTGTTCATTATTACATATTTAATGATATGAATGTGTTCTTTATTACATATTTAATGATATGAATGTGTTCTTTATTACATATTTAATGATATGAATGTGTTCTTTATTACATATTTAATGATATGAATGTGTTTATTATTACATATTTAATGATATGAATGTGTTTATTATTACATATTTAATGATATGAATGTGTTCATTATTACATATTTAATGATATGAATGTGTTCTTTATTACATATTTAATGATATGAATGTGTTCTTTATTACATATTTAATGATATGAATGTGTTCTTTATTACATATTTAATGATATGAATGTGTTCTTTATTACATATTTAATGATATGAATGTGTTTATTATTACATATTTAATGATATGAATGTGTTTATTATTACATATTTAATGATATGAATGTGTTCATTATTACATATTTAATGATATGAATGTGTTTATTATTACATATTTAATGATATGAATGTGTTTATTATTACATATTTAATGATATGAATGTGTTCATTATTACATATTTAATGATATGAATGTGTTCATTATTACATATTTAATGATATGAATGTGTTCTTTATTACATATTTAATGATATGAATGTGTTTATTACATATTTAATGATATGAATGTGTTTATTATTACATATTTAATGATATGAATGTGTTCATTATTACATATTTAATGATATGAATGTGTTTATTATTACATATTTAATGATATGAATGTGTTCTTTATTACATATTTAATGATATGAATGTGTTTATTACATATTTAATGATATGAATGTGTTCATTATTACATATTTAATGATATGAATGTGTTCATTATTACATATTTAATGATATGAATGTGTTCTTTATTACATATTTAATGATATGAATGTGTTTATTATTACATATTTAATGATATGAATGTGTTTATTATTACATATTTAATGATATGAATGTGTTTATTATTACATATTTAATGATATGAATGTGTTTATTATTACATATTTAATGATATGAATGTGTTTATTATTACATATTTAATGATATGAATGTGTTTATTATTACATATTTAATGATATGAATGTGTTTATTATTACATATTTAATGATATGAATGTGTTTATTACATATTTAATGATATGAATGTGTTTATTATTACATATTTAATGATATGAATGTGTTTATTATTACATATTTAATGATATGAATGTGTTCTTTATTACATATTTAATGATATGAATGTGTTCATTATTACATATTTAATGATATGAATGTGTTCTTTATTACATATTTAATGATATGAATGTGTTTATTATTACATATTTAATGATATGAATGTGTTCTTTATTACATATTTAATGATATGAATGTGTTCATTATTACATATTTAATGATATGAATGTGTTTATTACATATTTAATGATATGAATGTGTTCTTTATTACATATTTAATGATATGAATGTGTTCTTTATTACATATTTAATGATATGAATGTGTTTATTACATATTTAATGATATGAATGTGTTTATTATTACATATTTAATGATATGAATGTGTTTTATTACATATTTAATGATATGAATGTGTTCTTTATTACATATTTAATGATATGAATGTGTTCATTATTACATATTTAATGATATGAATGTGTTTATTATTACATATTTAATGATATGAATGTGTTTATTATTACATATTTAATGATATGAATGTGTTCATTATTACATATTTAATGATATGAATGTGTTTATTATTACATATTTAATGATATGAATGTGTTCTTTATTACATATTTAATGATATGAATGTGTTCATTATTACATATTTAATGATATGAATGTGTTCTTTATTACATATTTAATGATATGAATGTGTTCATTATTACATATTTAATGATATGAATGTGTTCTTTATTACATATTTAATGATATGAATGTGTTCATTATTACATATTTAATGATATGAATGTGTTTATTACATATTTAATGATATGAATGTGTTTATTATTACATATTTAATGATATGAATGTGTTTATTATTACATATTTAATGATATGAATGTGTTTATTATTACATATTTAATGATATGAATGTGTTCATTATTACATATTTAATGATATGAATGTGTTCTTTATTACATATTTAATGATATGAATGTGTTTATTACATATTTAATGATATGAATGTGTTTATTACATATTTAATGATATGAATGTGTTCTTTATTACATATTTAATGATATGAATGTGTTTATTATTACATATTTAATGATATGAATGTGTTCTTATTACATATTTAATGATATGAATGTGTTTATTATTACATATTTAATGATATGAATGTGTTCTTTATTACATATTTAATGATATGAATGTGTTCTTTATTACATATTTAATGATATGAATGTGTTCATTATTACATATTTAATGATATGAATGTGTTCATTATTACATATTTAATGATATGAATGTGTTCTTTATTACATATTTAATGATATGAATGTGTTCATTATTACATATTTAATGATATGAATGTGTTTATTATTACATATTTAATGATATGAATGTGTTCATTATTACATATTTAATGATATGAATGTGTTCATTATTACATATTTAATGATATGAATGTGTTCATTATTACATATTTAATGATATGAATGTGTTCTTTATTACATATTTAATGATATGAATGTGTTCATTATTACATATTTAATGATATGAATGTGTTCTTTATTACATATTTAATGATATGAATGTGTTCATTATTACATATTTAATGATATGAATGTGTTTATTATTACATATTTAATGATATGAATGTGTTTATTATTACATATTTAATGATATGAATGTGTTTATTACATATTTAATGATATGAATGTGTTTATTATTACATATTTAATGATATGAATGTGTTTATTATTACATATTTAATGATATGAATGTGTTCTTTATTACATATTTAATGATATGAATGTGTTCATTATTACATATTTAATGATATGAATGTGTTCATTATTACATATTTAATGATATGAATGTGTTTATTATTACATATTTAATGATATGAATGTGTTCTTTATTACATATTTAATGATATGAATGTGTTTATTATTACATATTTAATGATATGAATGTGTTTATTACATATTTAATGATATGAATGTGTTCTTTATTACATATTTAATGATATGAATGTGTTTATTATTACATATTTAATGATATGAATGTGTTCTTTATTACATATTTAATGATATGAATGTGTTTATTACATATTTAATGATATGAATGTGTTCATTATTACATATTTAATGATATGAATGTGTTCATTATTACATATTTAATGATATGAATGTGTTCATTATTACATATTTAATGATATGAATGTGTTTATTACATATTTAATGATATGAATGTGTTCTTTATTACATATTTAATGATATGAATGTGTTTATTATTACATATTTAATGATATGAATGTGTTTATTATTACATATTTAATGATATGAATGTGTTCATTATTACATATTTAATGATATGAATGTGTTTATTATTACATATTTAATGATATGAATGTGTTTATTATTACATATTTAATGATATGAATGTGTTCTTTATTACATATTTAATGATATGAATGTGTTCATTATTACATATTTAATGATATGAATGTGTTCTTTATTACATATTTAATGATATGAATGTGTTTATTACATATTTAATGATATGAATGTGTTCTTTATTACATATTTAATGATATGAATGTGTTCATTATTACATATTTAATGATATGAATGTGTTCTTTATTACATATTTAATGATATGAATGTGTTCATTATTACATATTTAATGATATGAATGTGTTTATTATTACATATTTAATGATATGAATGTGTTCATTATTACATATTTAATGATATGAATGTGTTCTTTATTACATATTTAATGATATGAATGTGTTTATTACATATTTAATGATATGAATGTGTTCATTATTACATATTTAATGATATGAATGTGTTCATTACATATTTAATGATATGAATGTGTTCTTTATTACATATTTAATGATATGAATGTGTTCTTTATTACATATTTAATGATATGAATGTGTTCTTTATTACATATTTAATGATATGAATGTGTTCATTATTACATATTTAATGATATGAATGTGTTCATTATTACATATTTAATGATATGAATGTGTTCATTATTACATATTTAATGATATGAATGTGTTCATTATTACATATTTAATGATATGAATGTGTTCATTATTACATATTTAATGATATGAATGTGTTCTTTATTACATATTTAATGATATGAATGTGTTCATTATTACATATTTAATGATATGAATGTGTTCATTATTACATATTTAATGATATGAATGTGTTTATTATTACATATTTAATGATATGAATGTGTTTATTATTACATATTTAATGATATGAATGTGTTCATTATTACATATTTAATGATATGAATGTGTTTATTATTACATATTTAATGATATGAATGTGTTCTTATTACATATTTAATGATATGAATGTGTTCATTATTACATATTTAATGATATGAATGTGTTCTTTATTACATATTTAATGATATGAATGTGTTTATTATTACATATTTAATGATATGAATGTGTTCTTTATTACATATTTAATGATATGAATGTGTTCATTATTACATATTTAATGATATGAATGTGTTTATTATTACATATTTAATGATATGAATGTGTTCTTTATTACATATTTAATGATATGAATGTGTTTATTATTACATATTTAATGATATGAATGTGTTCATTATTACATATTTAATGATATGAATGTGTTTATTATTACATATTTAATGATATGAATGTGTTCATTATTACATATTTAATGATATGAATGTGTTTATTACATATTTAATGATATGAATGTGTTCTTTATTACATATTTAATGATATGAATGTGTTTATTATTACATATTTAATGATATGAATGTGTTCTTTATTACATATTTAATGATATGAATGTGTTTATTATTACATATTTAATGATATGAATGTGTTCTTTATTACATATTTAATGATATGAATGTGTTTATTACATATTTAATGATATGAATGTGTTCATTATTACATATTTAATGATATGAATGTGTTCATTATTACATATTTAATGATATGAATGTGTTCATTATTACATATTTAATGATATGAATGTGTTTATTACATATTTAATGATATGAATGTGTTTATTACATATTTAATGATATGAATGTGTTTATTATTACATATTTAATGATATGAATGTGTTCATTATTACATATTTAATGATATGAATGTGTTTATTATTACATATTTAATGATATGAATGTGTTCTTTATTACATATTTAATGATATGAATGTGTTTATTATTACATATTTAATGATATGAATGTGTTCTTTATTACATATTTAATGATATGAATGTGTTCATTATTACATATTTAATGATATGAATGTGTTCTTTATTACATATTTAATGATATGAATGTGTTTATTATTACATATTTAATGATATGAATGTGTTTATTATTACATATTTAATGATATGAATGTGTTCATTATTACATATTTAATGATATGAATGTGTTTATTATTACATATTTAATGATATGAATGTGTTCATTATTACATATTTAATGATATGAATGTGTTTATTACATATTTAATGATATGAATGTGTTCTTTATTACATATTTAATGATATGAATGTGTTCTTTATTACATATTTAATGATATGAATGTGTTCATTATTACATATTTAATGATATGAATGTGTTCATTATTACATATTTAATGATATGAATGTGTTCTTTATTACATATTTAATGATATGAATGTGTTTATTATTACATATTTAATGATATGAATGTGTTTATTATTACATATTTAATGATATGAATGTGTTTATTATTACATATTTAATGATATGAATGTGTTCTTTATTACATATTTAATGATATGAATGTGTTTATTATTACATATTTAATGATATGAATGTGTTCTTTATTACATATTTAATGATATGAATGTGTTCATTATTACATATTTAATGATATGAATGTGTTTATTACATATTTAATGATATGAATGTGTTCATTATTACATATTTAATGATATGAATGTGTTCATTATTACATATTTAATGATATGAATGTGTTCATTATTACATATTTAATGATATGAATGTGTTCTTTATTACATATTTAATGATATGAATGTGTTTATTACATATTTAATGATATGAATGTGTTTATTACATATTTAATGATATGAATGTGTTTATTACATATTTAATGATATGAATGTGTTCATTATTACATATTTAATGATATGAATGTGTTTATTATTACATATTTAATGATATGAATGTGTTTATTACATATTTAATGATATGAATGTGTTTATTACATATTTAATGATATGAATGTGTTTATTATTACATATTTAATGATATGAATGTGTTCTTTATTACATATTTAATGATATGAATGTGTTCATTATTACATATTTAATGATATGAATGTGTTTATTATTACATATTTAATGATATGAATGTGTTTATTATTACATATTTAATGATATGAATGTGTTTATTATTACATATTTAATGATATGAATGTGTTTATTACATATTTAATGATATGAATGTGTTTATTATTACATATTTAATGATATGAATGTGTTTATTATTACATATTTAATGATATGAATGTGTTTATTATTACATATTTAATGATATGAATGTGTTTATTATTACATATTTAATGATATGAATGTGTTTATTATTACATATTTAATGATATGAATGTGTTCATTATTACATATTTAATGATATGAATGTGTTCTTTATTACATATTTAATGATATGAATGTGTTCATTATTACATATTTAATGATATGAATGTGTTCTTTATTACATATTTAATGATATGAATGTGTTTATTATTACATATTTAATGATATGAATGTGTTCATTATTACATATTTAATGATATGAATGTGTTCATTATTACATATTTAATGATATGAATGTGTTCTTTATTACATATTTAATGATATGAATGTGTTCATTATTACATATTTAATGATATGAATGTGTTTATTACATATTTAATGATATGAATGTGTTTATTATTACATATTTAATGATATGAATGTGTTTATTATTACATATTTAATGATATGAATGTGTTCATTATTACATATTTAATGATATGAATGTGTTTATTATTACATATTTAATGATATGAATGTGTTCATTATTACATATTTAATGATATGAATGTGTTCTTTATTACATATTTAATGATATGAATGTGTTCTTTATTACATATTTAATGATATGAATGTGTTCATTATTACATATTTAATGATATGAATGTGTTTATTATTACATATTTAATGATATGAATGTGTTTATTACATATTTAATGATATGAATGTGTTTATTATTACATATTTAATGATATGAATGTGTTCTTTATTACATATTTAATGATATGAATGTGTTTATTATTACATATTTAATGATATGAATGTGTTTATTATTACATATTTAATGATATGAATGTGTTTATTATTACATATTTAATGATATGAATGTGTTCTTTATTACATATTTAATGATATGAATGTGTTTATTATTACATATTTAATGATATGAATGTGTTCATTATTACATATTTAATGATATGAATGTGTTCATTATTACATATTTAATGATATGAATGTGTTCATTATTACATATTTAATGATATGAATGTGTTCTTTATTACATATTTAATGATATGAATGTGTTCATTATTACATATTTAATGATATGAATGTGTTCATTATTACATATTTAATGATATGAATGTGTTCATTATTACATATTTAATGATATGAATGTGTTCATTATTACATATTTAATGATATGAATGTGTTTATTATTACATATTTAATGATATGAATGTGTTTATTATTACATATTTAATGATATGAATGTGTTCTTTATTACATATTTAATGATATGAATGTGTTCATTATTACATATTTAATGATATGAATGTGTTCTTTATTACATATTTAATGATATGAATGTGTTTATTATTACATATTTAATGATATGAATGTGTTCATTATTACATATTTAATGATATGAATGTGTTTATTACATATTTAATGATATGAATGTGTTTATTATTACATATTTAATGATATGAATGTGTTCATTATTACATATTTAATGATATGAATGTGTTCATTATTACATATTTAATGATATGAATGTGTTCTTTATTACATATTTAATGATATGAATGTGTTCATTATTACATATTTAATGATATGAATGTGTTTATTATTACATATTTAATGATATGAATGTGTTCATTATTACATATTTAATGATATGAATGTGTTCATTATTACATATTTAATGATATGAATGTGTTCATTATTACATATTTAATGATATGAATGTGTTTATTATTACATATTTAATGATATGAATGTGTTCATTATTACATATTTAATGATATGAATGTGTTCTTTATTACATATTTAATGATATGAATGTGTTTATTATTACATATTTAATGATATGAATGTGTTCATTATTACATATTTAATGATATGAATGTGTTTATTATTACATATTTAATGATATGAATGTGTTTATTATTACATATTTAATGATATGAATGTGTTTATTATTACATATTTAATGATATGAATGTGTTCTTTATTACATATTTAATGATATGAATGTGTTCATTATTACATATTTAATGATATGAATGTGTTTATTACATATTTAATGATATGAATGTGTTTATTACATATTTAATGATATGAATGTGTTTATTATTACATATTTAATGATATGAATGTGTTCTTTATTACATATTTAATGATATGAATGTGTTTATTATTACATATTTAATGATATGAATGTGTTCTTTATTACATATTTAATGATATGAATGTGTTTATTACATATTTAATGATATGAATGTGTTCTTTATTACATATTTAATGATATGAATGTGTTTATTATTACATATTTAATGATATGAATGTGTTTATTACATATTTAATGATATGAATGTGTTTATTATTACATATTTAATGATATGAATGTGTTTATTATTACATATTTAATGATATGAATGTGTTTATTACATATTTAATGATATGAATGTGTTTATTATTACATATTTAATGATATGAATGTGTTTATTACATATTTAATGATATGAATGTGTTCTTTATTACATATTTAATGATATGAATGTGTTTATTATTACATATTTAATGATATGAATGTGTTCATTATTACATATTTAATGATATGAATGTGTTTATTATTACATATTTAATGATATGAATGTGTTCATTATTACATATTTAATGATATGAATGTGTTTATTATTACATATTTAATGATATGAATGTGTTCATTATTACATATTTAATGATATGAATGTGTTTATTACATATTTAATGATATGAATGTGTTCATTATTACATATTTAATGATATGAATGTGTTTATTATTACATATTTAATGATATGAATGTGTTTATTACATATTTAATGATATGAATGTGTTTATTATTACATATTTAATGATATGAATGTGTTCATTATTACATATTTAATGATATGAATGTGTTCTTTATTACATATTTAATGATATGAATGTGTTTATTATTACATATTTAATGATATGAATGTGTTTATTACATATTTAATGATATGAATGTGTTCATTATTACATATTTAATGATATGAATGTGTTCTTTATTACATATTTAATGATATGAATGTGTTTATTATTACATATTTAATGATATGAATGTGTTCTTTATTACATATTTAATGATATGAATGTGTTCATTATTACATATTTAATGATATGAATGTGTTCTTTATTACATATTTAATGATATGAATGTGTTCTTTATTACATATTTAATGATATGAATGTGTTCATTATTACATATTTAATGATATGAATGTGTTCATTATTACATATTTAATGATATGAATGTGTTCTTTATTACATATTTAATGATATGAATGTGTTTATTATTACATATTTAATGATATGAATGTGTTTATTATTACATATTTAATGATATGAATGTGTTCTTTATTACATATTTAATGATATGAATGTGTTCTTTATTACATATTTAATGATATGAATGTGTTTATTATTACATATTTAATGATATGAATGTGTTCTTTATTACATATTTAATGATATGAATGTGTTCATTATTACATATTTAATGATATGAATGTGTTTATTATTACATATTTAATGATATGAATGTGTTCTTTATTACATATTTAATGATATGAATGTGTTTATTACATATTTAATGATATGAATGTGTTTATTATTACATATTTAATGATATGAATGTGTTTATTATTACATATTTAATGATATGAATGTGTTCATTATTACATATTTAATGATATGAATGTGTTTATTATTACATATTTAATGATATGAATGTGTTTATTATTACATATTTAATGATATGAATGTGTTCTTTATTACATATTTAATGATATGAATGTGTTCATTATTACATATTTAATGATATGAATGTGTTTATTATTACATATTTAATGATATGAATGTGTTCTTTATTACATATTTAATGATATGAATGTGTTCTTTATTACATATTTAATGATATGAATGTGTTTATTATTACATATTTAATGATATGAATGTGTTTATTATTACATATTTAATGATATGAATGTGTTTATTATTACATATTTAATGATATGAATGTGTTCTTTATTACATATTTAATGATATGAATGTGTTTATTATTACATATTTAATGATATGAATGTGTTCATTATTACATATTTAATGATATGAATGTGTTCTTTATTACATATTTAATGATATGAATGTGTTTATTATTACATATTTAATGATATGAATGTGTTTATTACATATTTAATGATATGAATGTGTTCATTATTACATATTTAATGATATGAATGTGTTTATTACATATTTAATGATATGAATGTGTTCATTATTACATATTTAATGATATGAATGTGTTTATTATTACATATTTAATGATATGAATGTGTTTATTATTACATATTTAATGATATGAATGTGTTTATTATTACATATTTAATGATATGAATGTGTTTATTACATATTTAATGATATGAATGTGTTCATTATTACATATTTAATGATATGAATGTGTTCATTATTACATATTTAATGATATGAATGTGTTTATTACATATTTAATGATATGAATGTGTTCTTTATTACATATTTAATGATATGAATGTGTTCTTTATTACATATTTAATGATATGAATGTGTTCATTATTACATATTTAATGATATGAATGTGTTTATTACATATTTAATGATATGAATGTGTTCTTTATTACATATTTAATGATATGAATGTGTTCTTTATTACATATTTAATGATATGAATGTGTTTATTATTACATATTTAATGATATGAATGTGTTTATTATTACATATTTAATGATATGAATGTGTTTATTATTACATATTTAATGATATGAATGTGTTCTTTATTACATATTTAATGATATGAATGTGTTCATTATTACATATTTAATGATATGAATGTGTTTATTACATATTTAATGATATGAATGTGTTTATTACATATTTAATGATATGAATGTGTTTATTATTACATATTTAATGATATGAATGTGTTTATTACATATTTAATGATATGAATGTGTTCATTATTACATATTTAATGATATGAATGTGTTCATTATTACATATTTAATGATATGAATGTGTTTATTACATATTTAATGATATGAATGTGTTTATTATTACATATTTAATGATATGAATGTGTTCATTATTACATATTTAATGATATGAATGTGTTCATTATTACATATTTAATGATATGAATGTGTTCTTTATTACATATTTAATGATATGAATGTGTTTATTATTACATATTTAATGATATGAATGTGTTCATTATTACATATTTAATGATATGAATGTGTTCTTTATTACATATTTAATGATATGAATGTGTTCATTATTACATATTTAATGATATGAATGTGTTTATTACATATTTAATGATATGAATGTGTTCATTATTACATATTTAATGATATGAATGTGTTTATTACATATTTAATGATATGAATGTGTTTATTATTACATATTTAATGATATGAATGTGTTCTTTATTACATATTTAATGATATGAATGTGTTCTTTATTACATATTTAATGATATGAATGTGTTCATTACATATTTAATGATATGAATGTGTTTATTATTACATATTTAATGATATGAATGTGTTCATTATTACATATTTAATGATATGAATGTGTTTATTACATATTTAATGATATGAATGTGTTCTTTATTACATATTTAATGATATGAATGTGTTCTTTATTACATATTTAATGATATGAATGTGTTTATTACATATTTAATGATATGAATGTGTTTATTATTACATATTTAATGATATGAATGTGTTCTTTATTACATATTTAATGATATGAATGTGTTCTTTATTACATATTTAATGATATGAATGTGTTTATTATTACATATTTAATGATATGAATGTGTTCTTTATTACATATTTAATGATATGAATGTGTTTATTATTACATATTTAATGATATGAATGTGTTCTTTATTACATATTTAATGATATGAATGTGTTCATTATTACATATTTAATGATATGAATGTGTTTATTACATATTTAATGATATGAATGTGTTCATTATTACATATTTAATGATATGAATGTGTTCATTATTACATATTTAATGATATGAATGTGTTTATTACATATTTAATGATATGAATGTGTTTATTATTACATATTTAATGATATGAATGTGTTTATTATTACATATTTAATGATATGAATGTGTTTATTATTACATATTTAATGATGACACACAGAGACAGTAAAGAGCAGCAGATAGTTACAGAGTCATTAATAATAAAGTGATGTAGTGGTGACACACAGAGACAGTAAAGAGCAGCAGATAGTTACAGAGTCATTAATAATAATAAAGTGATGTAGTGGTGACACACAGAGACAGTAAAGAGCAGCAGATAGTTACAGAGTCATTAATAATAATAAAGTGATGTAGTGGTGACACACAGAGACAGTAAAGAGCAGCAGATAGTTACAGAGTCATTAATAATAAATAAAGTGATGTAGTGGTGACACACAGAGACAGTAAAGAGCAGCAGATAGTTACAGAGTCATTAATAATAAATAAAGTGATGTAGTGGTGACACACAGAGACAGTAAAGAGCAGCAGATAGTTACAGAGTCATTAATAATAATAAAGTGATGTAGTGGTGACACACAGAGACAGTAAAGAGCAGCAGATAGTTACAGAGTCATTAATAATAAATAAAGTGATGTAGTGGTGACACACAGAGACAGTAAAGAGCAGCAGATAGTTACAGAGTCATTAATAATAAATAAAGTGATGTAGTGGTGACACACAGAGACAGTAAAGAGCAGCAGATAGTTACAGAGTCATTAATAATAATAAAGTGATGTAGTGGTGACACACAGAGACAGTAAAGAGCAGCAGATAGTTACAGAGTCATTAATAATAATAAAGTGATGTAGTGGTGACACACAGAGACAGTAAAGAGCAGCAGATAGTTACAGAGTCATTAATAATAAATAAAGTGATGTAGTGGTGACACACAGAGACAGTAAAGAGCAGCAGATAGTTACAGAGTCATTAATAATAAATAAAGTGATGTAGTGGTGACACACAGAGACAGTAAAGAGCAGCAGATAGTTACAGAGTCATTAATAATAATAAAGTGATGTAGTGGTGACACACAGAGACAGTAAAGAGCAGCAGATAGTTACAGAGTCATTAATAATAAAGTGATGTAGTGGTGACACACAGAGACAGTAAAGAGCAGCAGATAGTTACAGAGTCATTAATAATAAAGTGATGTAGTGGTGACACACAGAGACAGTAAAGAGCAGCAGATAGTTACAGAGTCATTAATAATAAAGTGATGTAGTGGTGACACACAGAGACAGTAAAGAGCAGCAGATAGTTACAGAGTCATTAATAATAAATAAAGTGATGTAGTGGTGACACACAGAGACAGTAAAGAGCAGCAGATAGTTACAGAGTCATTAATAATAAAGTGATGTAGTGGTGACACACAGAGACAGTAAAGAGCAGCAGATAGTTACAGAGTCATTAATAATAAATAAAGTGATGTAGTGGTGACACACAGAGACAGTAAAGAGCAGCAGATAGTTACAGAGTCATTAATAATAATAAAGTGATGTAGTGGTGACACACAGAGACAGTAAAGAGCAGCAGATAGTTACAGAGTCATTAATAATAAAGTGATGTAGTGGTGACACACAGAGACAGTAAAGAGCAGCAGATAGTTACAGAGTCATTAATAATAATAAAGTGATGTAGTGGTGACACACAGAGACAGTAAAGAGCAGCAGATAGTTACAGAGTCATTAATAATAATAAAGTGATGTAGTGGTGACACACAGAGACAGTAAAGAGCAGCAGATAGTTACAGAGTCATTAATAATAATAAAGTGATGTAGTGGTGACACACAGAGACAGTAAAGAGCAGCAGATAGTTACAGAGTCATTAATAATAATAAAGTGATGTAGTGGTGACACACAGAGACAGTAAAGAGCAGCAGATAGTTACAGAGTCATTAATAATAAATAAAGTGATGTAGTGGTGACACACAGAGACAGTAAAGAGCAGCAGATAGTTACAGAGTCATTAATAATAATAAAGTGATGTAGTGGTGACACACAGAGACAGTAAAGAGCAGCAGATAGTTACAGAGTCATTAATAATAAATAAAGTGATGTAGTGGTGACACACAGAGACAGTAAAGAGCAGCAGATAGTTACAGAGTCATTAATAATAAAGTGATGTAGTGGTGACACACAGAGACAGTAAAGAGCAGCAGATAGTTACAGAGTCATTAATAATAAAGTGATGTAGTGGTGACACACAGAGACAGTAAAGAGCAGCAGATAGTTACAGAGTCATTAATAATAAATAAAGTGATGTAGTGGTGACACACAGAGACAGTAAAGAGCAGCAGATAGTTACAGAGTCATTAATAATAATAAAGTGATGTAGTGGTGACACACAGAGACAGTAAAGAGCAGCAGATAGTTACAGAGTCATTAATAATAAAGTGATGTAGTGGTGACACACAGAGACAGTAAAGAGCAGCAGATAGTTACAGAGTCATTAATAATAATAAAGTGATGTAGTGGTGACACACAGAGACAGTAAAGAGCAGCAGATAGTTACAGAGTCATTAATAATAAAGTGATGTAGTGGTGACACACAGAGACAGTAAAGAGCAGCAGATAGTTACAGAGTCATTAATAATAATAAAGTGATGTAGTGGTGACACACAGAGACAGTAAAGAGCAGCAGATAGTTACAGAGTCATTAATAATAATAAAGTGATGTAGTGGTGACACACAGAGACAGTAAAGAGCAGCAGATAGTTACAGAGTCATTAATAATAATAAAGTGATGTAGTGGTGACACACAGAGACAGTAAAGAGCAGCAGATAGTTACAGAGTCATTAATAATAATAAAGTGATGTAGTGGTGACACACAGAGACAGTAAAGAGCAGCAGATAGTTACAGAGTCATTAATAATAAAGTGATGTAGTGGTGACACACAGAGACAGTAAAGAGCAGCAGATAGTTACAGAGTCATTAATAATAAAGTGATGTAGTGGTGACACACAGAGACAGTAAAGAGCAGCAGATAGTTACAGAGTCATTAATAATAAAGTGATGTAGTGGTGACACACAGAGACAGTAAAGAGCAGCAGATAGTTACAGAGTCATTAATAATAATAAAGTGATGTAGTGGTGACACACAGAGACAGTAAAGAGCAGCAGATAGTTACAGAGTCATTAATAATAAAGTGATGTAGTGGTGACACACAGAGACAGTAAAGAGCAGCAGATAGTTACAGAGTCATTAATAATAAATAAAGTGATGTAGTGGTGACACACAGAGACAGTAAAGAGCAGCAGATAGTTACAGAGTCATTAATAATAAAGTGATGTAGTGGTGACACACAGAGACAGTAAAGAGCAGCAGATAGTTACAGAGTCATTAATAATAATAGTGATGTAGTGGTGACACACAGAGACAGTAAAGAGCAGCAGATAGTTACAGAGTCATTAATAATAATAAAGTGATGTAGTGGTGACACACAGAGACAGTAAAGAGCAGCAGATAGTTACAGAGTCATTAATAATAATAGTGATGTAGTGGTGACACACAGAGACAGTAAAGAGCAGCAGATAGTTACAGAGTCATTAATAATAATAGTGATGTAGTGGTGATACACAGAGACAGTAAAGAGCAGCAGATAGTTACAGAGTCATTAATAATAATAAAGTGATGTAGTGGTGACACACAGAGACAGTAAAGAGCAGCAGATAGTTACAGAGTCATTAATAATAAATAAAGTGATGTAGTGGTGACACACAGAGACAGTAAAGAGCAGCAGATAGTTACAGAGTCATTAATAATAATAAAGTGATGTAGTGGTGACACACAGAGACAGTAAAGAGCAGCAGATAGTTACAGAGTCATTAATAATAAAGTGATGTAGTGGTGACACACAGAGACAGTAAAGAGCAGCAGATAGTTACAGAGTCATTAATAATAATAAAGTGATGTAGTGGTGACACACAGAGACAGTAAAGAGCAGCAGATAGTTACAGAGTCATTAATAATAATAAAGTGATGTAGTGGTGACACACAGAGACAGTAAAGAGCAGCAGATAGTTACAGAGTCATAATAATAATAAAGTGATGTAGTGGTGACACACAGAGACAGTAAAGAGCAGCAGATAGTTACAGAGTCATTAATAATAATAAAGTGATGTAGTGGTGACACACAGAGACAGTAAAGAGCAGCAGATAGTTACAGAGTCATTAATAATAAAGTGATGTAGTGGTGACACACAGAGACAGTAAAGAGCAGCAGATAGTTACAGAGTCATTAATAATAAATAAAGTGATGTAGTGGTGACACACAGAGACAGTAAAGAGCAGCAGATAGTTACAGAGTCATTAATAATAAAGTGATGTAGTGGTGACACACAGAGACAGTAAAGAGCAGCAGATAGTTACAGAGTCATTAATAATAAATAAAGTGATGTAGTGGTGACACACAGAGACAGTAAAGAGCAGCAGATAGTTACAGAGTCATTAATAATAAATAAAGTGATGTAGTGGTGACACACAGAGACAGTAAAGAGCAGCAGATAGTTACAGAGTCATTAATAATAATAAAGTGATGTAGTGGTGACACACAGAGACAGTAAAGAGCAGCAGATAGTTACAGAGTCATTAATAATAATAAAGTGATGTAGTGGTGACACACAGAGACAGTAAAGAGCAGCAGATAGTTACAGAGTCATTAATAATAAATAAAGTGATGTAGTGGTGACACACAGAGACAGTAAAGAGCAGCAGATAGTTACAGAGTCATTAATAATAAATAAAGTGATGTTGATAAAAGTCCTTTGATCTGTCGTTTCTTCTGGTTCCTGAATCATTTCCTGTGTTGATAAAAGTCCTTTGATCTGTCGTTTCTTCTGGTTCCTGAATCATTTCCTGTTGATAAAAGTCCTTTGATCTGTCGTTTCTTCTGGTTCCTGAATCATTTCCTGTGTTGATAAAAGTCATTTGATCTGTCGTTTCTTCTGGTTCCTGAATCATTTCCTGTGTTGATAAAAGTCCTTTGATCTGTCGTTTCTTCTGGTTCCTGAATCATTTCCTGTGTTGATAAAAGTCCTTTGATCTGTCGTTTCTTCTGGTTCCTGAATCATTTCCTGTGTTGATAAAAGTCCTTTGATCTGTCGTTTCTTCTGGTTCCTGAATCATTTCCTGTGTTGATAAAAGTCCTTTGATCTGTCGTTTCTTCTGGTTCCTGAATCATTTCCTGTGTTGATAAAAGTCCTTTGATCTGTCGTTTCTTCTGGTTCCTGAATCATTTCCTGTGTTGATAAAAGTCCTTTGATCTGTCGTTTCTTCTGGTTCCTGAATCATTTCCTGTTGATAAAAGTCCTTTGATCTGTCGTTTCTTCTGGTTCCTGAATCATTTCCTGTGTTGATAAAAGTCATTTGATCTGTCGTTTCTTCTGGTTCCTGAATCATTTCCTGTGCTGATAAAAGTCCTTTGATCTGTCGTTTCTTCTGGTTCCTGAATCATTTCCTGTGTTGATAAAAGTCCTTTGATCTGTCGTTTCTTCTGGTTCCTGAATCATTTCCTGTGTTGATAAAAGTCCTTTGATCTGTCGTTTCTTCTGGTTCCTGAATCATTTCCTGTGTTGATAAAAGTCCTTTGATCTGTCGTTTCTTCTGGTTCCTGAATCATTTCCTGTGTTGATAAAAGTCCTTTGATCTGTCGTTTCTTCTGGTTCCTGAATCATTTCCTGTGTTGATAAAAGTCCTTTGATCTGTCGTTTCTTCTGGTTCCTGAATCATTTCCTGTTGATAAAAGTCCTTTGATCTGTCGTTTCTTCTGCTTCCTGAATCATTTCCTGTGTTGATAAAAGTCCTTTGATCTGTCGTTTCTTCTGGTTCCTGAATCATTTCCTGTGTTGATAAAAGTCCTTTGATGTGTCGTTTCTTCTGGTTCCTGAATCATTTCCTGTTGATAAAAGTCCTTTGATGTGTCGTTTCTTCTGGTTCCTGAATCATTTCCTGTGTTGATAAAAGTCCTTTGATCTGTCGTTTCTTCTGGTTCCTGAATCATTTCCTGTGTTGATAAAAGTCCTTTGATCTGTCGTTTCTTCTGGTTCCTGAATCATTTCCTGTTGATAAAAGTCCTTTGATCTGTCGTTTCTTCTGGTTCCTGAATCATTTCCTGTGTTGATAAAAGTCCTTTGATCTGTCGTTTCTTCTGGTTCCTGAATCATTTCCTGTGCTGATAAAAGTCCTTTGATCTGTCGTTTCTTCTGGTTCCTGAATCATTTCCTGTGTTGATAAAAGTCCTTTGATCTGTCGTTTCTTCTGGTTCCTGAATCATTTCCTGTGTTGATAAAAGTCCTTTGATCTGTCGTTTCTTCTGGTTCCTGAATCATTTCCTGTTGATAAAAGTCCTTTGATGTGTCGTTTCTTCTGGTTCCTGAATCATTTCCTGTGTTGATAAAAGTCCTTTGATGTGTCGTTTCTTCTGGTTCCTGAATCATTTCCTGTGTTGATAAAAGTCCTTTGATGTGTCGTTTCTTCTGGTTCCTGAATCATTTCCTGTGTTGATAAAAGTCCTTTGATCTGTCGTTTCTTCTGGTTCCTGAATCATTTCCTGTTGATAAAAGTCCTTTGATCTGTCGTTTCTTCTGGTTCCTGAATCATTTCCTGTGTTGATAAAAGTCCTTTGATCTGTCGTTTCTTCTGGTTCCTGAATCATTTCCTGTTGATAAAAGTCCTTTGATCTGTCGTTTCTTCTGGTTCCTGAATCATTTCCTGTGTTGATAAAAGTCCTTTGATCTGTCGTTTCTTCTGGTTCCTGAATCATTTCCTGTGTTGATAAAAGTCCTTTGATCTGTCGTTTCTTCTGGTTCCTGAATCATTTCCTGTGTTGATAAAAGTCCTTTGATCTGTCGTTTCTTCTGGTTCCTGAATCATTTCCTGTGTTGATAAAAGTCCTTTGATGTGTCGTTTCTTCTGGTTCCTGAATCATTTCCTGTGTTGATAAAAGTCCTTTGATCTGTCGTTTCTTCTGGTTCCTGAATCATTTCCTGTGTTGATAAAAGTCCTTTGATCTGTCGTTTCTTCTGGTTCCTGAATCATTTCCTGTGTTGATAAAAGTCCTTTGATGTGTCGTTTCTTCTGGTTCCTGAATCATTTCCTGTTGATAAAAGTCCTTTGATCTGTCGTTTCTTCTGGTTCCTGAATCATTTCCTGTGTTGATAAAAGTCCTTTGATCTGTCGTTTCTTCTGGTTCCTGAATCATTTCCTGTGTTGATAAAAGTCCTTTGATCTGTCGTTTCTTCTGGTTCCTGAATCATTTCCTGTTGATAAAAGTCCTTTGATCTGTCGTTTCTTCTGGTTCCTGAATCATTTCCTGTGTTGATAAAAGTCCTTTGATGTGTCGTTTCTTCTGGTTCCTGAATCATTTCCTGTGTTGATAAAAGTCCTTTGATCTGTCGTTTCTTCTGGTTCCTGAATCATTTCCTGTGTTGATAAAAGTCCTTTGATCTGTCGTTTCTTCTGGTTCCTGAATCATTTCCTGTGTTGATAAAAGTCCTTTGATCTGTCGTTTCTTCTGGTTCCTGAATCATTTCCTGTGTTGATAAAAGTCCTTTGATCAGTCGTTTCTTCTGGTTCCTGAATCATTTCCTGTTGATAAAAGTCCTTTGATCTGTCGTTTCTTCTGGTTCCTGAATCATTTCCTGTGTTGATAAAAGTCCTTTGATCTGTCGTTTCTTCTGGTTCCTGAATCATTTCCTGTGTTGATAAAAGTCCTTTGATCTGTCGTTTCTTCTGGTTCCTGAATCATTTCCTGTGTTGATAAAAGTCCTTTGATGTGTCGTTTCTTCTGGTTCCTGAATCATTTCCTGTGTTGATAAAAGTCCTTTGATGTGTCGTTTCTTCTGGTTCCTGAATCATTTCCTGTGTTGATAAAAGTCCTTTGATCTGTCGTTTCTTCTGGTTCCTGAATCATTTCCTGTGTTGATAAAAGTCCTTTGATCTGTTGTTTCTTCTGGTTCCTGAATCATTTCCTGTTGATAAAAGTCCTTTGATCTGTCGTTTCTTCTGGTTCCTGAATCATTTCCTGTGTTGATAAAAGTCCTTTGATCTGTCGTTTCTTCTGGTTCCTGAATCATTTCCTGTGTTGATAAAAGTCCTTTGATCTGTCGTTTCTTCTGGTTCCTGAATCATTTCCTGTGTTGATAAAAGTCCTTTGATCTGTCGTTTCTTCTGGTTCCTGAATCATTTCCTGTTGATAAAAGTCCTTTGATGTGTCGTTTCTTCTGGT